>NC_134496.1:45959543-46297043 GCF_040206685.1 Ascaphus truei
GGGGAGAGAGGTGGGGAGTGGGGGAGAGAGAGGAGGTGAGTGGGGGGGGAGAGAGAGGTGGGGAGTGGGGGGGGAGAGAGGTGGGGAGGGGGGGAGAGAGAGAAAGGTGGGGAGGGGGGGGAGAGAGAGAGGTGGGGAGGGGGGAGAGAGAGAGAGGTGGGGAGGGGGGGGAGAGAGAGACGTGGGGAGGGGGGAGAGAGAGAGAGGTGGGGAGGGGGGGGGAGAGAGAGATGTGGGGAGGGGGGAGAGAGAGAGAGGTGGGGAGGGGGGGGGGAGAGAGAGAGGTGGGGAGGGGGGGGAGAGAGAGAGGTGGGGAGGGGGGTATAGAGAGAGGTGGGGAGGTGGGGGGTAGAGAGAGAGGTGGGGAGGGTGGGGAGAGAGAGAGGTGGGAGGTGGGGGGTAGAGAGAGAGGTGGGGAGGGGGGGGGAGAGAGAGGTGGGGGGGGGGAGAGAGAGGTGGGGAGGGGGGGAGAGAGAGAGGTGGGGAGGGGGGGAGAGAGAGAGAGGTGGGGAGGGGGGGGAGAGAGAGAGTGGGAGGGGGGGGAGAGAGAGAGGTGAGGAGGTGGGGGGTAGAGAGAGAGGTGAGGAGGTGGGGGGTAGAGAGAGAGGTGGGGAGGGGGGGGAGAGAGAGAGTGGGGGGGGAGAGAGAGGTGGGGAGGGGGGGGAGAGAGAGAGTGGGGAGGGGGGGGGAGAGAGAGAGGTGGGGAGGGGGGGGAGAGAGAGAGGTGGGGAGGGGGGGGGAGAGAGAGAGGTGGGGAGGGGGGGAGAGAGAGAGGTGGTGAGGGGGGGGGAGAGAGAGAGGTGGGGAGGGGGGGAGAGAGAGAGGTGGTGAGGGGGGGAGAGAGAGAGGTGGGGAGGGGGGAGAGAGAGAGGTGGGGAGGGGGGAGAGAGAGAGGTGGGTAGTGGGGGGGGAGAGGTGGGGTAGTGGGGGGGGAGAGAGAGAGGTGGGGAGTGGGGGGGGGGGGAGAGAGGTGGAGTGGGGGGGGGGTGAGGTGGAGTGGGGGGGAGAGAGGTGGAGTGGGGGGGGAGAGGTGGAGTGGAGGGGTGGAGAGAGGTGGAGTGGGGGGGGAGAGGGTGGAGTGGGGGGGAGAGAGGTGGTGGGGGGGGAGAGAGGTGGAGTGGGGGGGGAGAGAGGTGGGAGTGGGGGGGGTGAGAGGTGGAGTGGAGGGGGGAGAGAGGTGGAGTGGTGGGGAGAGAGGTGGAGTGGAGGGGGAGAGAGTGGAGTGGAGGGGGAGAGAGGTGGAGTGGGGGGAGAGAGGTGGAGTGGGGGGGAGGAGTGGTGGAGTGGGGGGGGGGAGAGAGGTGGAGTGGGGGGGGTGAGAGGTGGTGTGGGGGGGAGAGAGGTGGAGTGGAGGGGTGAGTGAGTGGTGGGGGAGGGGGGGTGTGGGTGGTGGGGTGGGTGTGTGGGGTGTGGAGGGGAGTGTGGGGAGTGGGGGGGGTGAGAGGTGGAGTTGGGTAGTGGGTGGTGGAGAGGGAGGTGGGTGTGGGGGGGGTGTGGGGTGGAGTGGGGGGGGGGAGAGGGTGGGTGTGGGGGGAGGTGATGGTGTGGGGGGTGTGTGGTGGAGTGGGGGGGTGTGAGGTGGTGTGTGGGTGTGGAGGTGGGTGGGGGTGTGTGGGGTGGGGGGGGGTGAGGGGGGTGGGGGGGGTTGTGGGGGTGGGGGGGGGTGTGTGGGGGAGTGGGGGGTGTGTGGGGTGTGGGGGGGGTTTGTGGGGGTGGGGGGGTTTGTGGGGGTGGGGGGGGGGTGTGGTGGTGGAGTGGGGGGGGTGAGGTGTGGGGTGGGGGTGGTGAGAGGGGTGGTGTGGGGGGGGGTGTGAGGTGGTGTGGGGGGGGTGTGAGTGTGGTTGGGGGGGAGAGAGGTGGGTGGGGGGGGGAGGTGGGGTGTGGGGGGTGGGGGGGGGTGGTGGGGAGTGGGGGGGGAGGTGGGGAGTGGGGTGAGAGGTGGGGAGTGGGGGGGGGGAGAGTGTGGGGAGTGGGGGGGTGTGTGGGGGGGAGTGGGGGGGTGAGAGGTGGGGGTGGGGGGGAGTGAGGTGGGGAGTGGGGGGGGAGGTGGGGGGGTGGGAGTGGGGGGGGTGGTGGGGGTGGGGGGGGTGGTGGGGGTGGGGGGGGTGGTGGGGGATGGGGGGGTGTGAGGTGGGGTGTGGGGGGGTGTGTGGTGGGGTGGGGGGGAGGTGGGGTGTGGGGGGGTGGAGAGGTGGGTGTGTGGGGGGGTGAGGTGGGGAGTGGTGGGGGAGAGAGGGGGGTGTGGGGGGGGGAGAGAGGGTGGGTGGGTGGGGGGGTGAGGGAGGTGGGAGTGGGGGGGAGTGTGTGGGGAGTGGGGGGGGTGAGTGGTGGGGAGTGGGGGGGGGGTGAGGTGGGGAGTGGGGGGGGTGAGTGGTGGGGGGTGGGGGGGGAGTGGTGGGGAGGGGGGGGGAGAGAGGTGGGGAGTGGGGGGGAGAGAGAGGTGGGGAGTGGGGGGAGAGTGGTGAGGAGTGGGGGGCAGGGGTGCAGTGTGGGGGGGAGAGGTGGGGGGGGGGGAGAGAGAGAGGTGGGGGAGAGTGAGAGTGGGGGGTGGGGAGAGAGAGAGTGGAGGGTGGGGAGAGAGAGAGGTGGGGGTGGGGAGTGGAGGTGGGGAGTGGGGGGGAGAGAGGTGGGGAGGGGGGGAAGAGATAATGGTGGTAGGGGGGAGAGAGAGAGAGGTGGGGAGGGGGGAGAGAGTGGTGTGGAGGGGGAGAGAGAGTGTGGTGGGGTGGGGGGGGAGAGAGAGACGTGGGGGAGGGGGGGAGAGAGAGGGTGGGGAGGGGGGGGAGAGAGGTGGGGTGGGGGGGGAGAGAGAGAGGTGGGGAGGGGGGGGGAGTGAGGAGAGGTGGGGGGGGGGGGTAGAGAGTGAGTGGGGAGTGGGGGGGGAGAGAGAGGTGGGGAGGGTGGGGAGAGAGAGAGGTGGGGAGGTGGGGGGTAGAGAGAGAGGTGGGGAGGGGGGGGGGAGATAGAGTGGTGGGGGGGGGAGAGAGAGGTGGGGAGGGGGGGGGAGAGAGTGAGGTGGGGAGGGGGGGGAGAGAGAGAGGTGGGGAGGGGGGGAGAGAGAGGTGGGGAGGGGGGGGAGAGAGAGAGGTGGGGAGGGTGGGGGGTGAGTGAGGGTGGGGAGGGGGGGGAGAGAGAGAGGTGGGGAGGGGGGGTGAGTGAGGTGGGGAGGGGGGGAGGAGAGAGGTGGGGGGGGGGGGAGAGAGAGTGGTGTGGTAGTGGGGGGGGGGTGAGGTGGGTAGTGGGGGGGGGAGAGGTGGGTAGTGGGGGGGGGGAGAGGTGGGGAGTGGGAGGGGAGAGAGAGAGGTGGGGAGTGGGGGGGGGGAGAGGTGGAGTGGGGGGGGAGAGGGTGGAGTGGGGGGGGGAGAGGTAGAGTGGGGGGGGGAGAGAGGTGGAGTGGGGGGGGAGAGGGGGAGTGGGGGGGGAGGTGGTGTGGGGGGAGAGAGGGTGGGTGGGGGGGGAGGGAGGTGGAGTGGGGGGGGAGAGAGGTGGAGTGGGGGGGAGTGAGGTGGAGTGGGGGGGGGAGAGAGGTGGAGTGGGGGGGGAGAGAGGTGGAGTGGAGGGGGAGAGAGGTGGGGTGTGGAGGGGGAGAGAGGTGGAGTGGAGGGGGAGAGAGGTGGAGTGGGGGGAGTGAGGTGGAGTGGGGGGGGAGAGAGGTGGAGTGGGGGGGGGAGAGAGGTGGAGTGGGGGGGGAGAGAGGTGGAGTGGAGGGGGAGAGAGGTGGAGTGGAGGGGGGGAGAGGTGGAGTGGAGGGGGAGAGGTGGAGTGGAGGGGGAGAGAGGTGGAGTGGGGGGGGAGAGGTGGAGTGGGGGGGGGAGAGAGGTGGAGTGGGGGGGGAGAGAGGTGGAGTGGGGGGGGAGAGAGGTGGAGTGGGGGGGGAGAGAGGTGGAGTGGAGGGGAGAGAGGTGGAGTGGAGGGGGGAGAGAGGTGGGGTGTGGAGGGGGAGAGAGGTGGAGTGGAGGGGGAGAGAGGTGGAGTGGGGGGGAGAGAGGTGGAGTGGGGGGGGAGAGGGTGGAGTGGGGGGGGAGAGAGGTGGAGTGGGGGGGGGAGAGTGGAGTGGGGGGGGAGAGAGGTGGAGGGAGGGGGAGAGAGGTGGAGTGGAGGGGGAGAGAGGTGGAGTGGAGGGGGGGAGAGGTGGAGTGGAGGGGGAGAGGTGGAGTGGAGGGGGAGAGAGGTGGAGTGGGGGGGAGAGAGGTGGAGTGTGGGGAGAGAGGTGTAGTGGAGTGGGAGAGAGGTGGAGTGGGGGCGAGAGTGGTGGAGTGGGGGGGGGGGGAGAGAGGTGGAGTGGGGGGGAGAGAGATGGAGTGGGGGGGAGAGAGGTGGAGTGGGGGTGAGAGAGGTGGAGTGGGAGTGAGAGAGGTGGAGTGGGGGTGAGAGAGGTGGAGTGGGGTGGAGAGAGGTGGAGTGGGGGGGGAGAGAGGTGGAGTGGGGGGGGAGAGAGGTGGAGTGGGGGGAGAGAGGTGGAGTGGGGGGGAAGAGGTGGAGTGGGGGGGGAAGAGGTGGAGTGGGGGGGGAGAGAGGTGGAGTGGGGGGGGAGAGAGAGGTGGGAGTGGGAGGAGAGAGAGGTGGGGAGTGGGGGGAGAGAGGTGAGGAGTGGGGGGGCAGGGGTGCAGTGTGGGGGGGAGAGGTGCGGTGTGGGGGAGAGGTGGGGGGTGGGGGAGAGAGAGAGGTGGGGGGTGGGGGAGAGAGAGAGGTGGGGGGTGGGGGGAGAGAGAGAGGTGGAGGGTGGGGAGAGAGAGAGGTGGGGGTGGGGGAGAGAGAGGTTGGGGGATGGGGGTGGGGAGAGAGAGGTGGGGTGTGGGGGGAGAGGGAGGTAGGGTGTGGGGAGGAAGACAGGTGGGGGTGTGTGGGGGTGGGGAGGAGAGAGAGGTGGGGAGGTGTGTGGGTTGTGGGGGGGAGCGAGAGGGTGGGTGTGGGTGGTGGGGAGGAGAGAGAGAGGGTGTGTGGGGTTGGGAGAGAGGTGGGAAGGTGTGGGCGTGGGAGAGAGAGGTGGGGAGGTGTGGGAGGGAAAGAAAGAGGTGGAGATGTGGGGAGAGAGAAAAAGTACTGTATGTATGTGTGTGTGTGTATATATATATATATATTGTGACAGAAACCAGGGGTTGGTAATAAACTCCATATACAGGGCTCCCAGGATACTGAACAGTTTCTGTCCTGTCTAAGCTGAACAGGGCAGCCTCGTGGTACAGGCACTCCATTCCACAGTTTGTCTGCTGCCTGTTTTCTGTCACCTGTCATGCTGATTAGAGTTCAGGTATATAAGACCTGTTTCCTGTTTCCTCTGAGCCCCGCCCAAGAGCCTGGAAGGCTGCTGAACTGCAGAGGGGTGAGAAAGCCTCTTTCCCAAATCGCTTCATTCATTCTGTTAGTTTGTCTAAAGACTGCAAAGGTACTTATTTTGTTGGTGGAAGTGGACAAGCCACTTCCAACTCTGAGTCAGGGACATCTAAGTTTAAGTTATCGCTCAGACGAGCAGCTTTTTGTTTGGCTTTGTTTTCTGTTTAAACTGTGGCAGTCTCAGTGCCTGGGACTGAATAAACCAGGCATAGCCTGTTTAAAGGAACAGTACGTGACGTCTCATCATTTAACCTACCCTAAAAGACCGTGTTCTAACAGTCCCGGACAGACGGCGGAGCCCCGGAGTAAGCCGTTTGTCACATATGGTGGAGAATGCGGGCAGAACACTGAAAGGTCTGGGGGTTAAAGAACTTTAAAAAAAAAAAAAAAAAAAAAGGTTTTTTTTTTCTCTCTCTCCAAACAAGATGGAAGACGTGGTGAGTGCGCTGGTACGCAATGTCGCTGTCCAGAAAGACGCGAATGAAGCCCAGCAACAGGCGAGTGAAACCCAGCGACAGCTGTTAATAGCCCAGCAAGAGACTAATGCAAACCAGCAAGAGACAAACCGCCTGCTGAGAGAGGAGCAAAAGCGGTTCGCTCAGGGCTTACAGCAGGAACTCGAGATCCTGAGGGGGACTATCAGTAACCTTCCACTGGCAGAGGCAGCCCCAGTTCCGAAAATGACCAGGGCAAGCCACTACCTTCAGAAGATGGGACCCTCGGATGATGTGGAAGCCTATCTTCTCACGTTTGAACGCACGGCACAGAGAGAGGGATGGCCAGAAGCTGAGTGGGCTGGTCTAATCGCACCCTTCCTAAGCGGCGAACCCCAGAAGGCTTACTTTGATCTAGAGCCAGCCGAAGCTAACGTCTATGCAAAATTGAAGTTCGAGATCCTCGCCCGCCTCGGCGTAACCACGGCTGTTCGTGCCCAAAGGTTTCACGCATGGTCCTTCACGATGGATAAAGCCACCCGAAGCCAGATGTATGACCTCATCCACCTCGCCCGGAAGTGGCTACAACCCGAGATCAACTCAGCAAGCCACATCGTGGAACGGTTGGTCATGGACCAGTTCTTGAGGAAACTTCCCTCTGCCTTACGCCGTTGGGTCAGTCGGAGTGACCCCCACAATGCGGATGAGCTTGTGGCCCTTGTAGAAAGGTACAGTGCAGCAGAAGAGCACCCGGAACCCACAGTCGTGGAGCAACCCCACTATCCGAGGTTCCAGGACTCTTCCAGAGACGGTAAAAGGGTACCGGGGTTAAGGGGCGCTGAAGAGCGGCGACCACCTTCACGCCGCTCCAGCAACAGTGGTTCGCACACTAAGGGCAATAGCCAACATGGGGAGCCGGGAAAAGGCTCTAAGTGGGACACAGACTATGTACCTAAATGTGTAAATTGTCATGAGAGGGGCCACACAGCAAAAATCTGCCCACTAAATGATGAGCCCATGCAATGCAACAGCGTGGAACCTTATTCGCTGTTGTCCCAATGTATGGGCCCTAGCCCAGAGGACCCCTTGAATAACCATCTGTGGGCATTTGTAAAGGTTAATGGTAAGAGGGTTCGGGCACTTCTTGACTCTGGGAGTATGGTCACACTAGTGTCCGAATACCTATTGCCCATTAAGAAGAAACAGGTAAACAGTTCACAAAGAGTGGCAATTTGTTGTATACATGGGGATAATCATGAATATTCCACTGTTGATGTTTTTTTTGAAACAGAATTTGGTTCTTTAGATTTCAAGGTGGGTGTTGTACCCAAACTGGCACATGATGTGTTAATAGGGACCGACTTTCCCCATTTTCTAAAAATGTGGTCCCCAGCTCAGAATAGCGCCCAGAGTTCAATAGCAGACCATAACGAAGTGTTAGAAGAAACAAATCCTTTCCCTTTTTCAGAAATGGAGGTTGACGAGGGCCCAAATAAGAAGGGGGAAAAGGAGGAGTGCTGTGAAATTCCCTTCCCCATCACTACTTTGGTAGGGAATACCCCAAATCAAGATGTTGATCAGGCACTTACCACCCCAGTACAGGATAAGACCCTCGCTGACCTAGAGGTCAGTCCTGGGAGTTTTAAGAAGGCCCAGTGGGAGGACCCCACATTAGCGGTAGCAAGGGGAAATATACGGGACCAGAATAGTACTCATGGCCAACCAGATAGGTCACTTGCTTACCCCTACTTCGAGGTAGAGAACGACCTAATATATCGGGTTGATAAAAGAAAATCAGTTACAACTAAACAATTGTTGGTACCACGGACATTCCGTAACGTAGTATTACACCTCGCACATAGTCATCCATTGGGGGGACACCTAGGGGTGGAAAAGACAAAAGAAAAGGTTCTCCGAAGCTTTTATTGGCCTGGGGTTCTGGCAGAAATTACAAACTATTGTTCCTCATGCCCAGAATGTCAGATCACCGCCCCGTTCAAAGCATACCGCAGCCCATTGGTACCCCTTCCCATAATAGAGGTACCATTTGACCGGATTGCTATGGATCTAGTAGGACCCCTAATAAAGTCTGCTAGGGGACATCAGCATATATTGGTAATATTAGATTATGCTACCCGATATCCGGAGGCAGTTCCCCTACGTAGCACCTCTGCTAAAAACATAGCAAAAGAGTTAGTACTTCTGTTTTCCCGGGTCGGAATTCCTAAAGAGATCTTATCTGACCAGGGAACACCATTTATGTCCCAAGTAACAAAAGAGCTATGTAAACTCCTAAAAATCAAGCATCTCAGAACCTCAGTCTATCATCCACAAACAGATGGTTTAGTGGAAAGGTTCAATAAAACCTTAAAGAGCATGTTACGCCGGGCGGTCGATAAGGATGGGAAAAACTGGGACTGTTTGTTACCATACCTGTTATTTGCCATTAGGGAAGTTCCCCAGTCATCCACAGGCTTCTCCCCGTTTGAACTATTGTATGGCCGACATCCAAGGGGCTTACTGGATATAGCCAAAGAAACTTGGGAACACGAGGTTACCCCTTACAGAAGTGTAATAGAGCATGTTGCCCAAATGCAGGACCGCATTGCTGCAGTCCTACCCATAGTGAGGGAACACATGGAGAAAGCTCAAGAAGCACAAAGGAATACGTATAATAAGGGTGCTAGGGTCAGAATTTTTTTTCCAGGTGATAGGGTACTAGTTCTGGTTCCCACCGTGGAGAGTAAATTCCTTGCTAAATGGCATGGGCCATATGAGGTCTTGGAAAGAGTGGGAGAAGTAAATTATAGGGTAAGGCAGCCAGGTAGGAGGAAACCTGAGCAAATTTACCATATAAACCTACTCAAGCCCTGGAAAGATAGAGAGGTCTTGTTAACCCTAGTACCCCCAGGTCCGTCAGAGAATCAAGAAACTGACCCAGAGGTTAGCATAGCTGAAACACTGTCCGTGCATCAGAAACGAGAGGTCCAGAGTTTAGTGAGAAGGAACAAAGAAATCTTCTCTACACAGCCAGGTAAAACTAACGTAATTAAACATGACATAGTCTCTGAACCGGGGGTCCGAGTTAACCTTAAACCGTACCGAATCCCAGAGGCCAAGAGAGAGGCTATAAGTTTAGAGGTTCAAAAAATGCTAAAACTAGGCGTAATTGAGGAATCCCAAAGTGGGTGGAACAGCCCTATAGTTTTAGTCCCAAAGCCAGACGGTACAACAAGGTTTTGTAATGACTACCGGAAACTAAACGCGGTGTCAAAATTTGATACTTATCCTATGCCCAGGGTGGATGAACTTGTAGAGAGACTGGGCAAAGCCCGATATCTCACAACCCTAGACCTAACAAAAGGGTACTGGCAGGTTCCCCTCACAGAAAGGGCAAAAGAAAAAACAGCCTTCTCAACCCCAGACGGCCTCTTTCAATATAAGGTGCTGCCTTTTGGCTTACATGGAGCTCCCGCCACATTCCAAAGAATGATGGATAAAATTTTAAAACCACATGTTCGGTACGCTGCCGCCTACCTGGATGATGTGGTAATCCATAGTGAAGATTGGCAGTCCCACCTTCCAAAGGTCCAAGCTGTGCTCGACGCAGTTCGGTCTGCTGGACTAACTGCTAACCCCGCTAAATGCACTATTGGTCTGGAGGAGGCCAAGTATCTGGGGTATTCTATTGGTAGAGGGTTACTCAAACCACAAACACTCAAAGTAGAGGCGATACAAAATTGGCCAAGGCCAGTCACAAAAAAACAAGTAAGGACCTTTTTGGGGTTAATTGGCTACTATAGGAGGTTTATTCCCAATTTTGCAACTAAGGCAACCCCACTAACCGACCTCACAAAAGCAAGAGGACCGCTAATGGTAAAGTGGTCCCCCGAAGCCGAACAGGCCTTTAGGAGCCTGAAAGAAGCTCTCTGTGCCCAACCAGTGTTGGTCACACCTGACTTCTCCAAAGAGTTCGTAGTCCAAACCGACGCATCTGAGGTAGGGCTGGGGGCGGTACTCTCCCAGGAGTCTCAAGGGGAGGAGCACCCCATCCTTTATTTAAGTAGGAAACTAAATCCCCAGGAGAAAAATTACTCCATAGTCGAGAAAGAGTGTCTCGCAATAAAGTGGGCTGTAGAGACACTCAAGTATTATCTGTTGGGGAGAAAGTTCCGATTGGTCACAGATCATGCACCCCTTACCTGGATGTGTCAAAATAGGGAGAAGAACGCTAGGGTGACCAGGTGGTTCCTAAGCCTACAGCCCTTTAAATTTTCTGTGGAACACAGGTCGGGGCACAAACATGGCAATGCCGACGGGTTGTCAAGGATGCACTCCCTAATATCCATGGTCGCTCACCCCTCGAGGTCTGAGCTGGGGGGGAGGATATGTGACAGAAACCAGGGGTTGGTAATAAACTCCATATACAGGGCTCCCAGGATACTGAACAGTTTCTGTCCTGTCTAAGCTGAACAGGGCAGCCTCGTGGTACAGGCACTCCATTCCACAGTTTGTCTGCTGCCTGTTTTCTGTCACCTGTCATGCTGATTAGAGTTCAGGTATATAAGACCTGTTTCCTGTTTCCTCTGAGCCCCGCCCAAGAGCCTGGAAGGCTGCTGAACTGCAGAGGGGTGAGAAAGCCTCTTTCCCAAATCGCTTCATTCATTCTGTTAGTTTGTCTAAAGACTGCAAAGGTACTTATTTTGTTGGTGGAAGTGGACAAGCCACTTCCAACTCTGAGTCAGGGACATCTAAGTTTAAGTTATCGCTCAGACGAGCAGCTTTTTGTTTGGCTTTGTTTTCTGTTTAAACTGTGGCAGTCTCAGTGCCTGGGACTGAATAAACCAGGCATAGCCTGTTTAAAGGAACAGTACGTGACGTCTCATCATTTAACCTACCCTAAAAGACCGTGTTCTAACAGTCCCGGACAGACGGCGGAGCCCCGGAGTAAGCCGTTTGTCACAATATATATATATACACATATTCACATATATACATATCCACAGTTATCTGAAAAGTTATTCTTGCAAATAATAGATTTGTTTAAACGTGTGACAGATGTACAGTACTAGCTATGTTTCTATTGCCAAGTATGATGACTTCTCTAAATTATTTCTGTCTTTAGTACTTGCCCCAAAAATGTTTTTGCTGTTAACAACTGAGAGAACAAGCGTCAGGGACACACTGAAACATTACAACCCTGCAGCAAGTTTATAATTACTTTCATTAACCTCTAGTGCTGCCTACGACTGCAACAGGTTGTACTGCAATGTAGATCCGTCTTAACAGCGCGTGCATGGAGAACATTTCACGCTTAGGGTATACAATGTTTTATTACAATTTCTTTGTTCCATGCTACAGATGGTTATCTGCAATAATATTAAACAGATTGACAGAGGGACATCAGTGAACATCAACACTGTAAAGCAGAACAGGTAATTTTACCATTCTCTTTGGCCACATGCACACACCCACAGATACACACACAGACACAGTGTTACTGCAAACTAGAGCACTGGTGTTCAACCTTTATTTTTGGTTAAGGAACCCTAATTCTGTGGAACCTCAACCCTCTCTAATAGTGCGTCTGAGATCAGATGCAGTGTAAGGAACCCCAACCCTCTCTAATAGTGCGTCTGAGATCAGATGCATTGTAAGGAACCCCAACCCTCTCTAATAGTGCGTCTGAGATCAGATGCATTGTAAGGAACTCCAACCCTCTCTAATAGCGCGTCTGCGATCAGATGCATTGTAAGGAACCCCAACCCTCTCTAATAGCTCGTTGGAGATCAGATGCATGGTAAGGAACCCTAATCCTCTTTAATAGCGCATCTGAGATCAGATGCATTGTAAGGAACCTCAACCCTCTCTAATAGCGCGCCTGAGATCAGATGCATTGGAAATTCTTCTGTAGTTTGTACAATTTTCAAGTGACCTGAAAATGTCACGGAACCCCTTAGGGAGGCCCGCGGAACCCTGGTTAAACAACACTGTACTAGATGGAGTCAAACGAATGGTAATTAACACTCGAACCTCAAACTTCTCTATCTACATAAAGTATCTGTACAATATGTTAACATAACCAATTTTCCTACCATAGTCCTATATAAAGCAGCCTACGACATATAGCCACCAGCATCCCGCCGCTGCAATTCAGCCGTCACCGGGATATTTAGCTGCGGGACTTTCACCATAAAGGTTATCCCCGTAACCTTACCCTAAAACATGTACCCTTATCTGCTTACCCTAACCCGTTAGCCCCTTACCCTAAAAACCCTAATGCTAATATGTACGCTAAAAAATGTAATCCCATACTTTAAAACCCCTTACCTTTATACCTGTAATCAGACCCCTTTCCCTAAAACTGCCTACCCTTAAACTCCTAACCTTAACCCCTTACCATAAAACCCCTAATCTGACCCTTTACCCTAAAACCGCTAACCCCTTAACCTAATACACCTAATTGGACCCCTGACCCTAATAGCTTAACCCCTTACTCTAAAACCGTTGAAGTAAACCCCCTTAAACTAAGGCTAATGCAAAATGGCCGGCCGGCCTCTGTCTGTCCTCGGCGGGGGATAAATGGCCGCAGCGATATGCCGGTGGCAAGATGTCCCCATTTCGTTCAGAAAGCCCCTCATAAGTAAAATGAAAACTTTTTCTGATTGGTTGTGCTTGGGCCTCTGTCTGATGGACAGGAGAACTAAATACAATTAAATTTGTTTGAATACTTTGGAACAATTCATTAAGATTCCGGGGAAAGTTCTGCGTGTCTATTCTTGTTTGCATATCTTTATGGAGATGAACATCTCATTTCCAGAGAGACACTGATGCACTTTTTGTTAGGACAGCAGCTCTGTCAGACTCCATTTGACTTATTGCTACTGGATTTTTAGTTAAAGGTGCCAAGATTTATAATACCAATTTCTCAGCACGGTTCATGAAAGGGAAATTAATAGCAAAGGTATAGTGTGGAGTACAGCAGCAAAGCTTTAGGTTCTGCACAGTTGTTAATCAGATCAGAACTTCGAACTTGCAGTTACATAGTAGATGAGGTTTAAAAAAATGATATGTCCAATTCAAACTATGTTCATTTTAATTGTCAAACTTCCCATAAACATTGATGTAACAATTTCTGCCGGACCCTCTTAAATATAGCTGCTGTTGTGAATTTAGGATAAAATACCCAATAGCTCAGCCCAGATCACTGCAAGTGTAACTGCCCAAATTATTTTTGTAATATGATTACAGTGTAAGTAATGGTTGAGTTCTTTCTCTTAACCTTCTCCAATGCACTGCAGGGGGTTATGTTGCAAGCTATTCAGGTTGTGAAGGGGGTAACATTTACATCATCTAAGTCAGGGGTGTGCAAACTAGAGGTTGTGCCCCCAGGGGAAGCGCAACATTTTATGGGGGGGTCAGGGAGGGGGGGGCACTTATAGAGGCCCCGCGCTCTTTCCCACGGCATTTAAATTAAATGCCGGGGGAGCGCGTGAGGCCTCTGTATCGTCTCTAACCCTGTCTCCGGTGGCTTCTGGCGACGTATCGCCATGGCAATGTGGCGTCAAATGATGCTGCAGGGTCACATGACGTTGTGATGTCAGATGACGCCAGAAAAAAGGAAAGAGAGGAGGGGTGGGGGGGGGGGGGGGGTGAGGCATGAGCATGCAGGGGGCCACAGACAAAAAAGTGTGTGCACTCCTGATCCAAGGGTCACTAAGGACCAGATCTACAAAGCTCCATTAAGTGACTTAACATGACCGGATGGGCAACTCCAGTCCTCAAGCCCCTCCAACAGGTCAGTTTTTCAGGAAATCCCTGCTTCAACACAGATGGCTCAATCAGTGGCTCAGTTAAAGACTGAGCCTCTGAGCCACCTTGGCTGAAGCAGAGACTGATTGAGTCACCTGTGCTGAAGCAGGGATATCCTGAAAACCTGACCTGTTGGGGGGGCTTGAGGACTGCAGCTGCGAAGCCCTTAACATAATGTTGGGCCATGTTCTCTCCTGTAAAGGGCATGGCTGTGACTAGAACGGATCTTAGTGACAATATTGTGCAAATGGTATGTAAATGAGGAGCTACCATAACAGTCTCTTAATGTTCACGTGGGCGCTGAACACTACATTTAAAAAAAAAAAAAATTGTACAGGATTGAAGCAGGGGGTCTCCAGAGCCGACCCCCATTAATGTAATCTCTAAGGACTCCCTGTTTTTGGAGATACTTACCTCTGAAGGGGGTGCCAGTAGCCACTCCGCTCGGCTCAAGGGTTCACATTATGTCGGCGTTTCAAAGCTCCGGTGCCGGCGGGTTCTGCTTCCTATTGGCCCGCATGTCGCGGGTGTTTTTAACTTTAAACCTCAGCTAGCTCAGCCGGAGCGGCTACTGGCACCCCAAACAGAGGTAAGCATCTCCAGAAGCAGAGGGGTCCTGGAACCGAAATTAATGGGGTTCAGCTTGGAAGACCCCCTGCTTCAATCCTGTGTAAAAGAAGACCCCCTGCTTCAATCCTGTGTAAAAGAAGACCCCCTGCTTCAATCCTGTGTAAAAGAAAAAAAAAGTTGGATGGGTGTGACACCGCAGTGCCTGGATGGGTGTGACACCGCAGTGCCTGGATGGGTGTGACACCGCAGTGCCTGGATGGGTGTGACACCGCAGAGCGTACAGTAGATGGGTGTGACACTGCAGAGCGTAGATGGGTGTGACACCACAGTGCCTGGATGGGTGTGACACCACAGTGCCTGGATGGGTGTGACACCGCAGTGCCTGGATGGGTGTGACACCGCAGTGCCTGGATGGGTGTGACACCGCAGAGCATAGATGGGTGTGACACCGCAGTGCCTGGATGGGTGTGACACCGCAGTGCCTGGATGGGTGTGACACCGCAGAGCGTAGATGGGTGTGACACCGCAGTGCCTGGATGGGTGTGACACCGCAGTGCCTGCATAGGTGTGACACCGCAGTGCCTGCATAGGTGTGACACCGCAGTGCCTGCATGGGTGTGACACCGCAGTGCCTGCATGGGTGTGACACCGCAGTGCCTGCATGGGTGTGACACCGCAGTGCCTGCATGGGTGTGACACCGCAGTGCCTGCATGGGTGTGACACCGCAGTGCCTGCATGGGTGTGACACCGCAGTTTGGTGGGATTTAACTAAAAGGGCATTATTTCCCTCTCCTTAACTTCAGTTTAACCCCTATTTCAAGGTCTGAATCGGAGTAGCATCAAGAGTAGCATCCAATAACCATCACGTTATTGGAAGAGAACTGGCCATTAATTCTGTGCCAGCAAGATTTAGCACCGCCGCTGTCTTTGCATATAACTAGCTTTGAGGAGACACATTTAGCTCAGGGAACAGAACGTCCATTCTTGTTATACTGTAGGCAACATCACGTTATGATTTTACCGAGTTTCGTGTATCTGAACCTGTGAGGCCAGGGATTACACCCTACGGGGCTTATGCTATAAGCGTTCATTTAAAAAATCGCGGGCCATTTAAATCACCTGTTTTGTGAGCGTTGCTATCACGGTATTCAGAAAGCCTCAATTACCTGTGGTAGCAAAATTCCCAAAACGGGCGAGTAGCCGGTGACGTGATGATTGCCTCTCTGAAAAGGGCTTACCCAGTGATTTCTTTCAGCTGCAGAGAGAGCTGAGCCACCTCTCTCTGCACAAATCTTGCCCGAAATTAATGTTTGTTTAATATAAATTGTATTACTAGTGTAGAAGAGCAGAGGGTCTCCAGAGCAGGGGGTCTCCAGAGCAGAACCACATTGATTTCAGGTCTGGGGACCTCTTGCTTCCCGAGATACAGGCCCCCGGGTAGCGGGGGTTAACCCCTTAATTACTCTAGCGGTTATTAACCGCTAAGGTGATTAAGGGGTTAGGGAACGGAGGACACGGACCTGGAGTATGCTGATGAGGACGCCCTTCATGATGGCAGGGGTAAGTAGGAAGTTTTATTTACTTTATTTATGCTGGCTAATGATTAATTTAATATTGGGCAAATGAGCTATTATCCATATCTGCATAATAGTTATTTTGCCCATTACTGCACTGCATGTGTTGGAGGGGGGTGTGTATTTATTTAAATGTATTACAAAAAAAATTATTGCCACAGGATTGGTACCGCAGGCCAGCAGGGACCCACAGGGACCGCTTGAGGGCCCCCAGACACCTGTGGGGACCACCCAAGAGCCCACAGAGAGCCACTGAGACCACCCGACGGCCCACAGACACCCACAGGGACCACCTGAGTACCCCTGGACACTTGTGGCCTCTGTTATTAATCATGTGGGGGTACAGGAGGTGGGTATTAGTATTTATTGTGGGTAGCGGGGTTGGGTGTAAGGGGTATTTGGCCCTTGGTGGGTAGCGGGAGGGGTTAACCCCTTCATTACCTTAGCGGTTAGCCGCTATGGTAATGAAGTTGCCTGTAAAGGCATTTTTATTGCATGGGATTCATGCCGGGGGGCCTCCGGTGCTGATTTTAATGGGTATCAGCTCCAGAGACTCCCGACATCAATCTGATGCAGGAAAAATGCATTTTTTCCCCGAAATCCTGTCTTGACGTTTCCCAGCAGCTTCTCACCACCTTTACGCCAACTTTTCCTGGCGTGAGGATTTGGGGAGAAACTCGCCATTCTAGAGCCGCGATAGGCCACAATAAGCTAATCACGGCTACTAGAATTGCCATGAGTTTCAGAACCTGCCAATAAGTTTCTTATCGCCGCTCACTCTTTTGGTGATTCATTTTTTTATCGCCCACTTATCGACACTTAGAGAATCGTAGTAGGCATTTTGGCCGATAAATGCTTGATAAGTGGCTTATGAACGCTTAGAGCATAAGCCCCTATGTCTCAACTGACCCTTAGCTTAAGGTTTACTAGGGATTATAATCGCCACTTCAAATTAGTTTATTTGTGTATTGCTTTAGCTGCTGTTGGATATTCCTTCTGATTATTATATTGTAATTCATATTTGGGTGATTGACAAAGACTCATGCTACATAGAGATTATTTCTGATAAGTAAAGAATGTTCAGTAGATAAAGTTCCAAAGAGGTTATTTGAAATAAAGAGGTGTGGCTAACTCCAAAGATATCTGTGAAAGGATGCGGTCATAGATATTCAAGGACATACAAGGGTGATTACCATATTTGTAAGACGCTATCTTGCTAGGTAGACAAAGATATGGATCCATCTTGAAAGACACATGGTGATGCCATATACATGGAAAACTCAGAATAAGAAATGTCTATGTGGGTGGTTTTCTCTGGATAAATACTAGCAGATTTGGTTAGGGAATCAGAAAGGGGAACAGCCGGAGGACACGGAAAGAGGGATTCCATCGAGAGAGAGCGGAAGGAACAACATTTGAAAAGCATATGACATATTTGATGTGCACTACCATATATCTGCTATATGCAAGTAATAACTTCGGACAAATAAATGCGATTCGTTTGTGCTAAACCGAATGCAGAGTTATGATATCCAGATAAGATATAAGGTATCAAAGACTATGTAACAGCTGCATTATTTGTGTATTGCTTTAGCTGCAATATTTGAATGATTTGGAACACAAATGAAAACGCAAATGTGTTGCCAACAAACAAACTATGAACGATGGCAATAAGTGTGAATAACAAATGCTGTGCATTCACACAGGTGGAAAATGATTACCAACATGCTTTGCGGAACACGATTTGGAATTATTTCTCTTGGTTATAACTACAGCCTGACATCAGATCAAAATCGGCATGCCTTTAGACTGCTTCCATCTATCCAAATTGAATTCCATTCCAAGGTTTGCTTAAAAACATTACTTTCAATATGGTTTTAAGTTCTAATTAAAGCCATTGTTGCATTTGTCTGGAAACATTAAAGACACTCAGTGTGTTAAATGTAATACTTTATGGAAAAGTTCAAGGGAAAAACGGAGGCAACACAATGTCAAAGGTGCCTTGTAGTGCCACCCTTCCCATCTCGTACCAAGGATAGTTAAATCCAGTCCTCAAGAGCTACCAATAGGTCAGGTTTTCAGGATATCCCTGCTTCAGAACAGGTGGCTCAATCAGTGGCTCAGTCTTCGACTGTGCTCTTGAGGAATGAAGGTGGCTACCCTTGTCTTAGACAGATAATGTGATTGGTCAGATCAGTGAGAATCTTAGTACCCACTGGGCTCACACAGGGATTGTAGAGGCCAGGAGAATGGATTTCCAGTCCTCTAAAGCAGAATTTGTTGTTTGTTTGTAATCAGACGGTGCAGCGCTGTCATCACAGAAAATATTCCAAAGCGCAAACTCCCCTCAGGCATGAAAAAGGAAATAAACATACATAGCGCAAATGTGTAATACAAAAGTTATTCAAAGTGTATAACGGTCAATGGTTCTCTGTAGTGTCATTTATGAAAATGTGAGGATGTGGTCATCCTACATGTCTTAGGCTGCATCCATAGTCGATCCGACGGTGCGCGCCAAATAAAAACATATGGATGCTTTTGCGCATGTCCATAGACCGCGCATGCGTGTGAGCGCCGAGGCAGCCGACCCGCGGCGAGACAAACTTGTTTGTATTTGATGCACGAAGGCCGGGTCACGTACGCGGTTCAGCCAATGAGGACGAACAGCTCACGTGACATCAAATGCCCCCCCCCCCCCCCCGGCACACTTTCGGCAAGCCCTCCCCCCATCCCGCAACCCTGCAGGACACAGATCTCCTCAAGTGCAGGCGCATGTGAAGTCACGTGCTCGGTTGCGCCTACTATGGACCTGGCCTTAGACACCTATTTAATATGCCATGAAGTAGTTTAGTGCTGGAGAAGATATTAGCAGCAATTGGGAATAAAATGTTCTCCAGCAAAGAAAAATGCCTCCGTAGTATATAAAGTTAATGCCAGGGGAGAAAGGTTTGACGGCTGGAACATGAACATCCTCAAAGCCCTTTTTCCTACTCATTGTAAGTTGGATTCTCAGCACTCCCAGCGTTAGAGAAGGAGATTTATTCCCCTCCTCCCCACCGTGGGTGCTTCTCATTGTCAGGTCCAAGGTGTAAAGAAAGCAGGACCTTGGAGAGCAGAACATGGGCACAGAGGAAGGGAAGAAGCAGCAGACAGCTCAATAAACCTCTATCCGTAATGAGACCACCGAGAGATCGGCAGCCAGCATCAACAGACTGTCGCTCAGTGTGAAATGTAACACTATTGTGGACAGGTCACGATCAGGAGATGTGTAATGCATGAACCTTGACAAGATTGGACTCAGCAACAGCCTTACCTGGGTCAGCTCCCTTCTGTGCTGAGCAGCAGAGCATTAAAACCCGTTTTCTATTTTAATACGCTGCAGGAAAGCCTTTGACAACTGGAACGTCCATCTTCAGACGCTCGTTCATTAATTCATTCTCTCGTACACATTTCTATTCTGGAGAAATATTTATGTCATAATATTTAATCTAAAAAATAGTTCTTGTTATTTTCCAGCAACTGGGTTATCATTCAGCTGTTATCAGTGGCTTTGGAATGACTGCTATGATTTATTTATTTTCAAAAACCCTGTTAAATTTAATTTCTTTTTGATATTTTGTGTGCTTTCCCAATTAGGCTTTTGGATCTTACTTTTCCAATCTGTGCATCTTTACTTTACCCTTTCCGTGGTTCCTACAGTACAATATATTCCCAAGCAATGCGTTGATGCCCTTTGGGGCAGCAAAAGTAGTAGATTTGTTTAGTACCCTATTTACAAAGGATGGGTTAAAATGGACACAATGGAACCCACAGAATCAAAAGAAAGAAAACGTCATTTTTAGGAATTTGGGCAAAAGAAACACTGAATTTAGCTTTTAATGCATTGCACAAAGCACACGAGTGCACTTATTTATATTATAACACAACAAACAATTATGCCAGCTTCAACATAACACAACATAACATATATATTTATATGTTAACACGGCAATGCAATTGTAGGGTTGTACTGTAGGTCTTCTGTAAATTGGTCTTCTTGCCATAATCTATCTGTACATTCTATTACAGTACAGTTCTATCCACTTGTATAAAGTCTAGAACCTGCACTAGAGGGAACAGATTCCAAAACATGTACAATAAAATATTGATTGCTCAGGTATACTGTATGACACATATTGCCAATTATCCGCAAAGGATTCCAGGTATGAGTATATAGCTGAAGACCAGAATATCTTGAAGAACAACTGCAATATTTTCAACGCAGTGCTGTTGCATAAGATATCTTACAGCCTATTCACTTAACTGGGATATACTGTGTTTTAGGGAATAACACAGCTCAGTAAATATGGGCGCAAACATAATAATTCTGCCTGTCATTGCCTTGTTGCTGAAAATGTTTACCAAATCAAAATCTAATCATATTCATGATCATGCCTTGTAATTTTAGAAATAAACTGTCTGAATCCTGCCAGAGGATTTGCAATGCCACAGATCACGGATTGATGGCACGACATCTTATCGAATATCCATTAAAATACTATTAAGTCCATATGCTCTGTCTTTATTTACAACCATAATTCTACCCTATTTTATGAGATCTGTATTCCTAGACATTCAACAAGAAACCAGAACAGATGTAGAGTATTATGCTATATTTCAAAAATGATTCAATTGGTTTAATATATGTGTATTCAATTAGAAAAACCATCAAGTGCCCTGGTACCTATGCTAACAGATAATTGCCTACATATTACAAGAATAATCATTTTCATAATAACATTCTTACATGTGTTATGTAAATTGCCATAGCCACATGAATTATCTACTGCCACTTTCCAGGCTCATTTATTTACAGTGGTAAATCCATATAATTTATACAATATTGTCCCTATGTTATTGCAATATTCTGCAACTTAAAAATATGCCAATATAGTGTGCAGAAGAAAATGTATTTGAGAATGCTTTTAGCACTATATATGTATATACACACACACATACCGGTATATACACAATATTTATAAATTAAATATTTATACACACACACACACACACACACACACACACACACACACACACACACACACACACACACACACACACACACACCTCATCCATGGTGCTCCTACTTCTGGGGACCCCGTTTCCTAAGATTTTTTGTCATTGTTTTGTGCTAGTTTTGACACAAACATATGGTTGCAGTGTCATGAATAGAAAGTCACAGTGTTACCTCCGGATAACGGTCTGTTGGCCGTGGGAGTGAGCTTTGAGCAAGTTCACGTGTCCGCCGGGCAAGTATCGGGGCTCAGGCACTGGGGGTGTCTGGAGACCACAGATCGGGTATGAAACACCTGGTTAATTTGGCATCAAAATGTTACATAAAGCATGGGCCAAAGAATCTTAAATAAGTTGTTTTATAATGACTGATGTCAAGATATTGTAACTGGTGAGATAAAGTGGTGTAAGCCTCATTTTGGAAACATCTACAAAATTGTATTTATTTATGTATTTATAAAATGTGTTAGCAGGAAGTAATACATTGAGAGTTACCTCTCGTTTTCAAGTATGTCCCGGCATAGAGTTAAGGTTATGTTGTTCAAAAGGAAAATAGAGACATTACTTTAAAGTAAATCCATGTTTGTATTAAAAAAAAAACAGGAAAGAAAGTGGAAGTATCAATTTATAAATAAAACAGAGTAACCCATCTGACCATTTTCATACTGCATCCCTTAGCATCAATACTTCAAGGTATTTAGCTCTGTTAGACACTCTGTGGGAGGAGGAGCTCGGGTGGTATGGAGAATGTCGGGCCTTAGGGCCAGGCAAGCAATGTAGCCGCCTTGGTTCCCGCGTCTTCGGGGCCCCCGCGCTGCCTCCTCCTGGGAGAGGAGGAAACGTAGGGTGTGTGTGTTTTTGTTCCTTTGTGAGAAGGGTCTTATCTTTTCCGGAGCGGGTCGCCTCCTGGAGCGTCGCGTTGCCATGGTAACCAACATCAAATAGAGCAGCTCCGAACACATGGCTGCCATGGCAATGCCACATGATGCTGCAACGCTGGCGAAGGAGGACCGCTCGTCAAGGTAAGTCTCCTTTACTTTTTTTTTACAGGGGGGGGACCGGACCCACAGCCAGGGTGCCGCCTTGGACCCAGCAAAGCCTAAGGCCAGCCCTGATTTCATGTCATTACCCAGACTCCTTTGCTGCAGTGGAATGTCGGTGTTCCGTGTGATTATCGGGGCCGGGTGGTGGGCTTGTTTCAGATGTGAACGTGCTCATACCTGTTCTTTATCGTTGCTGGAAGAGTTAAGCAAACACACCTATTATAACGTGATAGATCGAATTCTGCATTTCTGTCCCTGTCCTTTGATTCAGCAATTTCTCTGCCGTTTCCTAGGTGCTTTTAACTCCTGGGGTTATCATCCGCTTAAAATGTGAGAAACTAGCTCAACAATTATTTTTTTCAACATTTGAAACATCTCCTTCGCTTTGTTTAATGGTAGAAATGGTGAAATGTTAAACATTTTACTCGCATTGTGTACTAAGATAATGTTTATAATGATATTGGGAAAATGTGTGGAATGCTGTTTAATTTTTTTTTAATTGTATGTTTTTTTTATTGTCATTTTTAATTTCCCTTTCTTTAAACACAGATGGTCTGAAGCCTCTAACTCAGGGCTGGGCAACGCCAGTCCTCCAAACAGGTCAGGTTTTCAGGATAACCCTGCTACAGCACAGGTGGCTCAATCAGTCCCTGCTTCAGGACAGGTGGCTCAAATCAGTGGCTCAGTCTGAGCCACAGTTTGAGCCACCTGTCCTGAAGCAGGGATATCTGACAACTGACCTGTTGATGGCCCCTGAGAACAGGTGTTGCCCACCCCTGCTTTAAATCTTTCACTACAAGTAAATATACTACGACAGCTCATCGCTGGAAAACCTGTCCTGTCTAATGCTTATACAGTAGGTAAAACATTTAAAAAGCAGCAGGGTCACAAACCTGAGTTTTCTATGCTGTGCAGAAGACTGCTGTGTGAGGGAAATTGTGCTAAAAAATACTATGTTCTAATAACTATTTCTATAGTTTTAGATTCCAATTGCCCAGTGGACGATTCGAGTGTCTATAAAGCAATATCCTATATGTGGTTTTTTAAATTCATCAGTTCTGTACTAGGAGAAAATACTTGTAGAATTTTTTTTTAAACAACTCGGACTAACATTTTTAATGTATCATAATGTAACAAGCCTTTTTTGTTTCTATAGCAACAATTTACAAAGTCAGGTCCCCTCCCTCTTCCGAAACAGGCTCTGGCACATCACTTTTTGAGCACTGCCCTCTCTCTAGTAGTGCACCAATTGTTTGATTATTTATGAATACCATAGGTGTCATTCAAACAAGTGGGACATTTTATCTTATCTGATAGCTGCAGACCAAGCAATATCCTACGTGTGTTTTTTAATAAATCACTTCTGTGCTGTGAGAAAATACTTGTAGCATTTAAAAAAAAAAAACTCTGAATGTAATTTTTAATGTATTATAATGTAATATGCATTATTTGTTTCTATAGCAACCAGTTACAAAGTCATATCCCCTTCCTCTTCTGAAACATGCTCGGGCACACCCCTTTTTGAGCCCTGCCCTCTCTCTAGCAGTGCACCAATTGTATCTAGTGAATGCCTGGTCACATGATCTTCCCCACAGAACTTTGCATATTTAGTCCTCTTCTGCTGCACTGATGGCCATTTAGTGAACACTTGAGCCGAATCTACACTGATTGATCACAAGAAAACGGATCGATCGGCAACCTAGCTAATTTCTTTTCATTGTGTGGCTTGTGTTGATGCACATATTAAAGGGAGAAAAAAATGGCAGCTTTGACCGCTGCTTTAAGAAGCTGTTAAATTCAGACATCTAACTTTTGGGATTTTGCATTTCTTACTCTCTTATAGCTACCATATGCTGAAAGGTATTTTCTTTCCATCTGCTATGGGGGTAGGCATCAGTGCTCCGTGTAAATGTATGGAACTTGCAGCTGCCGGCGTATATTTAACGCTTCTTTTAATATCCCTATTAAATATACAATGCTTGTTGACATATATTATATTGTAACTGATATGAATTGTATTAGTGTCTCTAGCTCAAGGAGATTCCATTCTTGTGAAATGAATTTTTACATAATGAGCTGCAGAGAACTGTACTCATAAAGACCAATGTAATGAAAAGAGCAATTTCATGGCATTTAGGGGAACTGTACTGTGAAGTACCATAGACTTGGAGAATCATATAAAAAATATGTTACTTCAGCCTGTCTAGCAGCACTAGTGTATAAAAATCCCCCACATTAACAATTCTGTGCATAACAGCCTTCAGTGCCATATATATAGTATATATATACACATATATATATATATATATATATATATATATATATATATACACACACATATATATATATTTATATATATATTTATATATATATATATATATTTATATATATATATTTATATATATATATATATATATATATATATATAACCATAATACTGAGTTAAGTTATGGTGAGTAAAAAAAGTGACAAAAACCCTCCACAGGAAAGCAAATATGCAAATATAGCTGTATGCTCATCTGCATGTCTTAGGCAGGTCTGCAACCCCACCTTTCCCCCATTATCACCCAGCATACAGCACTTCCACTGCAGCAAGGGATTCTGGGAAATGACATGCAAATGAGCACACAGTGTCACTTTTTGCCTCAATAACCATTTTTAACATGGTTCCCTATAGGCTTAAGCTTGCTGCATGGTCACAGCTTTGAGCACAGCCAGGGTTAAGGTGCATACCCAGAAAACCACCCACAGACAGCTGTTTCGACCTTGATGGGTCTCATCAGTGTGGGGTTGATTTTACTGGGAATGCAAGAGAGGCTTATGGGATAGGCTAAACCATAATACTGAGTTAAGTTATGGTGAGTAAAAAAAGTGACAAAAACCCTCCACAGGAAAGCAAATATGCAAATATAGCTGTATGCTCATCTGCATGTCTTAGGCAGGTCTGCAACCCCACCTTTCCCCCATCATACAGCACTTCCACTGCAGCAAGGGATTCTGGGAAATGACATGCAAATGAGCACACAGTGTCACTTTTTGCCTCAATAACCATTTTTAACATGGTTCCCTATAGGCTTAAGCTTGCTGCATGGTCACAGCTTTGAGCACAGCCAGGGTTAAGGTGCATACCCAGAAAACCACCCACAGACAGCTGTTTCGACCTTGATGGGTCTCATCAATTGCATATTTGCTTTCCTGTGCAGGGTTTTTGTCACTTTTTTTACTCACCATAACTTAACTCAGTATTATGGTTTAGCCTATCCCATAAGCCTCTCTTGCATTCCCAGTAAAATCAACCCCACACTGATGAGACCCATCAAGGTCGAAACAGCTGTCTGTGGGTGGGTTTTTGGCTAAGATCAAGAGGATGGAGGTTGCCATGGAGCCCGCCGGGACCACCCTGCACAAGGAGAAGAAGAAGAAGATGACAAAGAAGGAGAAGCACACGGCACCCCCAGAGATGGTCCCCAGCAGCCAGGAGACGGACGGAGGAGGCCCAGCGGCAACCAGCTCCAGCGGCTCAGGCGACGTTGCCACCCCCAGCGGCCTCACCCCCACTGCCAGCACCAGCAGCGGCGGCCCCAGCTCCAACCCTGGAGCTGGGAGCAGCAGCAACAGGAGGATCCCCCGCCTGGAACCCTGGATGAGGCAGACGGTGGTGATGCAGCTGAGGGAGGTCGATGGACAGCGCCCTCTATTGGACGCTGAGACCTTTGCCAAGGAGCTGGTGAGCAAAGCAGGCTTTACTCCGGACGAGATCCTGAGCATCCAGGACCTCAGGGGTGGCCTGTTTTTCGTCACATTCGCCACGGCGGGAGCCTGCGGGAGGTACTGGGAGGCTTTCCAGACCCTGAAACAGGAGGTCCCCTTCTCAGAGTTCGACGTGAACTGCCCTATCCAGAGGGACGAGAAGAGGATCACTGTGACGGTGAGGAACCCCCATATCCCTGGAAAGGATATTGCTACCTTTCTGCGGCGCTCTTGCACCGTGGTGAAGGAGCCGAGCAGGATCAAGGACAAGTTGGGGTACTGGGTGGGAAAGTGGAGTATGGTAGTTCGCTTGTGGCCAAATCCAGAAGCGGCAGATCGGCTGCACCACCTCCCTCCCAGTTTTTCACTTGCGGGCAGCTCAGGGAGGATCTTTTACCCTGACCAGCCCCAGACCTGCGGTAATTGCGGGAACCTGGGGCATCAGTGGAAACAGTGCACCCTGAAAGCCTGCAGAAACTGCTAGAACACCGGACACGAAACTAAGGATTGTCCCCGCCAGAAAACCTGTGACCTGTGCGGAGAGACAACCCACATGTTCCGGGACTGCCAGCTGAGGGTCAGGAGCTACGCAGAGGCTGCGGCGAAAGGCGCAACACCGGGCGCGCCCCTGACAGCAACCCAGAAGGCAGCCAAGAAGCCCCCTGCAAACCAACCCGTAAAGGCACAAGGGGGTAAGTATCAGAAGGAGCAAAGGGAAAAGGAGGCCACCCAAGCAGCGCCCGCTCTGGCTCCTGAGCCCGCGGCTCCTGAGCCCGCTGCCCCTTCAGTAGCAGCCCCCACCCCACCCCTTCCCACCCTCACCCCTGCAGCAACACTCCCTCCCACACCCACTGCTGCTGCAAACCCCCACCCTCCCCCTACCCCAACCCTCCCCGCCCACCCACCACCCCTTGCCCCCTCCTCCCAACCCTCCACTGCAGCCCCCCCCACGCTCCATGAGGCTGCAGCCCCTCCCTCTGTAACACCTCTCCCCAGCCCCGAGGCTGTTGCACCTCCTCCCTCTTCCTCCCTTGCTACAGATACTGCCCCCATAGCCCAGACCGGAACGGAGAAGCAGGGAATAAAGAGGAGAGCCCCTGAGACGGATAGCCCGCACCAGGGGCTGGAGCAGAAGAGAGCCCAAATGCAAATCGGCGACTCACCCACTTCCAGCGACGCTGACAGTGACCTTGAAAGCGACCTGGAGGAGGAGGAAGCAGAGATGCAGGAGGCAGCCATTGCAGAGGAGCAGGCGGCCATTTTAGAACAGCCACCTAGCGAGACACAAGTGACCGTGGAAGAGCTCATAAGAGAGGGGCGAGAGGCAGCAGAGACCCTCCTCCTCCATGACAACCTTGGGCAAACCATGGATCTGCTAGACCAGCTGTGCGAGGAGATCAACAAGACCACCCACGCCATTGAGGATGGTAACTAGTATCACTGCAAGTCTGTCCAACCCTTTATCCCCAAACTAATGGCGTCTTTTAACATTTTCTCCATTAACGTAAGGAGCATAGGAGAGCGGATGAGACGTGCCAGAGTACTAACATTCCTTTCTTTACAGAAATGTGATGTGTATATGCTACAGGAATGTGCCTTACCTTTTTCTCGATCCTACAGGCACCTGAGCGGGCAGTGGTCTCACGGCCCCTCCTACTGGTCTGGGGGGAACGGGTGCAGGAACGCGGGTGTAGCCATTTTGATCCGGGGGGGATGTTTCACTGTTGATTCTGTCAATGAACTCGTCTGCGGCAGACTACTGGTCGTAGACGGTTCGTGGGCAGGGGAGCCGATTAGGCTCATCAATGTGTACGCCGCCCCCCGGAGAAATGAGCGCTTGGAACTTTTCCAGCACCTTCGTCCTTGGCTCGCAACCTCCAGGGCAGTGGTGATGGGTGGGGATTTCAACTGCACGATTGAGGTGGGGGGGCGCGTGCCCCCCAGCAAATCATCAAAGATAGATGTGACGTCCAGGCTACTCATGGCGATGATTGGGGAGGCATCCCTGAAGGACGTGGTAGGATCTATGGGAGCAGGCGCCGCAAACTACTCTTGGTGCCACCCAAATGGTTCCGTGCGTTCTCGGATTGACTTCCTGTTGACCACCAAGCAGGTACAGCACAGACAGCACTCCATGGTCGCAGTACATTTCTCTGACCACAGAGCCATTCATCTCCAGGGGCGCCTGGGAGGAGGTTTCCCCCTAGGGCCAGGATCCTGGAAGCTGAACTGCGCACTGCTGGAAAGGGAGGAGATCATGGAGGAGCTGAGAACAGCATACACAGCATGGAAAGAAGAAAAGGCCTGTTTCCCCAGCACTGCAGAGTGGTGGGAATTCACGAAGATAAGGATCCGTTGCTTCCTGCAGGCAAAGGGCAGACGCCTGGCGTGTGAGAGGAAGGGGGAGTTCGAGGGCCTGCAGCGCAAGCTGCAGTCCCTGCATGACCTCAAACGCTGTGGATGGAACGTGGATGACGACCTGGAGGAAACCAAGGAGAGCCTGCAAAAGCACTTTGAGGAGGAATCCAGACGAATCATCTTCCGTTCCAAGGTGGAGAACCTTGAGAGGGGGGAGAAATGCAATGCCTTCTTCTTCAAGAAACTCCACTCTGCCCACATGCCCCTGAGGGAGCTGCGAGACAAAGATGGCAACGTGCAGCAGGGGAAGGAGGAAGTCATGGGAGTCGTGAAAGATTTCTATGAAGACCTCTACTCCCCAAAAGCATCAGACCGAGACCAGGCTGACAAATTCCTGTCAGGGATTACAAACACCATCGACCCGGCAGGAAAAGCAGCCATGAACGCCCCCCTGACGCTGGAGGAGCTCCACGCTGCAACCAAATCCTTTAAGAAGGGTAGGACGCCGGGCGGAGATGGTATCCCAGCTGAGTTATACACGAAGCTGTGGGACCTGATCGGCCCGGACCTGCTCGAGCTTTACAGGGAAATGGAAGCAGAAGGTAGGATGCCCCCAACGCTGAGGGAAGGAATGCTGACGCTCTTGTACAAACGGAAGGGGGAGAGGTGCGACCTCAAGAACTGGCGTCCCATCTCCCTCCTGAATGCGGACTACAAGATCCTAGCAAAAGTCCTAGCGAACAGACTGAAGAAGGTCATCAGCCAGATCATCCACCCAGACCAGACGTGCGGCATCCCCGGACGCAGGATCGCAGACAGCCTCGCCCTAATCAGAGACACAGTCCACTACATCAAAGACCGCCGTGTACACGCGGCCCTGGTCACCCTTGATCAGGAGAAGGCCTTTGACCGTGTCTCCCATGATTTCATGGGCAGGGTGCTGCGTGAGTATGGGATGGGGGAGATGTTCTGTTCTTATGTTAACCTGATGTACCTTGACATTTGCAGTGTGGCGATCGTGAACGGATGGAAGACTAACCCCTTCCCTGTCCTCTCAGGGGTTAGGCAGGGCTGCCCTCTTTCACCTCTCCTTTTTGTCTGTTGTATAGAGCTCTTCGCCCAGTGCATCAGACGAGACGCAGAGATCAGAGGGATCGTCGTGCCAGGACACCAGAGACGCGAAGTGAAGTGCTCGCTCTACATGGATGACGTCACCATCTTCTGCGCAGATAGCCGGTCGGTGAAGACGCTGGTCCAGACGTGCGAGGATTTCGGGAAAGCTTCAGGAGCAAAAGTCAACTGCGGGAAGTCAGAGACCAAGCTATTTGGGCTTTGGAACCTGACTGCCGACCCCCTCCCCTTCCCCATCAGAGCAGGCCTCATTCAAATCCTTGGAGTCTGGTTTGGTGTGGGGAGCGAGGCCGCTGCCCTGAAGAGCTGGAACGAGAGGCTGAACAAGGTGAAGCAGAAGATCGGATTGTGGCGCCTCAGACCCCTCACCATTGAGGGGAAAAAGCTGGTACTGCTGAACGAGACCCTCCCTGTACTGCAGTACGTGGCCCAGGCATACCCGCCTTCGACCAGAACCTGCCAGGAGATCTCCATGGCAGTGTTCCGCTTTGTCTGGGGGGCCAAGTTTGAGAGGGGAAAGCGCGAGGTGATGTACAAAGAGCCGCACAAGGGGGGTAGAGGAATCCCTGACATCCCCACTATGCTGCGCGCCTTCTTTGTAAGCAACTGCGTGCGGATCACCCTGAGAGACTGCGACAAAGACTCCTCTGGCTACTCCATGTCCCGCCTCCTACTCCTGCCGCTCTGGAGAGCACTGGGGTGGGACAAGTGGGACAGCTCCATCCCTTACAGCTGGCACACGCCCTGGTTCTACAAGGACGTGAAGAAGTTTGTGAGGCAGAACAATCTGGAGGGAGTAAAACCAGACCTGTGGAAGCCCAAGGTCATCTACAAAATGATCAGGGCTAAAGACATCATGGAATCGGTCCCAGGTCTCCACCCCAACACCTTTGGAACGGTGTGGAGGAATGTGGCATCGAAAAGACTAATGAACAAACACAAAGACATTGCTTGGCAGGCCATACACGGGGGACTCCCTGTGAATGCGGACAAGTACCAGAGTAAACTCAGCCTCGTGAGGCACTGCCCCAGGTGCAACCCAGTGGAGGAAAGCATCATACACCTCTTCTGGAACTGCCCCTTTGCGCAGGCCTTGCTGCGCGCGCTGGACACTGACTTAAAGGATTATATACCGAGGAAGTGCGTCACGTACTACTCGGTGTTCCACGGACTTTTCACAGGAACACACACAGAGGACGCAATCGAAGCCGGTTGGCGTCTAATGTGCTGTTTCAAGGACGTTTTACTATTCGCCAGGGAACGTTTGATCAAGGGGAGGAAGAGGATGTCGGTACAGGACTGTCGCAGGCTGCTCCACAGCCTGCTCAAGGACTATTCCATCTTTGACGGCCCTGAGGAGGAGGACTAAACACCCCCCTCCCCACCCCCCCTTACTCCCCCGCCCCAAAAGTTTTTCTGTGCAATAAAGTTAGAGATAATGTGTGTATGATATGTCATGTCTGTGGTGCGGTGCATACGTATAAATGCACTGCACCGCCGTGTTTGTCACAGTTTTTTTACTTTTGGGGAAACCATTAATAAAAATGTATGTGAGTTGTGTGGGATATGCACTGCGCCGTTGTTAACGTCGCGGTTGTTTTTTTTCGTTTGGAAAATGATTTATGTACTGTTATAATCTTGTTGTAAAGATTCGCTGCATAATAAAAGAATTTTCAAAACAAAAAGCTGTCTGTGGGTGGTTTTCTGGGTATGCACCTTAACCCTGGCTGTGCTCAAAGCTGTGACCATGCAGCAAGCTTAAGCCTATAGGGAACCATGTTAAAAATGGTTATTGAGGCAAAAAGTGACACTGTGTGCTCATTTGCATGTCATTTCCCAGAATCCCTTGCTGCAGTGGAAGTGCTGTATGATGGGGGAAAGGTGGGGTTGCAGACCTGCCTAAGACATGCAGATGAGCATACAGCTATATTTGCATATTTGCTTTCCTGTGGAGGGTTTTTGTCACTTTTTTTACTCACCATAACTTAACTCAGTATTATGGTTTAGCCTATCCCATAAGCCTCTCTTGCATTCCCAGTAAAATCAACCCCACACTGATGAGACCCATCAAGGTCGAAACAGCTGTCTGTGGGTGGTTTTCTGGGTATGCACCTTAACCCTGGCTGTGCTCAAAGCTGTGACCATGCAGCAAGCTTAAGCCTATAGGGAACCATGTTAAAAATGGTTATTGAGGCAAAAAGTGACACTGTGTGCTCATTTGCATGTCATTTCCCAGAATCCCTTGCTGCAGTGGAAGTGCTGTATGCTGGGTGATAATGGGGGAAAGGTGGGGTTGCAGACCTGCCTAAGACATGCAGATGAGCATACAGCTATATTTGCATATTTGCTTTCCTGTGGAGGGTTTTTGTCACTTTTTTTACTCACCATAACTTAACTCAGTATTATGGTTTAGCCTATCCCATAAGCCTCTCTTGCATTCCCAGTAAAATCAACCCCACACTGATGAGACCCATCAAGGTGGAAACTGGGGGATCGCTTCTCGGCCTTTTGGCTAAGATCAAGTGTAGTGTCTGTCCTGTGAAGGATGGCACTAGTTGCATCACTTGGTCTGGTCATGGGCTGAGAAGGCGGATATGTAGCCCGGGCTATTTTTATCACGGCACCCCAGGAGTGGTTAACCTGGTGGAGTCAAGTGTTGCCACACGCACTTCGACTTTTGCACGGATAAGATTTGCACACCCCTACATTTTCTGCACTGGCACCCCTTATTGCCTTCCGCTGAGGGGTTTGCCATTATTTTTTTACCCGCCAGGCTTCCGGGTCTGGCGTGCACTTGTGCACACTTTTTTTTGTCGTTTCGTCTGAGCACTTACTGCACTGCATTGCACAGCGCACTGGAGCACTCGCACCATGGATTGTGTTTTTTTATTTTTTGGGTTATCAGTCACCTAATTTTCTTCGGAGAATGCAAGGCTGTGTGCTGGTCGGTGGTCGCCATTCCCTCGGGAGAAGACTGCGGTGGGCGAGTAGGTGTGAGCCGAAAGCCCTAAAGACTTGGACCCTCCTGCGGCGTCTGCTGCACTAGGAGGGAACAGGATGGACGTCGGATTCTTCGGATGACGACGTCGGTGTAACATCAGGACTTTTCCTGGCCCTCGTGGCTGAAGAGGACTGACCATGTCATGGACTTGCAGCTCTCCGGAGCCTATAGTCACAAGCTTTGCGCACCTGGTCTCACTTGACCATGAGCACGGTTTTTAGAGGTGAAATCACTTTTTCACCACCCGGGCTACAAAAAAAAAAAAAAAAAAAAACCTGTCTGTGGGTGGTTTTCTGGGTATGCACCTTAACCCTGGCTGTGCTCAAAGCTGTGACCATGCAGCAAGCTTAAGCCTATAGGGAACCATGTTAAAAATGGTTATTGAGGCAAAAAGTGACACTGTGTGCTCATTTGCATGTCATTTCCCAGAATCCCTTGCTGCAGTGGAAGTGCTGTATGCTGGGTGATAATGGGGGAAAGGTGGGGTTGCAGACCTGCCTAAGACATGCAGATGAGCATACAGCTATATTTGCATATATATATATATATATATATATATATGTAACAGAGCAGATGGCACACAAATACAGATGAAGACAGGTGCTTAGTCCCATATGAATGAATATAATCAAAGGCTCCTTACCAGGCAGACCAGAGAATCCAGGGAATCCAAAGTAGGCACAGCAAGGAAGAGACAGCACACTTATTAGCAAAAAGAATTGTATTAGTAAAGCAGGCACAAAACACCAACGTTTCGGTCCTAAACATTAGGACCGAAACGTTGGTGTTTTGTGCCTGCTTTACTAATACCATTCTTTTTGCTAATAAGTGTGCTGTCTCTTCCTTGCTGTGCCTACTTTGGATTCCCTGGATTCTCTGGTCTGCCTGGTAAGGAGCCTTTGATTATATATATATATATATACACACGACCATTATATTAAATCATATGATAACCTGCAATATGTTGTGATACAAAAAAAAAGTGTGTGGATTTGGAGGTTGTGATAGCTTTTAACTGTAACAACTTTATAGAGGACTATTGTTATATCACAGGTCTCTTCTTCTTGGGTACAGAACTATGGACCAAGTAAGATCACTACACCAACGAGGAGTGGCTCAGTGAGTAAAGACACTAACTCTGTTAAACAACAATACTTGGCTTTACTCTGGCCAGCCTGGTTCAATGCCTGGTATCAGCTCCTTGTGACCTTGGGAAAATTCCCTATATCTGCTTCAGGTAACAAACACATCGATTATAAACTGATCTCGGGCTTGTGTCTGCAGGGCTGCCAACAGAAATCTTGGGGCCCAGGACAAATGCAAGGAGCAGGCCTTCCCCCCCCCCCCCCACCCATAGCACACCTACCATTTTTTTAGGGCGCAACTTTTACTTAAATGGCAGTGTTGCGAGCCCTATTTCACACCTCACTAGCCCCCCATTTTACACCCCGTGAGCCACCTCTATTTCCCTCCCTTTTCCCATGTATTTCTCTCCCCTCAGTCTCACCTCTCTCTCCCCCCTCCATCAATTACCCCACTCTCCCTCAATCCCTGCCCCCCTCAATCCCTGCCCCCCTCGCCTCACATGTATTTTTTTCCCCTTCTCCCTTTTCCTCACTCCCTCTCTCCTCTCCCCCTTCCGTCAATTACACCAGTCTCACTCAATTCCCTCCCCCCTCACATAATTCCCCCACACAAAATAAATACCAAAAAACCCATCCCCCAATACAAAAAACTTCCCACCCCAATACATACAAAAAAATCTGCAATCCCCAAATATATACAACCCCCACCTCCCCAATACCAAAAAAGTCCCCACCTCCCCAATACATATAAAAAAAGACCGCCAATACATATAAAAACCTTAATGCATATTAAAATAAACCCCAATGCATTTAAAAAAACTCCCAATGCATATTAAAAAAAAAACCAACGCATATAAAAAAGTCCCAAGACATATAAAAAAGACCCCACTCCCCAATACATATAAAAAGACCCCCCAATACATATATAAAGACCCCCACTGCCCCCCAATACATATAAAAATAACCACACACCCTCCAATACATATAAAAAGACCCCCACTGCCCCCCAATACATATAAAAATAACCCCACTCCCCCAATACATATAAAAAGACCCCCACTCCCCCCAATACATATCAAAAAAGTAGACAAACCTTGGGGATGGTTAGGACAGGTGGCTGCGGCGGTCTGGCGGCCGGCACGGCAAGTTGGGGCCAACCTCTGGCTAGGCCCGGCTGCCAGTCGCGGCTGGGCCCAGACTCTCCATCAGCGGCAGGCCCCGTCACTCTGTGTTCCCACACCGATCTTCCAGTAAGCGCGCACCGGAAGCTGAGGCGCGCTAACGTCAGAGGCTGGAAGCTCGGCGTGGGACAGGAAGGCCTGCATCTGATGGAGAGCCGGGGGCCCAGCCCCCGGGCCTGGCCAGAAGTCGGGGCCAATTGCAGCGCCGGCCACCGGGCCCCCTTTACCTTTTGTCCCCCCCCTATCGGCGGCCCCCTGTGTCTGTCAGAAATTCCAGTGTACTGTGTGCTTTTTTGTAATTGTGAAGCGCTTTGAGTCCCATAACTAGAAAGTATTACTGCAATTAGTTGTATCAAGGCCACAACAATGCCTCAAAAAAGTTTAACGCCCATTCATTTGAAGGAAGCTGTTCCCTTCTCCGGCACTAGGAAGTGGCTTCACAGGATATGGGATAGTGTTCAATTGTGGAACACTAAACTCCGATGCTGGTATCCTACCTTCCCCGCACGTGATTTAGTCGTGAAGGTGTATCATTTTTGTTTTTCAGATTTTCACCTTTATGCAACATTGCTTCGCAATTTAATAGCCCACAGAGTGAATGAGCAGCAGTATAGCGGAAGGCATCACAGGCGAGGGGATTTAAAAGCCTGCTATCCGTGCAGTAATTCCTTCACTACTAGCAGATCCAAGAGTGCCTTACAGCAGAGGTTCTCATCTCCAGCCCTCAATATCCCCCCAATCAAGCATATCCCTGCTTCAGCACAGGTGGCTCAGAGGCTCAGTCGACTTCAACTGATCCTCTGATTGAGCCACCTGTGCTGAAGCAGGGATATTCTGAAAAACTGACCTGTTGGGTGGGGGAGGAGGAGGGGGGGGGGGGGTTGGCTGTTGATTGGTGTTGAGAACCCCTGTCTTATGGAGTAATTTGTTTGAAGCTATTGTCGCAACAGTGGTTTTAAAAGTGGTCTCAATGGCAAATTAACAACAAAACATCCATCTAGAGATTGTAATATTCGATACAAAAAGGTTACGGCCGTCTCATTTAGAATTAATTACTGTCTCCATTATAACTAATTCCCTAATAAGATATACATCCCACATTGCTTGGATTCCCATTTACACACAAGATAAATATAAATCAAAGGTATTCTGACATAATCTGCTCAATGTATGTAAAAGAGTGCCATCAAAATGTGAAACAATTCTGCCACTTGTTTGATGCCCCAGTGTTTCTGGAACCTGCAAGCTTGCTGTAAGAACTGATTATTTGCATGACTCCTTAACTCTTGGACATAATAATATATTTTGTACGGTCATTGCTTGCGCTGAAGAGCTTACTGTTTCTAATAAATGAAACAGTGAGTTACAATGACTTGCCAAAGGTCTCATGGAGCAAGTCACTTTATCTGGGACCCCTGTCCGTCAGAGGACAGTCATATAGAGTGGCTGTCTGGTACTGTACACGTTCCCTCTGTATGTAACAAATATATCAAACGCCGGTGCTCACGAATAGAAGGGACTGTCCTGAAGGGTCCAAAAGGGGTCACATAAGAAAGCAGTAATCCAGGCAACACAGTATTCTGTTTAGAACATTTATTCAGCAATGAAACCAACGTTTCGACTGCCACGCAGTCTTTGTCAAGGTGAGTGCTGACACATATCAATAAAGCACACACACACACTCATAAATATATATATATATACACATACACACACACACACACACACCCTTCACTCACCCATCGTGAATCACTGCAGCTGGCAAACGGCGCGAAAACGGAATCAGCCGTGACATCACGGCTGCGGCGGGGGTCCGCGCATGCGCACCGCATAGCTCACATCAGTGTGAGCCTGGCGCCTGCGTACATCACTCCATAATGACTGCCGCACAGAGGACAGTCACATCTTGATTAAGAGCCCTTCCCTTCTCCTCCGCCCCTTCTAAACTTCCACTCTTAGCTGAAAGCATCTTGTGATTCACCTTCCTCTCTAAAAATAGCAATCAACTTAATTCCAGGTGTTAATTGACAAATCAAGATGGATTTTCTTAATCTAAAGATCTCTAATTTCCTAAAATGACAGAAGACTTCAGGAAACACTGAAGAGGGTGATTAAAATGCAGAGGATTCGTCAATAAAAGGGAAAATAAAATTGAAGTTTGAAACAAGCAAATGTCATTCTGTTTGGATTGCATAGTTATTCACGAAGGCGTGATGTACATTTGCATATGCATGATTCATTTGATCTCTCTAAAATGATAATGTTTCTGGATAAATTCAATCTCAATAAAACGCCTACAAAAGGCAGAATAAATTCACGTTTAGTCTGGTTTGGTAAAAAAATGTACAATTGATGAGAAAAATTTAAATAATTGCAGTACATTTAATAAACATTAGTGTAGTCGTTTACACTGGGTTTGCTACCGTAAATGTAAAGCGGATTAGAAATCCAGTAATATTGGGCAGTTCTCTCCGTATTAAAGATTGTGGCCAGTATAAACCAACATTCATTTGCTAAGAATATTTATCCTTCAAAGACTAAATGTCTCTTCTCTTACTGTGAATTTTACTACTTTTCCCAATTCCACTCTTTTTTCTTTCATCTGAGCTGTGTTTTTATAAAGTAACGTTTGCATGTGGGAGAAGCTGAACAAAATCAATGGCTTACAAAGACTGTAAGCCACCTTCCTTCAGTATCTGTCAGTATGGTGAGGCTCTCCCTTCTTCAGAGATTGCAGGACAATTCGTTAGCCTTAGCTTTTCCCTTCTCCTATCACTGCATCTAAATTTGAATACCCACTGTCGCTCAATTTAATTAAAATATATATATCTATAAAGCACTAGTCACACTGCTCATAATTACTAAAGCGAATTCTGGCAATTGCTCGTATCAAAAATAGTCACTATAAAATATATATATGTCACCCAAACCAATGGCTCGAAGAAGACACAAGCACATCAAGGTAAGTTTTCAAAAATTGTATTCCATAAACAAACAAAAATCTACCGTTTTGGTTCTCTAGGGAATCTTCATCAGGGTCACGAAGATTTCCAAAAGCTGGGTTGCTCAACTTCAGGCCTCAAGGACCCCCCGCCCCCCCTCCCCCAACACGTCAGGTTTTCAGAATATCCCTACTTCAGCACAGATGGCTGACGAAGTCCTTAGTGATGAAACGCGTAGGGCGTTTCCCAAAGAGGCGAGTTTGTGGCTGACATTACTGCACGAATGGAGAGAGTACCTTGGAGCTGTTGCTATTTTGCTTGGGACTGCTGTCGCTTCCGGTTTTGCAGTTGCCTGCTGGTGAGCAGTGAGAGCTGTGGGAGGTGTATCTGGAGGGAGTCTCTGACCGTGTTGCTTATTATTACATCATCTGGCTGCGGTGGCTCCAGTGCACCTTGCTGAACCAACGGATACACCAGGAGGTGGCACCAACGGGACAGGCTGATACATTTTTTGAAATTTCAACTGACATCTGGTTTTTATTTTATTTTTTATGTTTCAGATTTTTATTTTTGCTATAGATTTCAGTTGTTTTTATCACAAATTCGCCCTTTTGGGGATTCTTTGGTCAATAGCCTTATTAACTCTATCTGATTTACACAGCTGATTTATCCTTATAAAGATTCCTAAGGCGCTACTCCAATTAGTTTATATATATATATCTCTCAAAGATATCAACCTAATAATATATAAAGATAGATTAAAGTGGTATTTTAATGTAAAAGTGCGTACATCAAGCAGTGAGATTCCATTGAAGTCCTTTCCTTTCCATCTTCGCCTGCTTTACATACTACATAATGAGGTGACCCTGGGAATTTCTAATTTGTATAAATATTAAAGATTGTTTTCCCCTTCAGGATCTCCTAGAAACATCCCCTATATTGAAGAACTGGTTTTGAACATGGCCCTGATCGTGTAACATGGCAGGGACATCAAGGGCATGTTTCTTACATACTGTACAGTGATCAGAACTGTTCCGGTGCCTGTGTGTTGAGGCGGTGACTGGAGGAACAATCAAGCACTTGCACCCTCACACAGACCTGTGGGACTAATTCCTTCCTGTATCATGGTACAGCCACAAACAGACGGATCAACCACTGCAAAACTGACAAAATCACTGCTGTCCATGGTGCTGCTGGAAAAAATATTGAAACTATGTGTTGCCCAGAAACTACCAGGTGTGTCATCACATGACAGCACCAGGCCCCGGAAACCGGAAGTGGCGGGTGCAATCAATGCAGACCGTTTCCATGGTCTGGCCGCACCGCTCAACCCATCAACCCCTAGAAAACAAGCAAGTATCTATGGCATGTCGGGTACGTTACTAGGGTACCTTAAAGGTTATTTTTTTTTCCTATCTGTTTTTTATTTTGGAATTCTTCTTCTTTAAACAGGCCCCAAAATAAGCCTGCACTAGAGTGTTCACATGGGAACCTCTGCTGCGCTTTATCCCACATGGAAGCACAAAGCAGACCGCCGCCTTAAGCTGCAATGTGTCATTTCTCTCATCCTGGGCTTCTCTGAGGAGCAGGAAGTGCACCGACATCACAAATTAGGAGGGACTTCGCAACCATTTTAATTGTGGTTTCATGCTCCATTTGTAAGGAATAAAAAAACACATTTTAAAAAAATCAACGAGCAGGAAAACCACTCGAGGGATAGAAACAGACACACTTTTGTACTGAAGAAACCTTTAATAAATAAAAAGTAAAAGGAGCAGAACATATCTCCAGAAAGCAGGTACATTACCCAAAAGCTCTTTTAATGTGAAGAAAAACAATACAAATGCAGTACTTAGTAAGGAACCATAAAATGAAAGGTCAGACTCACGGGTATAGTTAGACTGGTAATAACAGACTACTCCCTTAGACATGGTTTGTACCAGAAATAAAGTGTATTCCATCTGAGGAGTAAACATTTCAGATGCTTCATTTATAGAAACACTTGGTAATTACTATATTTAAGGATAATGGTTCATTTTTCCTTCAGATACAGAGCAAGCTGTTGAGTGGTATGGACTTCTCAGATGTGAAACAATATACTGTACTTGTTTCTGAATTTAAAACAGTGCAGATGGGATCCACACAGAGAAATAAATGCCTTTCCTATTGAAAATAATCTATGAGTAAAAAAAACAAACCCAGAAGATGTCCCATCTCTCAGGCAGTTATCACATCTCATTGTTATATCTTTAGAAATTATACATACAATGCCTTACTTGAAGGAGCAGCTCATTGAGTAAAGGCATTGACTCTGATAACAACACTTAGTTTGAAGCAGGGGAACCTGGTTCAATTCCCAGTGTCAGTTCCTTGTTACCTTGGGCAAGTCACTTTATCTCCCTGTGCCTCATGCACCAAAAACAGACTGTAAGCTCTAAAAATCTTATGTACCGCACACAATACTATAATTGTGAAGCGCTCTGAGTCCCATTGGGAGAAAAGCGCTATATGAAATAAAATTATTACTATTACTTGCACACATATGTAGTAGAGGAAGCATTTCACCATTTTAAATGGTTGTTTAATCATTTAAGACAGGGGTCTCCAAACTCAGTCCTCAAGGGCCATCAACAGGCCAGGTTTTATGGACATTCCTGCTTCAGCACAGCTGGCAGTCAGTGGCTCAGTCTTCAATTGAGCCACCTGTGCTTACGCAAGGATATCCTGAAAAGTCGGCCTGTTGGTGGCCCTAGAGGACTGAGTTTGGAGACCCCTGATTTAAGACATGGTTATTGATTATTCCAGAACGACTGAACAACACTTAAATAAAAGTAAATTCCACAGTTATACACAAGTTATTAATATTTTTTGTCAGTAGTTGGCGAGGCCCTTATTCAATATGCTATGAAGCCATGTTCCTGCTATAAAAAAAGTTCTTCCCACCCATCTGAACAGAACTGATCTCTTTTGTCGCACTGGGAAAATTTTCATTTGTTGATAAGACTGTCTGCCAGTCCTCAAAGCCCAACATAGATTGTTATCTTTGCTCTGCTCAGTCAGACGATAAACTTTACTGTAGTATCCGATATGCTTGAATCAAGTGTTCCCGACAAAAAAAAAAACTATTGACCCATAATAGCATTTCATGATTACCCTCCTCTCATAATACCAAATTCGTCTCCCAATCTTGACCTTGTATTTCAGGTTACGCAGGGAAGACACAGACTTACACTTACTCAGGGACGGGCAACTCCAGTCATCAAGGGCCACCAACAGGTCAGGTTTTCAGGATATCCCTGCTTCAGCCCAGGTGGCGTTATCGGTGGCACAGTCTGAAGGACTGAGCCTTGTAGGAAGTAGGTGAGCGTAATTCAGAATGATGGCTATATGAAAATAGATATCATGGTGCAATAAAGTTTAAACAGTGGGAGTGTTTTCTGTGATATAGAGACCGTTAGAACTTTCCAGAACAGGTGTTGTGGGGGAATCCTATTTCTAATGGATGATGTCACTCAGTATGGTATGGATATTGCAATGTGGGGATTTAGAACGAAAACACAAACATGATGGAATCCAGCAAATAAGCAACTTTATCAATTAAAAATCTATAGAATGTACACTTATAGTGTCAGACATTAAAAGGCACATATAAAATCGTGTCCTGCTGTAAGGCTGTCACTGCTCGAATCTCTCCGTCGCATCACGTCTGGTAGACGACGCACTTCCGGTCCCGGATATGGGAGGATTCTGGATGCAGCCGGTGAGGGCAGAATGAAGCCAGCAGTCCACTTGAGATGACTACGCGTTTCGCATCGGCAACTTCATCAGGAGTCGTGGAGAATCTGCCATCATCCATTAAGGAGAGGACCGAATAGGATTCCCTCACAACACCTGTTGCCACAGTTTTGGAAAGTCTTTTTTTCCAAATGTGAAAGTGTGAGTTCCCATTCTAAAAGTCTCTAGATCATAGAAAACTCCCACTCCCACTGTTTAAACGTTATTGTACCATGATATATTTTTTCATATATCCATCACTCTGAATTGCGCTCCCCTACTTCCTACAATGTTCTACGAGAGTGCAAATGTTCTACAATGTTCTACGTTCCCCAAAGGTTTTTTCAGCAGCATTTATACACTTGTTAGCACCTTTATACACTTGTTATACATTTATACACTTGTTAGCACCTTTTTGCTCAAATGTTGTCACTTTTATTATATGTGTTTATCACGTTTTTCACTAAACTAATATTGTTATGTCACGGTCATCACCTCCTTTTGGGAGCACCTTTTTCTTCCTTTATCACAGAAGGACTGAGCCACCTGTGCTGAAGCAGGGATATCCTAAAAACCTGACCTGTTGGTAGCCCTTGAGGACTGAAGTTGCACACCTCTGCACTTACTTTGGTGTTTTAGCCAAAAAGGTTACCATTGATTGTAATTTCTCTGAATGTGTTTGTGTGGAAGAGTTTGAGCTGAGTCACATAGTAACAATGCATACATGGATAATTGGATCAGACTTAGACTGCAATGTGTTTTCTCTCGACTCATGTCTGTGTCACTGCAACTGTTCTATTTATTTGTACAAGATATATAATACAAAGTGTTAAATAACATGTCGCAGTTAAAGGTGCCGTCCAAAATCTTTTAAAGCGGCATTACCTCTTGGTTTATTTGTGTTACTAGGTGAGAAGCAGGGTGTCCTCGGAGCTGTACCCCATTGATTTCAGCTCCGGGGGAACCCCTGCTTCTCTAGATACTTATATTGTGAGGGGCTGCAGGTAGCAGCCCATTCTGGGCAACGAAAATGTCTGTGTAAAAGGTCCCAATAGGATGCTGCGACGTCATCCCTTGTGGTTTCCTATTTGCCCACATCACAAGGGACCAGCATCACCTTCAGGTGTGTCTCGTGGAGCAGGGGGTCCCTGGAGTTAAAATCAACGCAGTTCAGCTTCGGAACCCCCTCCTTTTTTTAAAGGCAGTGCTCCTTTAAACATCTTACCAGTGTAACTACCTTCTTAAGAACGATTCAAATCACCCGTAAGCCAGGGGTGTGCAAACTGCTGGGCGCGAGATTTTTTTTGAGGGGGAGGAGTATGGCGTTTACAGAGGCCCGACGCTCTTCCCCAAAGCATTTAAATTAAATGCCGGAACTCTGTACGTTTCCTTACCTTGTCTCAGACGGCTTCAAGTAACACATCGCCATGGCAACGTGGCGTGAAATTATGTTATCTGACCCGCGGCCTCATTTGACGCTTAAGATAATGTAGGGGGGGGGGCGCAAGCAGTGGGTTAGAGCTGGCAGGGGGGCGCAAGGCAAAAAGTTTGCGTACCCCTGTCTTAAGGTTATTGTTCTATCCATTACATACAGTATCCTTGGAAAAATGAATATGCATTGCATGTATCTGGGGACACTGGATTCCAGCTTATCAGCTACGTATGTGTATCTGTTCAACTAAAGGTGGCTTCATAATGTACGAATGGAGCTTAGATGGCCGACAACAGTCTTATCACCAAAAACATTGGCTACAGGTTATAAAAAGTACACTATGCATTTATTTATCATGGAAATGATAAGAGTTTAAAGAGGCTATTTCAAAATACTTGTCTGTTCTTTTTGTAAAAAGAAAAAAGAAAAATACTCAGTTACTATTAACATATTAAACATGCCACTGTCCTTAATTATCTTCCACCCTTCCTAGGCAGTACTGCTCCTTTAAGTATTAGCAGCACAACTGCCATCTTCTTCACCAGCTGAAACAATTAGTCCCTCTGTAGCCCTGGTCAGCAACAGGTCAGCAACAGGGTCAAGTCCAACAGTTTGGACGTCTCTCCCAGACCTGTCAGTCAGTGTCCAGATAAGGTTGGTGTGTGTGTATACACAGGACAACATGAATGGCATTTTAAGGCAGGTGGGGATAACTCGACAAACATAGCACACACAAATAATTGACATGTTCACTTCCCCCTGGGATCCTCACAACATCCCTGGTTGTCCCCAGGATATAAGTTTGCTGCCACCATATTACTATAATTTAGTTTTAAGACACCAATATATTCTGCTACACATTACTGGGGTGTGGCAGACAATAGCCAAAGAACATACAAACACGTGGCAAAAGGAACATATAATGGTACAATAGGTCAGGCGTCGATCACACAGGTATTCAGTAGTACACCCTTAAAAAGATAGTCCAACCTTCCTACTGTTTATTATATTATTCTATATTCAAGGTCAAAGACATTAGCGATGATTCAGGCTCAGCATGGTGAGAAGCAAGCATCATTTGTATTTAAAGGCGTACTAACCCTCCCTCCATGATGTTTTATCAAATGTATTTCAAAAATAGATAAAATAGAGAGACTGGTTTCCTTGTTTGTTTGTTTGCAAACAATGCCTTACCTTCGCCATGTCTGAAATCGCCAGACAGTAGGAATAAAACAAGATGGCGCTCCGGAGACTTCCCCATATCTGAGTCACCACTCAGGCTAGTTTTTAATGTGCTACCAACTGGCTAATATACTGCAGCCATCATATTTCATTTGAATCAATGAACTATTCATTCCACTTTCACGGACAGGAAAGAAAAGAGGACAAATAAAATATCTTTAAAAGCCAACCTTGGGATTTCCTTTAATACAACCTATGCAACACAAAGAGGGTGGATTGCACCTTTAAATAGATGTATCGGTATACAATACACTCTCTTGCTTCTAACCAATCTATCTTCCCTCCCACTTCAGATTCTCAGAGACTTTCCCTCCCATCGTATGCTCTCATTGGAGAGTGATGTGTATATCTTTCATGCAACAGGAAACATCCAACACAAGGCGAGTGATGGCTTTGGAAGGCGCACACAGCATCAGTGACTCACCACAACATGCATCATATTATGATAATCTGTGTCCTTCACAATGTCATTTCACATTGCCTACATCTGTTTGATGGCATGCGAATGAGAATTGCCCTCATTCATAACCTGCAGAACCTCGCATATAGGGGAATACACTTGTGCTGGGCCTGCATTCTAAACATGTCTATCGCCAATGTCTATCCCAGCATGCAAGCAAAGGCAGCAGTCCGTTAAAGGGGCATTCACTTCTGTAGACAAAACACTGTTACACGTGCTTCCCCTTCTAATCCCATCATACATAAGTATCTTGAGAACTGGGAGATCCTTGGAGTTGAACCAATACAGTTCTGGGCACCACTCCATATAAAAGACACGGAACTAGAGGAAGTGCAGAGAAGAGCACTACATTAATAAAGGGGGTGGGAAATCTGACGTATGAGGAGAGGCTAGCTACTGTAATTCAGATTTGTTTACATTAGAAAAGAGGAGTGTAGGAGGAGATACAAATAGTTGACAGGGACAATACAAGGAGCTTTTAAAATAATTATTTATCCCAAGGGCAGCACAAATGACACAGGGTCATCCTTTAAGGTTGGTGGAAAGGAGATTTTACCAGCAACAAAGGAAAGGGTTCTTTACAGTAAGGGCAATTACAATATGGGATTCATTAGCCATGGAGACAGTGATGGCAGATACAATAGATATATTCAAAAAAAGGTTGGACATATTTTAGAAAGGAAAGGTTTACAGGGTATACCAAATAAGTAAACATGGGAAGAATGATGATCCAGGGAGTAATCTGATTGCCAATTCTTGGAGTCAGGAAGGAATTTATTTTTCACCTTATGAGAGCATTGGATGATATTTCACTGGGGTTTTTTGTTTGGCTTTCTCTAGATCAATATACTGTAAATCAGGGGTGGCCAACACCGGTCCTCAAAGGCCACCAACAGACAACGTTTTCAGAATATCCCTGCTACAGGACAGATGGCTCAATCAGTGGCTCAGTCAGCTGAAGCAGGAATATACTGAAAACCTGGCCTGTTGATGGCTTTTGAAGAGTGGAGTTGGCCACCCCTGCTGTATATACAAATACAGAATACGTAAAGGTCACCGAAATTTAGCATAGGTTGAACTTGATGGACATATGTCTTTTTTCAACCTCATCTACTACTCAATGTAACTATTTTAACCTCCCCCCCCAAACCCCCTAGAATCCATGGCAGCATTTCTGCTTTCAAAACAATAATATTACATATCTGCAGAACTGTGCACAGACATTGTATGCAAAGCCAGGACAAAAGTCTCCTTTTTAATGGGACGACTGGTATGAAAAATAATGACAAATTGAGGCTCCTTCCTGGCTGTGTAAGAGATGCTGCGCCTTGACATCTGCTTCCTCGCTCTCTACTCTCGAGCTCTGTGTGTGTTCATTGAAAACAGACAGCACAGCAACCGTCTGAGGCTGGAATATGGATAGTTTTTGATACAGATAAGGAACGCAGAGGAGGCTTCCTAAAAAAGGGTCCAGGACAGTTATCCACGGACGGTTCGCTGCTGGCCTCTTGGTCGCCAGGATAGTTTGCCGCTGTAGATGACCTAGGTAGTCTGGGAGATTCTAAGGCATTTTGGGTAATGACAATAACTACAACCTAGGACCGTAATCCCTAGCCCTAAACCTTAAGAACCCAAACCCCCAATCCTAACCTTAACCATAATATTCCTAGCCTTAACACCTAACCCCTAACCCTGCCTAAATGGCGTGTGGAAAACAGCCATGGAAAATTGTCCCATTCCTCTTAAAAAAATGTTGTGTACTGTACTGCTCACCTAATTTATTAAATGTTTTACCAGCAAGTAATACATTGAGAGTTACCGCTCGTTTTCAAGTGTGTCCTGGGCACAGAGTTATGATGACAGATACATGGTTACAAATACATGGGGACATTAAGTGAGCAGGGTTATACATTATGTAGAAATACATTGCATGCACAGTTTAATATAGTTTATCTTTTAGGCGTATGACACAGTTACAGAGCAGATTAAAAGGTGAGACCTGAAGTTGCTCAAGCAAAGGTCGGCATTGCAGAATTAGCACCAGTCTGATATTGGCCAAGTAGTCCGAAGCAGGAAAAAAAACTTTTAGTGACGGGCTAGTCGTAATCACCCCGACCCTAACCCCTTCTATGCTGGAGGATAGTTGCAGTACCCTCCTATGGTCAAGTGGCTAAAGACACTTAAAGAAGAAGGTTTGAAGTAACTTTGCATACAATTTTGAATACAGATTCACATGTATACTACGCATTCATAATGATAGAATGGGGGTAAACAAGGTTTGTGAAATACAAGCCCGACATATTAAAGTTTCCTGCCGCAATATTTAATCAAAGGAACATGTCTCAATGTGTTCACATAAAGGAGCCAAAAGGTGGCTCAGCATTGCTCAATAAGTATCAATCGACATATTTGAACATTACGTTACCAATTCATCAGATAAAACAGTGTTTGTTTCAGCTGAAAGGCAATACGATAACCTTACCACTTCATGCGCACAGATTTTATTTTTGTATCAGAACGAGGTTTTAATCAGTGACACTTCATGCAAGGAGGTGATAATAGTAATTATCAGGACCAGGGCAGTCACTGAGACATAGCGGGTCTGATATTTCCACATAAATATACCACACAGTAATCTCCCATCTATGAATTATGTCATTAAAGGGACAAACATCTATATGGGGATATGCAGCGGCAGTGTTCGACAAACCTATACATTTGCTCGCCCCGGGCGAGTGGATTTAACCCCCGGGCGAGTAAATATTGGCCCAAGCAGCACACGTTTGGTACTAGGTGGCGAGTAGATTTTTTTGTGTGGCGAGTAGATTTTTTGGTGATTTGTCAACCACTGTGCATAGGTATACATTGCTGGGGGAGCCTGCTATTAAATGGCATTATGGCTTTAAATGAGCGGTTCCCTCTGCTTGCTTTTCTATTTTGACCCCACTTTCTTTACCGGCATTGGAAGCTGGTAGACACTGGAGCTGATACGTGCTATTTTAAGCTCCGGGGATCCCACTTTTTGCCGAGATCCTTACCTGCAAAAGGTGCTCCTGGGGAAAGAAAATGGTGCATTACACTGGCCAATAGGAAGCCGCAACATCACCATGGCTTCCAAATGCCTCACATGGTACAGCGGATTGAAATATGCGGTATGTATCTCGGTATCCAAGAGGACCCTGAAATCACCATAATCCAGCCGCGGGACCCCTGCGTCACACACATATCTATTAAAATAGGGAGAGAGGGAGAGTGTTGACTGCTTCTATAACAATGAGATGAGGGGATTACAAGGGGAAGATGGGGGGGGGGGAGGATTAATCAGGGGGCCCAGCTCCTTTAATTTGTCCTGGGTCCCAAGATTTCTATTGGCGGATATATATATAATATGTTTGTATTTGGGGGGGGGAGGGGAGAGTGTGTATTTGGGGTGGGAGGTTAGTTTGTGTGTATTTGGGGGGGTGGGTCGTGTGTGTTTTTTGGGGAGAGTAGTGTATTGTGTATGTGTAAATGACACTGTTTTGCACAGAAAAACAATGGAAAAAACTAAATAAAGGGTCTTATTATTGTGAGATTTATTTTATTCCCCCACAAACTTTGTCATATGCTAATGCTTATACAGTATATACCTGTTGGTGTGTGTACATTATATGTGCAGTGGCGGCAGAGTTTATTCTAACTCGGCCGCCATCGCAAAGTGCGGGCAGACGCGGCTTACTTTTTTTGTTTTTTCGGCGTGCCTCGCGTCAGCCGGGCGCCGGTCACGTGCGCCTGGCGTCCCGAGGACACCAGGCATCCCGAAGACGCCAGGCATCCCGAAGACGCCAGGCATCCCTGAAGGAGGCTGCAGGTAAGGGTTTTTTTTTATTTTTGGGAGCGTGGAGCGGGCCGAAACAGCCAGGGGGTCACGAGGGGAAAGGAAGGGGGAGGGGAAGATGCGGCTAGGGTGGGCTGGCGCACGGCCACGTTCGGCGCCAGCCGTAATGACGCGCGGGGCAAGACGGGTAAAAGTTAGAATAGGATGTGCCGCAGCAGTATGTGTTTGTGGGGGGGGGGGGTAATATTCATGAATGTGTTGCGGCTTTTGGTATATTTTGGAGAAATAATTTTTTTATAAAATAGCTCTTTTTCTTTTAAAGGTTGCAGACTCCTGGTTTAGCTTATAAAGCTAAGCTCATTGCGGTTATACCTTGATTTTGTTTATTATTACAGTTTATAAATCAGTGAATATTCCCAGAATGCCCAAGGCATATAATTAAACAAGAAAACACAGCCTCGCCCGGCTGGGGAATATTTGTGAAATGTGATCAAATAAATAGTAGGTGAAAGAAAAATAGGTAAATGTCAAAAAGAAAGAGCGATACAGCTGAATAAACAAACACTTTATTCACACGTGTTTATAGGGCCAAACTTTGAATACAAACAAATATGTACATATTAGGCATAGAATCCAAATCAAGGTACACAGTGCTGGTTCCGCGGGATTTATATTCCACTTAATGATATGCAGTCTTGGAAAAAAAGGAAAATCAATCCATGTGTGTGCCCAGAATGATGGATTTTTTGGAAGCATACATTTAACCTAAAGCTATTTCCAATTGCCACTTGTTTCAATTTGGAAAACATTCATGTTATTTGATGTTTCCTTTTCTGTTGGCACAATATATGGAGCATACCCAATTCACTGGGGAGAAGGGGTTATTTAGGGATCACAGGCGGTGCTAAACAAAACAACCCTTGGATACCAAATGAGTCTTTGGTGTTGCGTTTGCGTGGTAGGACCCATTTTACAGACGAGAGCTGTTTGCCGTGGTTTTGTGCAATCAGTCTGAGTCACGGATTGAGCCACCTGTGCTGAAGCAGGGATATCCTGGAAACCTGACCTGTTGGTGGCCCTTGAGGACTGGAGTTGGCGACTTCTGGCTTAGTGTGTATACGAGTCCATACATATGAATTATTTTTGTTTAGAAGGGTTCAACCAGCAGGGTCTCTATTCAAATTGGTTGCCAATAAAATCCAGAAACGTTATACAGTACATGGATCTTAATAGCTGAGCCCAGTGAAATTGGGCTGCACAGTTAGTTTGGTGCTCTCCACAAGGCAGCTGTTGGCAGCCTGAAACACCTGGAGTTTCAACTAATGTATCGAGCAAAACGTCAGACCTACTCAATTCCTTAGTTAAAGGCGACTACTGCTTCAGAGCTCAATCCAGGCTTTAAATGCGCCAAAAAAAATCATTGTTCATTTTAGGAGTCGTCTGCACTTTTATTTTTTCATTATAACCACATACTTCATGGTCTAATTCTCGCGTAGTTTGTAAGTTCAGAGAAATATTGCGTTCAGAGAATTAATGTTGTCAAATTATTTGGGGGGGGAGGGGGTCTTATTAGATGTGGCCGCCATTGTGAATTTTCTAAAAAAAAAAATTTAAAAAATGAAATCGCCATTCTTTTCAGCCTTACTGTGTTGAGAGACATGGCAATTTAATTAGCCCATGCAAAAAAGCTGTGTGTGTTATATATGCAGTGGTAAAATCATTGTATTTTTGGAGTTAGGCTTTTAGGATTATTAGCAATTTAGCAAAGAGGAAGACACCTGGTATGTTCAGGTCCCCAAACCTGCTTCTTTTATGCCATTGTCATACGTGATGCAATGGTCAAGCAACGTAGGGTTACCAGGTGTCCAGTATTGAACCAGACTGTCCAGTATTTGGATACCGTGTGCAGTAAAAAATTAGAGGACATGTATGTGTATACCGGTATTACCTCTCTGGGCGTGTATGTGTATACCGGTATTACCTCTCTGGGCGTGTATGTGTATACCGGTATTACCTCTCTGGACGTGTATGTGTATACCGGTATTATCTCTCTGGGCGTGTATGTGTATACTGGTATTATCTCTCTGGACATGTATGTGTATACCGGTATTACCTCTCTGGGCGTGTATGTGCATACCGGTATTATCTATCTGGGGGTGTATGCGTATACGGGTATGACCTCTCTGGCGTGTATGTGTATACCGGTATTACCTCTCTGGACGTGGATGTGTACACCGGTATTAGTTCTCTCGGCGTGGATGTGTATACCGGTATTACCTCTCTGGACGTGTATGTGTATACCGGTATTACCTCTCATAGTGACCTGACCGGCTTGGGGGACCGCAGGATTTCCCTGTGCAGGAAGCGAGCAGGGCTGTTGCTAGGGGGCTGGGAAGCTTCCTCCATCCTGATTTGCTGCTGCTGGGTAATGCAAAAAAAGTGTCAAGAGTCTGGGGATGCGACCAAGGAGAGGAGGAAACAGCATGGAGCGGAGACAGGGATATGTGTGTGTCTTGAGCACTTCGTACCTTATACCATTGTGTCCAGTATTTTTGGAGAAGCCCCCTGGTAACACTAAGCACAAGGGAAAGGATTCTGGGTAGTGCAACAGGGGCAAACACGTCCCAGATTATAGAATAACAATTAGACATGGAAGCTGAAGTATTACATGGCTGAATGCCTGATTAGCTCTTCCAGATGTTCATTGTTTACTTCACAATTGCAAATGTGAAACCTTTCATTTCTAACAAACTGATTATTTATTATTTTGTGGATGGCTATTAATTTAATTGGATATGTTGCAAATAATAACGGAGGGAAGAATGCCTGTAATTTTCCCCGCTGATTGCACCGGTTCGCTGCTTTGCATGAAAATGAGACCAACACCTCAATGCGTCTGACCTGCTAAAATACATGGAAATTAATCAAAAACAGTGAGGGGAATGAGCACCGAGTAATGGCCTGAAAATGAATCAGATATACACAGGTCTGTCGGTCACTGCGAGTCAATCTCATTCATTCTCAACCTCAGTATCAATGCGTTTCATTGCGTACAGCATTAAGCAATAGGGTGAACTACCAGGGCATGCATTTTTCCATCCTTAGGCTGCGCTTATAGTGCGCGCGACGACGGCGCTAGCGAAAGTTGTATTTCGCTTTCCGGAGACGTCGCGGGCGACCAGGTCTTTGATTGGTTCAGAGGCTGTCACATGTGGCGACAGCCTCTGAAAAAAAATCAAATTTGATCGGCTTCAAAAATTCGCGCCGCCAGCGTTGCTCCCGACCCGTCGCGCTTACTATAAGCGCATGCGACGGCAGCAATACATTTGTGTTGCCGCGACGTCTCGTTGCCGGCACTATAAGCACAGCCTTGACTAGGAAGGGTCAACGTATAGGGCTATACTGCAGAATTGGACATTTGGTCGGCCAAATCTCCGTTGGCTTTTGGCCGCCGAGAGAACCCTCACCGCAGCTGTTCCGCCGCCGGCCATCCCGACAATAAGGTCATTTCATTTAATGGGTTTCAGTGGTTAGGGTAGAGGGATGAAGATAGGGATTTTAGAGATTAGGTTTATAGGGTAGGGGATTAGGGTAAGGGGCTTTTGGGTAAGTGGTTATGCATTTTAGAGTAGGGAGTAGCATTAGTATTAGGGGTAAAGATTAGGGGGTTTCAGGGTAAGGTAAGGGGCTTACCGTGGTGGCGAAACCACCGGCGGCGAGAAGTCCCTGTGGTGAGGTGAGTGGCGGCTAGACGCCGGTGACAATTTTTTAAGGGCCAGGATCACCACTTCAGCACAGAAATAGCAGATACAAGGGTCAGATCCCTAGTACTGCTCAAGATGTACAAGTGAAAGTTCAGTTTTAATCCATCAGCGTGTGCTTGGTACATACAGCGTGTGCTTGGTACATACAGCGTGTGCTTGGTACATACAGCGTGTGCTTGTGTAACGCTTGCGCTACCCATGAGCAAGACAGGACCCCGGTACTGAGGGGGGGGGGGAAAGTATAGAACCACGCACCCACAGCAGTGGAAGCGTGCCTGGCAGGCAGATTGTCAAACTTAGCCAGGTCTGGGTTGGAGAGAGTGGGTTAGTCCTGATACTTGCCAAGGTCTTGGAATGGAGAGTTCAGAATAGTCAAGTCCGTTAGCCGTGGTCTGGGGATGGAGAGGTTAGAATCGTGGAAGTCCATATAGCCGTGGTCTGGGGTTGGAGAGGTTAGTATCGTGAGGTCTGTATAGCTGTGGTCTCGGTTGGAGATATCCCCAAGGTCGAGGGTAAGCCGGGGTCAGTATCCAGAGGGGTTACAAGGTCAAGCCAGGTCGGTACACGTAGGGATAAACTGCAAGGTAAACACAAGACAAGGAGCAGGGCACAACGGACGTAGGAGCTCAAGCTACAAGAAGTTATGCTCAGCAATGACTGGGAGTGAGAGCAGTGTACTTATGGGAAACAGGAACCAGTAGCAAGGGAGGCAGAGCGGAGGCGCGGCCTCCACGGAGGCAAGGATTGGCTGCAGGAGACAAGTGGGCTAATTGAATACTTGCCACTCAGCTGGGGAGTGGTGCACGTCGTCACGTGTGCACGCCGTGCGTGAGAGAAGCACGGCACGTCGTGGCACACTAGAAGAGCTGCGCGTGCATGCTCTGTAAGCAGAGCGGGGGTGCGCGTATGCGCTGGTGCCAGAGCGGAGGTTTGAGAAGACAGGCAACGAGGGAACTGTAAGGAATCCATACCTGAGTTTACTGGTTACCTTGCCTTGCAGACCTGGGCAGTCCTGGAACACTCCTCCTGTTATCTGCAGCTGCAAGCTATTTACTGCAGCTCCAGCCTGTGCTCTCTCATTGGAAGAATGCTCTTACACTCCCCCTTCTGAGATTGGCCCGCTGGCCTTTAAATACTACATTCCCACAATGCTTCTCTGCCGAGCATAATCCTTCTTGGATGTTCACTGTGTTTGCCACAGCTACCTGTTTGGCCGCCTTGTTCCTGTTTCCATGGTTCTATGTTCATGTTCCTAGTTCCTGGTTCCTGTCCTGGTTCCTGTGCTGAAGTGTTGGTTTCCCAGCGTATCCTTCAGCCCCACGTTCCTAGAGGCCTGCTGCCTTTCCCATAGCAGAGGCCTGCCTTCTGAGTCCTGAGGTCTGCTGCTTTCTTCTCGCAGAGGCCCGTTCTGGACTCCTGCGCTGAAGCATTGGTTTACCAGTGCTGCCTGGTGGTGTGCCCACTCCGGTCAGCCTTCTCCTTCCCGAGATCGGCGCCATGGGCCGTGGACGCCACTCGTGCAAACCCCGTTCCTGAACTGCAGCAATTATGCTGAAGCAGGAAGACCTGCTTGATTTCCTGTTACCGTCTCCCTGCTTGGACTACATTTACCCCGATGTCTCCAATCCTGACCCTGGCTCGTCCACTGACTACGCTTCTCTCTCCAGTCCCGACCCTGGCTCGTTTGACTATGGATTTCGCATTCCGGATCAGCCTGCGCGGTCTAAGGTCGGTGCTTATATAACCCCACCTCAGCCACGCGGTCCGACCCTGGTTTGTGGCGAGCACAACCATGACAGGAACATGTCGCAAAGGACGTGTTCCCCGATTCCTTACAGATTGGTACATACAGCGCGCGCTTGGTACATACAGCGCGCGCTTGGTACATACAGCGCGCGCTTGGTACATACAGCGTGTGCTTGGTACATACAGCGTGTGCTGATGGATTAAAACTGAACATTCACTTATAAATTTTGAGGAATGCTGCGGATTTGTCCATTATGTATAGACACATACATACACATATATACACATACATACAAACACACACATACAGTACACGCACACATACACACTAACATACACACACACATACAAACACACACATACAGTACATGCACACATACATACATACATACTGTACATACACACATACACACACACACACACACACATACAATTTAATTTAAACATTTTGAGGAGTGCTGGGGATTTGTCCGTTATATACACACACACACACACACACACACACACACACACACACACAATACTCACAAGAACAGGCTGCAATAGTAGTAATTAATAGTAGTAGTAATTAATAGTAGTAATTAATAGTAGTAGTAATTTGGAATGGCACAAAGACATCCCGTTGTTCAGAAAAGGAAATGGAACCTGGGTATTTTCACCTCAAATCTGCCAACAGAAAAGCAAATATCAAGTAATCAATAGATCTGAGGAGAGAGAGAAATTTCCCACCATGCTCTGCTTTGATAAATCTGGTTCTGTTTTTTGCATTGCTTTTTCAACTATGAAACTTTAGTAAATAAACCCTTCAGGATCGATTCTGTATTCTCTGACGCTGCCGATCACCCACAGACTGCCATGCAAGTCAAGGTTTTGGAGTATATTGAATCAGCCCATCAGGTGCTTGTTCTTCTATATCCTTCATTGGGGAATTAAGGTCCAACGGATTTAGAATAAGGACCGCCGGTCTCCTCAGGGGTTTTCAGCTGGTGATTTGGGGAGTGTCAATAGGAGGAGTTAGGGAAGAGTTATATGATGCATATATACTGTATATTATTATATTGGCATGCATCAAATTACTCTAAACTACATCATTCCTTTTCTCTCAAACTAATCAGGGGAAACGATATACTGTAGTTCTAAAACAATTAACGATGATTGACCACTTAGATTGTAAGCTCTCCGGGACAGGGATTTCCTTTCTTATTGTCTGACTTCGTTGTGCTTGCTGTATTATAATTTTCTGTACTGTATTCTCTCTTGTAAAGCGCCGAGTACACTACAGGCGCTACATAAAAACATACATACTTTTTTTTACATATACAGGCGGTCCTGGGTTATCCACCAGAATCCGTCCCGCAAACCGCCGTCGGATAGCGGACCATCGGATTGCGGATCCCATGTTAATCCGCGGCGGTGAGCGTCCATTCCGACGTCGGATAATGCGTTCAGCTGAATGCATTATCCGACGTCGGATAAGCCGTTCGACGGATAACGGACGGTCGTATAGCGCGGACCATCACATTGTGTATTGCACAATGTAAGGTATCTTACGATAAGATACAATTACCACCCATACTGCTTTTGTTGGGGCTAAGAGTGTTTTCTGGTCATTTACCAGGTCCTAGGACCAACGTTAACTAATTCCAGTGACATGTTTAATAGGTTACCTGTGGGTTATTGGTACATTTATTTTACCCCAATCTGACACCTATATATATATGTGTGTAATGTATTTTTTAAAGTGAAACTCGGGAGGTGCTTGATTTCTTCTGACTGCTCCCTTCTGTGTGATGTCACTGTGTGATGTCACTGTGTGATGTCACTGTGATCAGTAAGTGCTTGTACAGCCAGAGCCCCCTTCTCCTTAAAGTTATTGGTTCTCTGATAAGGACAGGGTGGGAAGGGGTAAAGAAAACACTTGTTTGACAAACACTCCTCCATTAGGTGGCTGACTACAGTAATCAGGTACTGTATGTGCACATTTAAACAAGTTACTGGTTTCCTAAAGTCACATTTCTGTACATTTCCTAGAAGTCAGAGAAAAGGTAAAGTGTTTATTTTCTCATCGTTGGGTAGAAACGAGATGAGAAATGAAACAGAAAAGCACATTTAACAAAAAATATTAATTTCCTTCTGTAAGCAGTTGATACAAAACAATCATTACATTGGATTGTATGAGGGTCTATAACTTTAAGAGTGTTGTGTTCTTTCTGTGAGTTCTTTTCTTTGATTTGGCTGCATCAATAAGCATTGGTACGGTCATTCAAAGAGAACACTACATAATTAAAGAAAGTACTTATCAGGTGATCTAAATTGACTGTCATGTATCCCAAAGCATTCAACAAATAAAACGTGCTCCTCTTGAGCTGCATTACAGGAGGACAATGGCGGAGAATAAAGAGACTATAAATAAGATGATAAATGGTCTTCTTGGCCCACAGACAATTGCTGTACAACATAAACATTTGTGTAAAGAACGCATTAAACCTAGCCAATATTATGCCCAGCTGTACACAGTGGTACATCACTATTTAACTACCTATTACGACAGTTTAACCACCTCCGTTCTAAAAAGGCTGCAAATAGTAATTATTGGCGACTTATAAAGCAGTTTTTAGAATACTGTAGTGCCGACGGTTATTCTAACACAAACCAGTGGCAATCGCCAAAAGACGCAGGTACATGCTGGGTACGTGCTGGGTCTAGTTTAAGGCTAGTTTAAGACATTTCTGCATTGTCTAATGGCCCATCAGATTAACAGCGGGGGTCCCTGGCAGTCCCATTCAAACTGAATGGGACTACCAGGGACCCCTGCTGTGTTAATCCAATGGGTTATTAGTCAATGCAGAAATGCCTTAAACTAGCCAGGCTACACCCAGCATGTACCCAGCATGTAACCAGGCTAGTTTAAGGCAAGCTTTAGAATACTCGTTGTCTCGTCTGTATATGCAAAATATTTATCTACTATGCAATGTAAAGAGGGGCCATTTGTTTAAAAAGAAATGGGCTCTCTTAGTGGAATCTCGCTTTCCCAAATTACTTGGCCTGGTGGGTGACATCCCTTTTCCATGGTTATTGCATAATTTATTGTGAAATCCTCCGCTGATATTTACAAACGCTGATGTGCTGAATATTAGTTTCTGTACTCCTTAAAGGGACATTTCCGCATTGTGATTTTTTTGTTGGCTACTAGGTACAGCGCTGGGGTGTCCCAAACTGAACCATGTCAACTTCAGCTTCGGGGGACCCTGCTTATCGAGATACTTACCTCTTTGTAGGTCTTTTTTATGGTCTCACGTATGTATGGGTATGTCTTTATTTATGTAGCCAGGTCACCTGATGGCTCCTATTCCTCCCTTGGGCGGCAGCAAGTCCTGGTCCAATCAGGTTGCCAGTAGTTGATAGGGGTTTCCCCCCTCTGAGGTGCTGTACTTGAGTGATAGCGGGAGGCGGTGACATCATGCCTGGGCATGACCAATCATGAGATAGACTTGGTGCCCTTCTCCTGGCTGTACTTAAGGGCAGGGCCGCCCAAAATTCGGGAGTGCCTCTACCTACTTAAGAGGGGCAGGTCACACAGCCAAGAGCCTGACTATTGGGCCTACTCTGGTCCTCTTTCCTCCGGGGGAGAGTGACTGAGTACCATACCTCTACCTCTGCTAGAGGGGCATGGAAGAGCTGGGACTGCTGCGGGTGCCCTTGGACTGTAGTGCAGGTCCTGGGACCATCCTTCAATGATAGCTGAGAGACTGCATCGGGCAGAACTCTGCCTTGGTACTGTGCTGTACAGTAAAGACAAACCATTCCTGTTATACCTCCTGCCTGGTGTGGGACCTTACTGGGGGGGAGAGGTAATCGTTCTACCGTGGGAGATCCCCTTCAGTTCCCTGGAGCCTACAGCAGATGCACTGCTAAAGAATATGTAGGGTATGAACCGCAGAAGCCTAGTCTTGTGTCTCCACTACCATCGGCGGACGACTCAGCCCTCCTGTTACCAGCAGGTATATGCACCATACACCATAGTAATGGCCAAATCTCCCATCAGGTGGGGGAAAAACCGCTACATTAATATAGCGCCATTAAAGTACATAGCTCTTCACAGCAGTAATACATGGGATAATCATATAAATAACAAATAATACAAAGAACAGATCATGGGAATAAGTGCTTCAGACATAAACGTAACATTTAGGAAGAGCAGTCCCTGCTCCGAGGAGCTTACACTCTAATTGGTATGTAGGAGGAACGTAGAGAGACAGTAGGAGGGCATTTTGGCAAGTGCTTCTGCAGGGGGCCAAGCTTTATGTATCATGTGTCTAGTAATATCTACGGTGCTACTCATATGCTTATTTAAGCAAGTGGGTCTTAATGGTGGATAGAGAGGGTGCTAGTCAATATTGAGGGGAAGGGCATTCCAGATGTGTGGGGCAATTTAAAGGTAAAGATAAAGGTTTAAGGCGGGAGAGGGCTTTAGATACAAAGGGGGTAGAGAGAAGACATCCTTGAGCAGAACGCAAGAATTGGGATGGTGCATAGCGAGAAATTAGTGCTGAGATGTAAGGAGGAGCAGAAGAGTGTAAAGCTTTAAAAGTGTGGAGGAGAATTGCATTTGTGATACAGGATTTGATAGGAAGCCAGGAGAGGGATTTCAGCAGGGGAGACGCTGAGACAGATTTAGGAAAGAGTAGAGTGATTCTGGCAGCAGGTTTAGGATAGATTGTAGGGGAGACAGGTGAGAGGCAGGAAGGCCGGACAGCAGGAGGTTACTGTAATCAAGACGGGAGAGAATGAGGGCCTGAGTCAGAGTTTTAGCAGTCGAGCAACAGAGGAAAGGGCGTATCTTTGTTATATTGCGGAGGAAAAAGATACGTTTTGAATGTGAGAGAGGAGTCGAGTGTGACCCGTAGGCAGCGTGCTTGGGCTACTGGGTGAATGATAGTACTACCAACAGTAATGTGGAAGGAGGTAGTAGGGCCAGGTTTGGGAGGAAGTATGAGGAGCTCTGTTTTTGCCATGTTAAGCTGCCTGTTAACTCTTGGGACGGCTGCCGTTGGATCACATTGCTCCTGTGTGGGCACATGTCCATTATAAAAAATCTCTGTACTGAACTTTATATAGTGTATTTGGGGGGGACAGTAGGTAGGCATGGCTGTGGTGTTAAGCAAGGAGAGCCTTCATGTAAACAGGCTCCAGTACACTGCCCCCAACTCTCCTAGTAAAATGTCAAAACTGGCACTCGGGCTGCAGTATATCCGTGATCGCTCTCGATACTCAATACATCATGTAAATGCCAACAATGTCATTATCATCTCACATTAATCCGGGAATGTAAAGAGCACCAATTCCTCTAAGAATATGCGATCTGTACGTTGTTCAGCTAATATGATTTAGAACAAAGATTTGGCATATTTTAACATTACATGCACAATCACTTTAATTTGCCTGTTGGCTTTGCTTTTAATAAACCGCCGTTACTTTAAATTTTGTATCCCGATCACGTCATTTTGTATCCCGATCACATATGTCATTTTGTATCCCGATCACATATGTCATTTTGTATACGATCACATATGTCATTTTGTATCCTGATCACATATGTCATTTTGTATCCGATCACATGTCATTTTGTATCCCGATCACATGTCATTTTGTATCCCGATCACATATGTCATTTTGAAATCCTCCAGTAGTTTTTCTATTTTGGATAAATATTTTTTCTCCCCTTAACTGTTACATTTTCCAAGTCCGGCTCTGTAATTCAGCTCTGATAAGTGTAAGTTTGAAATCACGGCTTCCTTAAAAAAATCCCGAGTGCTTTTGCTTCATTACAAATCCAATAAACGTTTCTAAATGGGACCGGGAGTTTATAATGTTTTGCCAAAGGTGGACTATTAAAATGGCAATCTTACTTGGCAACGTGTACGGTAGTTGCAATGCGAAATGCCTTAAAGGTGCAATCCACATTAAATTAGTTTGAGAAACAGATTTCTTGTTGTGGCGAGCTCTCATTAAAACTTTCTGAGCTTTATATGGCGAGATTCTCAACTTTACTTTTCCATAATCTCAATGAAACTGCTCAACCGAGACCCCTCCTCAGCTTTCAACACGGTTAACCACCCGCTGGTCCTGCCTTCTCATGGCTCTCCTCCTGCCTCTTTCGGCACGCTTTCCGTTTCTCTTTTGTCAACTTCTCCTCTACCTCTATGGATCCCTCTGTCTTTAGGTCCCCAACTCTTCTCTATTGATATGCTCCCACTGAGTGACCACATTGACTCTTTTGGACTTGGTTATCATCTCTGTGCTGATGAGACACACCTGTACTGGATGTATCTATACCGGAGCATCAGCATCATCATGTTCATAATGATCTCCTGTGTACGGCTAACTAAACAGATATAATAATAATAATAAATAATAGCATGTTCTTGTATAGCGCTGCTAGTTGTACGCAGCGCTTTACAGAGACATTTTGCAGGCACAGGTTCCTGCCCCGTGGAGGTTACAATCTATGTTTTTGGTGCCTGAGGCACCAGGAGATAAAGTGACTTGCCCAAGGTCACAAGGAAATAGAAAAACCAAGGGGAGCGCGAATCAGACACGAAACTATAAAATACACGTGTATATAAGTATATTGGGTTCGGCAAAGATTGCTGAAATATATTTGGTGGCCTACAAGAGACAGAAAGTCTCCAAGTCCTAATTTCAGAGAGCGCCCGGGTACCTTTTGTCTCTACACAAGGTCACAAGGAGCCGACACCGGGAATTGAACCAGGCTCCCCTGCGTCAAACTCTCAGTGCCAGTCAGTGTCGTTACTCACTGAGCCACTCCCTCTCCCATATGGACATCACTTGTATCCCTTGAATGCAACCAGACATGGCAGACAGCAAGATACAAAATGCCACTCTGCTTTTCAGCAGTAAAACATATTCAGATCTTGTCAGTTGTAGTTGTAATTTTCTAGTGCTAAGTGCTAATGTAAACCACATTAGCCCGCGAGTGGATAATCCCCGCTGCCTGTGTTAATGCATGTACAATATGTAGGATGGTGCACTGGGGAAGATTAGCGTATGCTAAGAAGTCCAAGTTCTTGGGGATTGGAGCATATAAAACAAATATTATGTTAACCCTTTCCCACCAGGAGCACATTGTAATAAGAAACTTCTTGCAATAAAGGGTTTAAATAACAGTGGCTGCTCCTGTTTAATCCCAATACATCGTATTCTCTATGTGTTAACATACCTCTGCTATCGAGGGAAGAATATGAATGAGAATATGGTTTAAAAACAGGGGTGATCAACTCCAGTCCTCAAGATCCCCCAACAAGAAAGGTTTTCAGGATATCCCTGCTTCAGCATAGGTGGCTCAATCTTCGACTGAGCCACTGATTGAGTCACCTGTGCTGAAGCTGGGATATCCTTAAAGTCTGACCTGTTGGGAAGGTCTTGGAGACTGAGTTGATCACCCCTGTTTTAAAACCCCAATCTGCGAAATTAAGAATTCCTTTTTTTTTTTTTGGGAATTGCCACCAATTAATTAAAACTATTGGATTGCATCAGATTCTCCCAATGAGTAATTAGTTTATCAGAAAATACCAATAAAAGTGTCTCCTCTTGGTAAATCTGATGCTGCTTTTTGTACTTGTACCGAAGCTGAAATCATTTGATATGTAGCCCCCCTATACACTCTATCAGACTATCCTTTTACTTTGTCGCTCAACACTCACTCATACCTTCTACTCTACAGTGAAAGCTTTAGTTCTATGATTGTAATTACAATCATTTTAAAAAGATGTTCGAAAAAGACAAAATAATCAACTCATGGACAACTGGCATCCATTGCACTGTTTTTCTTGGATAAATCTAATGCTATTTTGGCATCGTTTTATACCAGGAAAGGGTTTATCTATGAACCTTATTTTTATTACATGGTTTTTTTAATACCCTACTACTGCATGTTCTGGATTTTAATTTACTCAATCTATTACATTAACATTGTTGCTGCAATAAATGTGTATATCTCTCTCCACAATTATATACTGTATCACCATACTTCATAAACAATTGAATAAGCATAACACTTTTAGGCGTATATATAAAACAATAGCGCGCATGAACTGGTATTAGGACCAACTTATATCTCCCAATGGTTCTATAATATTTAATACAGCTTCCTATAAATGGAGAAGGGAAATGAGTGAGCATTTGAGAACTGAGTGCTTGGAAGAGTTCCAAAGCAATACACCTTGCACCTGTGAATAAAGATGGTCTAATCTAGCCAGGCATCTGTGTTTCCTGCATTCACCACCTTGAATAAAGGAAATAACATTTCCCTTCAACATCTGCTCAAACGGCCAAGTCTGCTTTGAGATAAAGCTGACCAAAGGTGAAAAAAATGTGCAGATCTCTACAGGAAAACTTACCTTTGATGCATGGTTGCCATGGAACGACAGTTTAAGAACAGACACATGTACTGTCCCCAGCACCGAGGGTGGCTGTATACTGTACCTGTTTGTAAATGTGCAGGCTGACTATATGAAAAAATAGCAAACGCCAGGGGGGGGGAAAACAAAATATCAACAGAGATCATCTCATACAAAAGACCTATTAAAATGTTTATGAGTCAATTATGAATGTGCTGTAGATGTAAATGGACTTCTGACTTGGCTTCTTTTATATATCACATGGGGGTGGGATTTGTTCAAAAACCGAAAACCTATCAATAAAATCTATTTTTATGTCTGAAAAGCATATAGTAAATGGAAATATTACTGTATGCTCATTTGCATGTCTTAGACAGGTCTGCAAACCCGCCTTTCACCATTATCATCCAGCACACAGCACTTCCACTGCAGCAAGGGATTCTGGGAAATGACATGCAAATGAGCACACAGTGCCACCTTTTGCTTCAAAACCATTCAACATGGTTCCCCTATGGGTGGGTTTACTGGTTATGCATCTTAACCCTGGCTGTGCTCAAAGCTGTGACCATGCAGCAAGCTTAAGCCTATAGTGGAACCATGTTGAATGGTTTTGAAGCAAAAGGTGGCACTGTGTGCTCATTTGCATGTCATTTCCCAGAATCCCTTGCTGTAGTGGAAGTGCTGTGTGCTGGATGATGATGGTGAAAGGCTGGGTTGCAGAACTGTCTAAGACATGCAAATGAGCAAACAGTAATATTTCCATTTGCTATATGCTTTGCTGTGGAGGGTTTTTGTCACTTTTTTTTAACCAACCATAACTTAACTAAGTATGTGTGAAAAGATATACTTAATAAACAAAGTTTTTTTTTTCCCCCTCACTACGCTACTTTGGAGCTGTGGACTATTTTTATTTTTGTGGTTATAAATAAAATCTATAGCATATACAGTAACAATGCGTATACGTTCCCTAGAATTCCATATATATTTTCTTTAACTGTGCACGCAATGTCTTGTACATAATGTATACCCTGTTCATTTATGTAACTGTATTTGTAAACATGTATTATTTGTCTTAACTCTGTGCCCAGGACACACTTGAAAACGAGAGGTAACTCTCAATGTATTACTTCCTGGTAAAACATTTTTATAAAATAACTAAATAAATAAATAAGATTTGTGAATATATCTGAAGACAGAAAGGAGCAGGGAACAATGACACCTGAATTATGATGCGACTGAAAATATCCTATTTTAATGAAATTGATATCCACAGGACAATTTCACAATGAAGCCTTCAACTGTTCTAATAAAATCCTTCCTTAGTGCTAATGCATTGATTTCTATAAAATACTGTAAAGAGCAGGTAAAAAAAAAAAGAAAGATGCTTGGATTATGAATTACTGGGGACGGTCACACGTAAAAAGCCAGTAATACCCTTCTCTTCCTATCCCTCAGCTCCACGTGTTGTCACGTTTCATATCCTCTCTCTCCACACCTTCTGCTGTAATTAACTAACTGTGTTGCTCTTCTGCTTTTCTCACTGGGGAAAGAAGAAACTGGATCCAAGGATACTGGAGTCGGATCCAGAAAACATGGATGGGACGTTCCGTGTATCGTTTGTAAATGTCATGGAAACCAGAAGTGGAAGAGTAAATACTGCACAGTCAGTGGGGCCTGCAATATAAATAAAAATGCTGCCAATCACGGGCTCGCTAAGTGGAAGAAAAATAGCAATTTATTGGATAAAAGACAATGTTTCGGATCTCTCTTGAACCTTTGTCAAGACAGAGAGGGGACCGAACACGTTGATCTTTTTATTCAATAAATTGGAATTTTTTACTTAAGGACCCCGGGAGTGACAGCATTTTAAAATATATATTACATGTACGGATTCCTCCATGTCTTTGCTAGCACAGTGCTTGCACTGCATTACCGCTTAGCAACAGTGCTTCCACTGCATTACCGCTTAGCAACAGTGCTTCCACTGCATTACCGCTTAGCAACAGTGCTTCCACTGCATTACCGCTTAGCAACAGGGCTTCCACTGCATTACCGCTTAGCAACAGGGCTTCCACTGCATTACCGCTTAGCAACAGTGCTTGCACTGCATTACCGCTTAGCAACAGTGCTTCCACTGCATTACCGCTTAGCAACAGTGCTTCCACTGCATTACCGCTTAGCAACAGTGCTTCCACTGCATTACCGCTTAGCAACAGTGCTTCCACTGCATTACCGCTTAGCAACAGTGCTTCCACTGCATTACCGCTTAGCAACAGTGCTTGCACTGCATTACCGCTTAGCAACAGTGCTTCCACTGCATTACCGCTTAGCAACAGTGCTTCCACTGCATTACCGCTTAGCAACAGTGCTTCCACTGCATTACCGCTTAGCAACAGTGCTTCCACTGCATTACCGCTTAGCAACAGGGCTTCCACTGCATTACTGCTTAGCAACAGGGCTTCCACTGCATTACCGCTTAGCAACAGGGCTTCCACTGCATTACCGCTTAGCAAACAGTGCTTCCACTGCATTACCGCTTAGCAAACAGTGCTTCCACAGCATTACGGCTTAGCAACAGTGCTTCCACTGCATTACCGCTTAGCAACAGGGCTTCCACTGCATTACCGCTTAGCAACAGTGCTTCCACTGCATTACGTCTTAGCACAGTGGGGCGCAAACTTTTGCAGCTGTGCCCCCCTGCCTTCCCTGCGCTGGTGCTCGCGCCCCCTCCCTTGCATTGATGCGGCGTCACATGACCCTGCGGCGTCATTTGATGCCACGTTGCCATGGACAGTAATAGCGTTGCAGAGGCCTCACGCTCATTTAATTTTATTGCCTCGGGGAAGAGTGCGCGGCCCCTGCAACGGCCCACGCCTGCCCAGAAAAATCTCGTGCCCCCCACTTTGCGCACCGCTGGCTTAGCAAACATTGCTTTCACTGCATTACCGCTTAGCAAACATCGCTTTCACTGCATTACCGCTTAGCAAACATCGCTTTCAGTGCATTACCGCTTAGCAAACATCGCTTTCACTGCATTACCGCTTAGCAAACATCGCTTTCACTGCATTACCGCTTAGCAAACATCGCTTTCACTGCATTACCGCTTAGCAAACATCGCTTTCACTGCATTACCGCTTAGCAAACATCGCTTTCACTGCATTACCGCTTAGCAAACAGTGCTTTCACTGCATTACCGCTTATCAAACATCGCTTTCACTGCATTACCGCTTAGCAAACATTGCTTTCACTGCATTACCGCTTAGCAAACATCGCTTTCACTGCATTACCGCTTAGCAAACATCGCTTTCACTGCATTACCGCTTAGCAAACATTGCTTTCACTGCATTACGGCTTATCAAACAGTGCTTTCACTGCATTACCGCTTAGCAAACAGTGCTTTCACTGCATTACCGCTTAGCAAACATTGCTTTCACTGCATTACCGCTTAGCAAACATCGCTTTCACTGCATTACCGCTTAGCAAACATCGCTTTCACTGCATTACCACTTAGCAAACATCGCTTTCACTGCATTACCGCTTAGCAAACATCGCTTTCACTGCATTACCGCTTAGCAAACATCGCTTTCACTGCATTACCGCTTAGCAAACAGTGCTTTCACTGCATTACCGCTTAGCAATCAGTGCTTTCACTGCATTACCGCTTATCAAACATCGCTTTCACTGCATTACCGCTTAGCAAACATCGCTTTCACTGCATTACCGCTTAGCAAACATCTCTTTCACTGCATTACCGCTTAGCAAACATCGCTTTCACTGCATTACCGCTTAGCAAACATTGCTTTCACTGCATTACCGCTTAGCAAACATCGCTTTCACTGCATTACCGCTTAGCAAACATCGCTTTCACTGCATTACCGCTTAGCAAAAAGTGCTTCCAGTGCATTACCGCTTAGTAAACTGTGCTTCTAATGCAGACCTACAGCAGGGGTTTACCTGTTAATGAGTAAAGGAAGGAAAGGGTTAAATTTAGAGGACACGTTAATGATTAGCTGAAATACGAGAATCCTACTAATGCTTTGTAGGATTTCTGTTATGTAAGAAAAAAAAGCTTTCATGTTCCAACAATACATAGACCAACTCAATATTGGATGAAATGATTAATTTTCAGGGTCTGTTCTCAGACATGAAATACAGTACCACACTGCATTAAGAAACCTATTTAATGATAATGGAGAAGCAGTATAATGTATTCTACCTGCTCACTTTCATTTATATAATTTGCTTGGGAATGAGTCTTGTATCACACTGTCTACATGAAGTGCTACACACAAGCAGATTATTCAATAACCTGCCCTGTCTCTATTCTGTCCACACTTGTTCAGGTCGTCTCCTGCCCTGTCCAGTGTTCTGAAACAAAGTCACTCAGGATGTCCGTTTTGCATATGTGGGAGATTGCTTTTTGAACAATGGAATCAATTTGCATACCGATTTAGTCTATTTGCATTTAAAAACCTTTCCCACAAAAAAAAACCCATAGAGAATATGGCTTGAAATTGTTAACACAGTAGCCAGTAAATAATTAACTAATCAAAGTATGTATTATTTCATTTCATTGTATGTAAAACACAGTCTCAGTTTTGCAGCTACTAACAAATACTGTACCTGATTACAGTGAAAACTGTAACAATGCAGCAATCCACATACAGCTCAACCCCCTTATAACGCTGTGTTTGGGGTCCAAAGAATCACATGGCGCTATAAGCGGATCGCGTTCGAAATAATGTACAATTGTATGCGTTGTACAATAAAGTATTTAAGATACCTATAATCGTGTTGTAAAGTATTCATAAATACGAAAATTGGGAGCCGCGCTCGCATCGCGTTATAAGCGGATTCACATTGTTACGGATCGCTGTATTTATTTCCATTATTTTCATGGTGGATGGGGGTACAGAAGGGTGTCCTCTGTAACTGAACCCCCTTTCCCGAGATATTGAACTTTTAGATAACATCATGGCTGCTGGGGTTCGCTTTACTCCGTAGGCCAGTAGAAAGCTGTGACATCATAAGGAGTGACATCACAGCTTTTTTTTGGCAACCCCTTGGGCCATCTTGTTTTTTTAATTTATTTTTTTACTAGAGGCAAATTTGAAATAATATCTTGTAAGCACAGTATGGGGGCGTATCACTCTGGTGCTGTGATGCATTGGGGGATTTGGTTATCATAAGAAACTATAAATGCCCTTAGATTCATGGAAACACCTATAAATGCAAAGAGGTCTGCTATACCAACAAAGGTCAGTCTGGAGAAGCCCTTCTGCAGTATCTCGTTGTCCTTATCAGTCAACGGACTGTGACCGCTCAACTCGTAAGATCAACCCATTCATAATAAAGCGGGTATCGATCATTGGACTTCATTAAGCATAGATATATAGGAGGAAATAAAGCAACGTATAGCCATAGTCCCTGAGGAGGCAAATCATCCTAAACTATTTACTCTGATCTGGATTAATATACTGTATCAATTCAAGGTAAGGTTACATTGACACAGCAATGTCACTGTCAGTCAACTTGAACAACTCCTGTGGTACAAATGTACCAAATGTGGTACAACTTTAACATTTAGTTCTGATAAATGTGTGTTTGCTTAATTATAACCATCCCTGCTGATAAAAATAAGTATAGATGTCTACAGACCTATGAATGGTAAAAACAGATTTTAACACAGCACAATAATATATACAGTTCAAAGAGGGTGCATTCTTTAACTCCCCTTAAGCAATTTAAAAATAAAAACAAATCTACGTTTAAAAGGATCAAAGAGGTTAAGTTAGTGCAATATATCATGTATAAAAAGGATTGGTTCAGTGGGTAATATGTTACCTAATGTGAAGCAGGGCCACGGGTTAGCCAGCATTATTAATGGGGGATAGAGAAATATTAATAAGAACCTTGGATATTTACATACACGTTTCAGCACCTTCGGGGAGCAGAAAGCAAAAGATATGCAGTGTGCAGCAGACACCTCTAGCAATGAATACATTAAAATAACGATGTTGGATTCTTTGCTGCCCGAAGACCTGCAATGCATAGACAGCTCGGGAAACTAGTAGTATGTAAGCTGCTTACGCGTATTAACCCTGTCAGCGCCAGAGGGTCATGCCACCTCTGTGGCCACATCCGCATCACATGGCCGCATTTCGGAGCCATCACGTGATGAGTTTTCCGTTCCGGGCCGTGGGGCTGGATGTGACGGGGACGAGACGCCCCCCTCCTCCCTTCAGTGTGGTATCCGATGGAGCGCCGATTGCATACAGCCACTGCTAAACGAGCAGAGGCGGCGCACGTCCTAAAGTCCCCTGGGTAGGACTTTTCCTGACGTACGCCGTACGTCATTAGCAGATTAAAGGGGTCGAACAAGTATGCAGTGTACAGTATTTCATTGCAATGGGATGGCAGCTGGGGGGAGTCAGCAATTCTTGCATGCTGACAAGGAGAAGCAACCGCATTCAATCGTTCGATCCTGCGGAGAAGCAAATCTCTAAGCACAATCTTGTGGCCCTTCACCAGGCTCGATTGCCTTTGGATTACAAATGAATGTTCTTGGAATTAAACACATAAGTGTGTGCAAATGCCTTGTTTATACCGGATACCTGATGTGGCTGATGGCCACCAAGAAGAAGTGTAAGGCTTCATACCCACTGCACGCGCACCTGTGAGGCAGGCGGCGAATGCAGCTGAGTCCCCCGTCTGCAGTGGGAAAGACAGGGGGGTCGTGATGGGGGCGCGGCCATGACATCACCCGGCAGGTTTGCCCTCATTGGCTGAACTGCAAGGAGGGGCGTGGCCTAGCGCTCCGTCACATCTCCTGCTCTCAATTTTCTTGAATGCAGGAGTTTGTCGGCGCAACGCAGCCCCCCTCCCCCTCGCAGCGGGCCTGTCCCCATTGTGGGGTTAATCTTGTCCCTGCAGCGTCCGCCACAGCAGCCAGCCGAGACCTGGCCTTTGAACCACTGATTTAGTAACTCAAGGGCAGGGGGTGTTCTCCTGATAACAGCAGATCAGTTTTGAACAGTGTAACAGGGACTTATCACTGTTGGAGAGAAACGGCCTATACACTGGCGACACACTTTATTCGAGCTTGGCTAGTCCCACGAATTCGGGTATACCCGGGTGTATTGAGGTTTGTGACTGTTTTCTGCCCGAGTGCATTGAGTTATTTTCCAAGCAGGGATTGAAGCATTTTATTCCCGCTGGCTGCAATACTGCACAGTATATATATATATATACTGCATTACAATTCATGAATTTATGCCATGTGGTAGACACGCGAAGCATTGCAGCCTATTAAATCCTAATCATTATCATTTAACAGATCAGCCGCCCATCAGCCAGGCATGAACCCAGGCTGGGAAGGAAAATGCAACGGGGCTTGTCAGAGGTGAGGAGTGGCGCATTCCAGGTATCTGCCAGGTACATACCGGGTATTTGCTTGAATAAAGTGTGTCGGTGCAGTAAATCCTGCAGTTTGCTGGTTAATTGCACAGGCAATCAACCGGATTCCACCTGGCTGATTAGGACTGTTAGAAAAAGCCTGGTCTAGTAACAGGAAAGAGATTCCCTAGCTCACAAGGATGCTGCCATAAGGAAAAGGACGGCTATGGTCTGAGAGCAAGACAAAATGGGACCAGGCCTCTATGCCTGGACCCTCAAGCAGACACCTACCTGGACACCACTGACCTGAAGGGTCACCTGTGTTAAGGTACCGATGAGACTTTGGGGTGATAAGTGGGTAAGGGGCTTTTCCCCCCTCCACCCCCCCAGCCTTGCAGAGAGGGACTGGGGAAGTAAGTTAGCCCTTACACAGGGGTAGGTGTTTATTGTTTTATGCATATTTTTGTTTGCGGTATTGTTTAAAGGAACAAGCAATAAAGCCTTATTTTAGTTTCACCTTAAAAAGTCTCCATTGCATACCTCTGCACACATCTCTTATAAACAGAAACACCAGGAGGGAAAGGATTTGATTTTCCCAGCATATAGAGGATGTCATAAGAAGACAGTTGAGATCAAAGAAGCATGGCATTTTGAAATGTTCAAACAAGAAACATTTTTTTCGCTTTGAATAGGTTTTTTTTATATTACAGTTCTATCCATGAATCCAAGTTGTACTTGCCACACTCTTACTAGTTACCAAAATTGTGGCTTCACAGATACAGTACAGATAAATGGAAGGTTATGTATTTGGGAAACACGAATAAAAAGGCAATTTACCAATTAAATGGGGATAAATAAGGAGAATCCTTGATGTAGAAGGATTTAGGAGTGCCTGTAGACAGCAGGCTTAGCAATAGTGCCCAATGTCAGGCAGTAGCTGCAAAGGCAAATAAGATCTTATTTTGCATTAAACAGGGAATGGGTGGAAGGGAAGTAAACATAATTATGCCCCTTTACAAAGCATTAGTAAGACCACATCTTGAATATGGAGTACAGTTTTGGACACCACTCCATAAAAAATACATTATGGAACTGGAAAAAGTGTATCACAAGGGCAGTACAAATGACATAAGATCATAACTTAAGGTTGGAGGAAATGAGATTTCACCAGCAACAACGGAAAGGGTTCTTTACAGTAGGAGCAGTTACAAATGTGGAATTCATTATCTGTGATGGCAGATACAATAGATAGATAAGAGGTTGGACATCTTTATAAAAAGGAAAGGTATACAGGGATATACCAAATAAATAAACATGGGAAGGATGTTGATCCAGGGAGAAATCTGATATAACTGACAATATTTGGAGTCGAGGGAATTTATCTTATGAGATATTATTAGATGGGATATAGGATAAAGTATCTGTCGTCTAAAATTAGCATAGGTTGAACTTGATGGACATATGTCCTTTTTCAACCTCATCTACTATGTATGTGTGTATGTCTTTATTTATATAGCACCATTAAGTACATAGCCCTTCACAGTAGTGTTACACGAGACAATCATATAAATAACACAAATAACAAATTGTGGGAATAAGTGCTTCAGACATACAAATTAACATTTAGGAAGAGGAGTCCCTGCCCCGAAGAGCTTACAATCATGTAACATCAATGCATTATAAATATGTTATATGACCCCTGTTGCCAACAGTTAGAGCTGTTGGGTGGCAGCCCAGCAAGCTTTAACAAGCCCAGCTGAGTGTGTAATTTAAAATGTTGATGGCGTACAGCCCACAGTCTCTCTCACTGACAAACAGGCAGAGAGGGTGAGAGGTGTATGTGTTCCTGGCAAGAAAGGGGGGAAGGGGAACACAAAATGAATGAGTCCCCTAAAGAATTCACTAACTGCACTCCTACATGATATAAAATCTAACTTTTAATAAATTTACTTAAAACATGTTTTAAGTAAATTTATTAAAAGTTAGATTTTATATCATGTAGGAGTGCAGTTAGTGAATTCTTTAGGGGACTCATTCATTTTGTGTTCCCCTTCCACCCTTTCTTGCCTGATTCAATTATCAGTTCACAGTTTGCACCCACATTTATAATTACCATTATTATATACTTTATCACTTCACTCAATTAGTGTGGCCCTGTGATCACTCCCTAATCCTCTCCTTTTTTTCTTCTGTATGTGTTCCTGACTGCAGAGGGACACCATAGATTTTGAATTGCTGAAATGGGGCAAAGAAAAAGTTGTGTTTTGTGTTGCTGAACTTTGGCTGAATAAAAGCCTACGTTTATTTTTCCAAATGCAAGTCTCCTGTTGTTTCTTCTGTGTGCACACACCTTACAACTCCCTGTAAACATTTCGCATCTGTGTAAAGATTATTCCAGCTTTCCCTAGAGGTTTGGACTTTGTAATAAGACATTTTACGCTGATTATTTGGATGAACCTTTCAGCCCCAGTGAAAAAGTAAATAGAAATGTTGATAATCCTTCCTATCCCCCAACGTGCTGGATCATTTGTTGGATAACTACAGTTGCTTTGTTCTATGTCCAATTTACTAGGTCGGGAAACATTTTGAGACAGATTCATCAAGCGCCGGTAACTGTTAGCTCACTCGATCTGGCATTAACTCCCATTGACTTGGAAGGGAGTTAATGCCGGGCTGGGTGTGTTACCCCATACCGGCACCTGAATCTGCTACTTTGTCGTTCACCGTTTTCTAAGCAATGAAAGAAATTAGACTTTTCTTAACAACCATTAGCTGGGATACACTAACCTCTGATTGGTATTATCGCATCCCAAACCAGCATTATCTATTTCCTTGACTCGCGTTCTGATTACCTGTATCAGAGGTAAGTGAATCTCTTATGAACACTGGGAAATGGCTTCTTTATAATGACCACATTTCCTTTTCTGTAATCCACAATTTCCCCAGAATTTTCTTCAACCAATAAAAGGAAATATATATTTAGTAAGTCTTCCAGTTGAACATCACTATCCAGATGAATTCTGGGAAATGTGCGAGTTGTCTTATTACACATTATGATAGTGTTAAATACTAAATGTGCAGTTAAAGCTATTCAGTTCAGCAATGTATTTCTATTTTGTTGAGCAAACTGCCCTTTTTGTTCATAGTCATGAAGATGACATCTTAATTGTAAAATTCCCCAGCGGTTTCCAGGAGATATATTGTTATTCTGTTGTGTAACAAAAAAATATTTTTGAACTATTCATTATTATTGCTGCTACCGCTGCTCATTTATTGAGATATGTTGATTTAAAAAAAAAAAAAAAAAACATTTTTCGCCAACCCATAATACTTTTCTAAAAACAAATTCCCAACATGAGCTCAGATAACTGTGACTTTGCTTCCTCGGTTTGGGTTGATCACATCACTAATTCAGAGACAAACAATAGCCACATTTACCCAGCTTTTCCGAGTTTTCCGATCACCAACTCTTCTTTTTTTTACTTCCCCCCATAGACGTGTTGCTCTTGGTGTATCTGTGGTTCAAAAAGTGGCTGAAGTGCATAGCACAGGGGTGCTCGAGCCCACCCAACAGGTCAGGATTACGGTATATCCCACCTTCAGCAGCGGTGGTTCAATCAGAGGCTCAGTCTTCGACTGAGCCTCTGATTGAGCCACCGGTGCTGAAGCAGGGACTGATTGAGCCACCTGTGCTGAAGCAGGGACTGATTGAGCCACCTGTGCTGAAGCTAGGATATCCTGAAAACCTGACCTGTTGGGAGAGCTTGAGCACAATAGTTGAACACCCCTGGTACAGCAGTTGGAATTTACTAAGCCCACGTGCAAAGCAATCAATTCCAACAGCATCACTTCAATGATTGCTTTGCTCCTCGCTGTAGGATGTATGATGGTAGAATACTGTATTTAGTGTGAAAAGCAGACGGTATGTTCTTAGCGATTGCCTTAAACTTAAATAGTGCTAATAGGGGTAGAACATCGTAAGACAATTAAAAACTGTAAAGACTATGATGCTATTTCTTCCTATTGTTGTATGAATATCAACATATTCACAGTAGTGTTGTGTATCTACAACTTTCACATACAGTGCACTAAAAATGAGTTTAATTATATGAATTATCCACGGATTAGTCAAATGCTTATATTTCGACTGATACAAAATCAAAGATTTGGAAAAGCATGCCGCACAGTGAAATAACTAGAAGCAATTGCACAAATATTTGCATTTAAACATCGTTTGATTGGGCTCTGCCCCCTGCTTGGAAGATGAGATTCAGTAAATAGAGCACGGAATGCTTTATCATTATTATAGGACAGCCAGCAGTTTTGTGGTATAGCTAGTCTAATTTATTTGTGAAGGTTGAATTCCAGCTGGGTTTCCCCACAGCGCCTCGGTGGAACTTGAGCCTTACAACGGCCAACTCCCATACAGTATACTGCACTTCTTATTTATTATATCTTGGACAGGAAGCAGAGGGTAACCGGAGCTGGACTGAGTTAATTTAAGTTATGGGGACCCCTTGGTTCTCAAGTTTCATACCGGGAAATGTGTCACTGGTACTTGCACACATTTAAATCCTTCACATCATGTGGGCCAATAGGCCCCTGTGATGGATGGCGTTGCAGCGTCCTTTTGACCAGCGTATCGTGGGGAGTTTATGTTTTGGGGAGGTTAAAGCAGCAAACCAAATAAATCAATTCTGTAGTACAGGTATTAGGTAATAGTGACTGGTTTTTTTTTTTCAACTCAATGCCATTTTTAATTAGTTTTAATATACTGCGCATCTTTTGATTTCTATAGCGGGGTTTTAGCACACCTCCCCAGCAGCGCAACATCTTAGCAACACTTTCCTGTTTGTGATAATTTGTTGCCAATGTTCCCAGCAGTTTGAGCCCCAAACTGTCACAATAGATAATGTTACCTTGGTAATGTAAGGATACGTTGTAGCTGCTGAGATACACTGACTGAAGGATTGATTGAAACTGAAAAGTGGCCATTATGTTAGGCACACAATCAGGATTTTGACAGATTTATAAAAGGAGCACCAAACGATTGCCAGCTTAGGTAAGAATGTAGCATTATTGTTACATGATTTACATATAAAAATAAGACACAAAAAAGGGGGCGGGGGACAAATATTGCTGCTTTCATTTGTTGCAATGAAAGATCGGCATTAACAAAGTTATCAAATACATCCTATAGTACCAAAGGATATTCCCCCCCAGAGCTTAAAATGTTAGTGTTAAAATATCTGGTGGCACAAGGACATATTGGCTATCAGATCATGTGATCACTATTGCCTATGGCTAGAATAACAAATGTTTTTTTAGGCACCATTCCCATTTTCCCTTTTTATTTTGACAAATAGGCACTACTGTCCTTAGTTACCTAAATGCTTAGCTATACCAAATATGACTTAGTTTACAAAATATTTTTAAAGTTGGTTTATCGGATGCTTTAGATTGTTAAGGAGGTCACGTGGAAATAATAAGCTTGAATTTACATAAAAACACCAGAAGAGAGTTAGTCACAAGCTGCATGCTATTCACCTGGGATTAGCTGCAGGAGAGGTTGGACCACTTCACTTGGAAGTTTGTGTGTGATTTGTATAATTCAATATTCACCAGCTGGGCCAATTGCCACTTAAACTTAAAGGCAGAATTCATCCTTTGGCACCTGCAATGGAGAAACTGAAGCCTTGAAAAACTACCATTAAAGTACAGAAAATGCTATTACCAACGCCAGCAAAATCAAAGGGTGAAGCTAATTCGTGGTTTAGCTTAGTTTGCACCTCCACTAATAAGGTTCCAGACCAGTTACTTAGGTCTTTTCTTTCCATAGGACAGGGGTGCTCAACTCCAGTTCTCAAGCCCCTCAAACAGGTCAGGTTTTCAGGATATCCCAGCTTCAGCACAGGTGGCTCAATAAGAGGCTCAGTCAAAGACTGAGCTTCTGATTGTGCCAGCTGGGCTGAAGTAGTGATTGATTGAGCCACCTGTGCTGAAGCTGAGACATTCTGAAAACCAGACCTGTTGGGGGTGGGGGGATGAGGGGGGGCTTGAGGACTGGAGTTGAGCACCCCTGTTATAGGGGACATGTGTAGTAGTAATGAGGCCACTAGTGTACACTCCACTCCGCCTTAAGACTTCGATAATCTTCTCTGAGACCCTGTGCCAACTCTTCTAAGAGCTTCAGGCACCAAACACAGATTGTAAGTATTTGTGAGCAGAGCTTCATTATGTCTGCCAGTGGATATTGCTATATTTTCCCCGGGGAACGCAAGCTTCACTGCATTTCTATGGAAGCATTGTGAACCAAGAGATAATGGGGAGTGGCAGGGCTGCAGATCCGTCTGAGGCTGCGCTTATACTGCCGGCGACGTGACCAATGACATCACCCATCGCCATTGCGAAAGTTGTATTTTTGATTCTGGAGACGTCGCAAGCTGCAAGGCCAGTGACGTCAACAAGGGGGAAGGCAGACGTGCATGCGAGCCAATCACGTGTGGGGACCGTCGCTCCAAAAATCAAATTCCACTGACTACCAGAATTTTGGTAGCGCTGTCATGCCGTCGCATCCACTATAAGCGCCGGCAACAACGCATTTGGTTTGACGCGACGTCGCTGTCACTATAAGCGCAGTCCGAGACATGGGAATGTGCTCACAGGCGTATTTTTATTTGCTGCACACTGTACGATGGAGAGGTTTTGTTCCTTTGTTACCCACTTAATGTGGGGTTGAAACCGATTCCAACTTTACATTTCAAAGCCAGAATAACCAGCCTCACACTGGGACCCAAAGGGTTGAAACAGGAGCAGCGCAGCGGCACAGGGAACCGTTCCCGGCACGGACGCATTTTAATTCACAGACACAATTTTCCTCGCTATTGTCGCTCCCTGGGCCTTTTGGCTAAGGGGGCATGAGAATGTTTTTAACCCACCTGACCATCTTATGTTTGGGATGCTTACGCACGGACACAGAGCACTCCATACAATATTATGGTCAGCACTTATTTTTGTTATGTTGTGAATGGTTTGGTTTGTTGTGGCTTTGCGTCACGGTTTCTGCCCGCTTCTTGTCACCGTCTCTGGGTGATTAGTAGAGAGGGGCGATTTTTTTTCTTTAGGCGAATTTGGATCTGCAGAGGATCGGGCGATTCCTTTGGTCGGCAGATTTCCACGGATCAATCTCAAAAAGGGCGATTCGTGTTTCGCAGATTTGTTATTATTATTGTTGCCAATACACGCCGCGGATTCTGCAACCCGTGGATGGATCGCTGAATCCGCAGATCGGATTCTACAAATCCATCAACAGGATTGTATCCAAACGGCAGATTTTTATGAATCCACGCGGATTAAAAACCAACCAGATCCGTCCACGGATTTTACACCGTGAAATGGATTTGGGGGGGAAACGCGAGAAAATCCGGAAACCGAATTTGGGCGGATTCGCCCATCTCTAGTGATTAGGCTTCGGCCGAAAGCCAAAGTCTTGGACTTCCTTGCTGTCCTTCTGGCCAAAGAAAAGAACAGGAGAACATGCAAAATCCTGATGAGGATGGCGTCAAAGACCCCGCAGGTCTTCTTGGCCACCGGCTGCAGAAATTCAGGGATTGTATCAGGACTTGTCTGACTTTGGGAGGATGGTCACCAGTAGCATTCAAATCGCTACCGTGGTTTGGGCACGGGGCCCTCTCAAAAAAAGCTGTCTGTGAGTAGTTTACTGGCTCTGCACTTCTTTAACACAGGCTGTGCTGAAAAGCTGTGTAATACGGCTTATAAGGATTCATGTTAATAAGAGTAAGAAGCAGAGAGGGACACACAGAGCGCTCATCTGCATGTCATTTCCCAGAATCCATGGCTGCAGTGGAAGCACTGTATGTTAACGCAGGGGTGCGCAAACTTTTTTTTTTTGCTGAATCCCCTCTGCCTGTGCTGGTCCGGTGGTACAGCCCCCCCTTACTCCATGCCGGGTCGTGTGAAGTCACGTGACCCGCGGCATCATTTGCCATGATCACGCGTTCTGAGGCTGGCTGAACCTCGGTAAATAGACGTTGCAGAGGCCTCGCGCGGTCCCCCGGCATTAAATTTAAATGCCTTGGGGGAGCGCGCGGGACCTCTGCCACTGCCCGCACCCTCCCCCCCAGAAAAATCTCCCGCACCGCCCCCCCAGTATCCTAAGGGATAATGGGGACAATCAGAGTTGCCGACCCGTCTGAGACGTGAATGTGCTCACAAGGTATTTTTATTTCCTGCACTACACCTTCTATTGCTGATGGTGTCCAAAGAATTGCATTATACTGTATGGCCCATGTGAAAAGTGCCAGGAAAATATTTTCTGTACAAAGAAAAACACATTGATAGTGGCTTTTAGCACAGAAGCATCCATCACATCTTATCAGCCAGTGTAGCGCGGAGATGATGAGTAAGAGGAATTTTATTGTTAAACAGATTGTGCGTTTCACAGCAAATGACTTAACATATATTTTAAAAGGATTTCCATTTTAATGACTTTGGCAACATTTCCGTCAGAGGTTGCATATTAGCTCCGATCCATCGCTTTTTGCTGCCATTAAATTGGTATATTAAAAAATGATTAAAGCCGTAACTGTTGAGCTCACATTATAATGATGGCTTTATCAAGTTGTAGCATTCTCCTTCTCTGGTAGGCGCCCTGGCCAGAGGAAATAAAAACATCAATAAAATCCTGTCCAGTTCAGAATATTGGAAATTACTTTAGTCATATTTCCAAAAGGACATGGAAATGTTTAATGAACGCTGCAGCCAAAAGTACTGCATAGCCTTTTAAATATGACTTCATTATTATAGATTACCTGTAAGAATGCTCAACTCAAGAGAAATCAATGTGATAGAAATGTGTTCGAGATTGTTTACCTGGAATAAATACGGAAAAGGATTAAAGTAATCCGATTTTCTGAAAAGTATGAATCTCTTTAACATTGGAGGTGCTGCGATGCATTGCAAGGGTCTCCTGGAAGACACCTGTAGATTGATGTCAGATTTAGAACCATACAGCTGATTATGACAGATCAAACATGATCATTCTTTCTAGTATTGTACAGGTTATTAAGAATTTTAATCAGTGTTAGGCCCTGCTATGGTCATGCCTTGTAAGTGGCAGCAGGCTTAAGATGCTTTGGCCAAAGGGTTAAACTAAATGACCCTTTTTACAAGAGAATATATCGGTATTTCACTGTGTATTTGTGCCATTGGATGAAGCACTGGGCTCTGTTTGTGTTTGTTTATAGTATATATTGCCATGCCCAGTAGCACTCATTTTTGACATATATATATATATAATAGTGCTCATTTGCATGTCATTTCCCAGAATCCCTTGCTGCAGTGGAAGCGCTGTATGCTGGGTGACAATGGGGAAAGACAGGGTTGCAGACCTGTCTAAGACATGCAAATGAACATACAGTAATACACTGGCGACACACTTTATTCAAGCTCGGCTAGTCCCACGAATTCGGGTATACCCGGGTGTATTGAGGTTTGTGACTGTTTTCTGCCCGAGTGCATTGAGGTATTTTCCAGGCAGGGATTGAAGCATTTTATTCCCGCTGGCTGCAATACTGCACAGTATATATATATATATACTGCATTACAATTCATGAATTTATGCCATCTGGTAGACACGCGAAGCATTGCAGCCTATTAAATCCTAATCATTATCATTTAACAGATCAGCCGCCTGTCAGCCAGGCATGAACCCAGGCTGGGAAGGCAAACGCAACGGGGCTTGTCAGAGGTGAGGAGCGGCGCATTCCAGGTATCTGCCAGGTACATACTGGGTATTTGCTCGAATAAAGTGTGTCGGTGCAGTATTTACAGTTACTATATATATATATATATATATATATATATATATATATATATATATATATATATATATATATATATATATATATATATATATATTTGTGGTAACTTTTGGGGCTTAAATGAGCTTACTGGGTATTTGTGTGTTATGATTAGCAACTCAACTGAAATGCCCTCAGTTTCTTGTGCCCGGACGTATTTAGCAATGCCACTTACAATAAAAGCTCTAGTTGAGTTTTGATCCCTAGAGGTAGCAAATAGATTTTGCTAGTGGTGTAATTGCAGGAAATCTAGCACTAACAGTAGAGAAAACAGAAAGTTCTAGCATCTGATAAATCAAACATACTGAAAGCTGTTATAGTCTTAACATGCAGGAAAAAAATGCACTGACTGATCTGTTCTGTAACCAGCATATTAAAGGTTAAGCCTGGTCTCTGGCCCCTATCTGATGGATGTACAGGAGTGCCCTGCACACCCACCTACCTGGAGGTCATGCGGCCAGAAATCCTTGTGTTATTCCTAAGGCTGCGGCCAGGCTGGGAGCGAGCGCGCTGGCGCTCCAGCCTCGAGACGTCAAGCACTCTGCTTGGCCGTGCGATTCCTGGCAAGCTAGTTGCACGCGTGTGGGGGCGTGTCCATAACATCACGGAGTTGGTTCGCCCTCATTGAGCGGCAGAAACAAATTTACTTGTCTCTGCAAGCAGCTAAGCGCCGTGCGCTCACGCTGGCCACACACATTGTAGCAATGTGTTTCACCGCGGCGAGCACATGAGCCCGCTCAGCGTCATCCTGGCCACAGCCTAAGAGTGTATAGCCATGTCTTTATTCAGTGTATGCAGTGCCATGTTAACTGTACTACTGTATGTTCCCTGGGTATGCAAGGCTGGCAATTCACTTACCCAGCCTGGTCGCCCAGGACAAGGGGACAAGCTGGTTGTTCAGTGGATATGGAGAACTATGCTTTATTGAGAGGATATACAGCACAAAGTCCATTTTTTTTAAATGCTCAATTTTATCAAGTGTCCTAGCAACCAACTGTGTGTGCAGCTACGACTTATCTGAGTTTTAAAGTCCGCCTATACAGTGGCCACATGTGAATCAGCTGACACTACCACTACAAACTTTTAGGGCAATTAATATGGGCGTAATGGAGTATTATTCATTACACTAACATATTAATTAATATTATGATATTGTTATGACAGCTCAACCCCATTATAGCGCGATCCGCTACTACGTGGATCCATTTATAACGCGGTCTGAGTGTGGCTCCCGATTTATAAACATCTCACAGCGGCGCAGAGGAGGGTCACGTGACAGCCCAACAGTGAATAAATGTTATATAATACACATGCAGGAATCGAACCCATGACCCTTCATATGCCAGTAGCAATTCTCTAGCTGCTACACCACAGGGTTGGTGTGATGAATTTGAGTCTATAAAACACACTTAACATCTACTGCACAAGGCAATCCAATAGATTGTGCTGGTTCCACGAGGAGATTAGAGACGATGGGGATGAGCAGTCCTTCTGTCTGGGAACCATTGGTTCAAAGAGTAGAGCCATTGTCTGCCCAGACAGAGAGGCGCCGATCTCATCAAGGGATAGCGAACCGGGACTGAGAACATGGTCCTTTTCGTAATTCCCGCCCTCCTTGCCTCAGCCTCCAAGTCACACCTGTAGCCCTGATTGGTGAACACAAACAGGCCCTTTTTCTGTGATTGGCTCACCACACAGTATCCTGGCTGTGATTTACGCTGTCCTCTTATCCACGTTTCTCTATTTTTATTTATATAGCGCCACAGTTTGTGCAGCACGTTTAAAAAGGACAAAACACGGTAAATAAAGTAAAAAGAATAACGATATGTGCAACAGCTAAGTTACGACTTAAGGTAAAGGGAGGCTGTGCCCCCCAAGAGCTTACAATCTAAGAGGTATGTTGGTAGGCTCACGGACAAAGAAGTAAAAGTGCAGTCAGAGAGGATAAGGGCATCTGGAGTCAGTAGTAGAGGCAGAGATCATTTAATGAGATGCTTCGTTCAGTGCCTGAGGGTCGTGACTCCTCCGTGGCCATGGACCCTCCAGGACTTCCACATCACGTAACCACTCTTCAGCTCGATCCCGCAATGCTTCTTTAGTTCCGGCCGTCGGACCGGATGTGACAGGGATGGGAAGGACATGCCCCTTCAGTGAGGTACGTGATCAGCGCTCCTTCGCATACAGCCCCCTAAAACGATCAAGGGTCAATGATTGGTGTACATCATAAGGGCCTATGAGGTGGCCCTTTTATTGGCGCAAACCGTACATCATTCTGGCACTGGAGGGGCTTCGAATGTGGGAAGTGAAGGTGCTTGACGAATATTGAGTGGAAGAGCATTCCAAAAATTGGGAGAGATTAGGGAGAACGGTTTAAGACGGGAGAGGTCTGTATAGGTAAAAGGTGCAAAGATGAGACCACCTTGGGTTAGGCGTAAGACACGAGTAGGGGTCTAATGAGAGATCAGAGGTGAGATATGTGAAGGTACAGAGTGGAGAGCCTTAAAAGTAAGGAGGAGAATTTAGTTGTTTATACGTTAATTATTGGAAGCCAGCAGAGAGAGCTCAGGAGGTCGGAATCAGATCCGCGTCTAGAAGAGCAGGAGATGATCCGGGCAGCAGCATTTTGAATGAATTGTAGAGGAGAAAGGTGTGAGGCAGGGATGCCAGATAAAATAATGTTGCAGTAGTCAATATAGGAGAGAACAAGGTCATGTGTTGGTGTTTTAGTTTAGTGCATTCTTCAGTTCCAAAACCTGTCAAAGGTAAAACGTTTGTTTTAAAGATGATAACATTTAATAAGCGTCCTTAGGCAAATGTAATTTGCAATTATTTGTCAGCTAACTAGCACTGTCCCTTAACAGTCATTACAGCAGAATTTAGCTTACAGGTTAGTCACAGATGGTAAATTAATATACATACCATCAAAATATTGCACTTGCTATACTCAACATCCACATTTTCCCCACTTCTCAGCATACACACCAGTTATGTTTTCACAATATTACACGAAAGGAGGAATTAAAACATCCAGATATAAATTGCATTTCAAAGCGATGCAGTGAGTTTATTTGAAATAACCATTTCCATCTGATGGCATGAGAATAGACTTACTAATGTAGCCATATATGATGCTAAATCAGCAAGAATCTGGGTAGTTTTTTGAGTAAAAGTACAATTGTTGCAGACCTGTCTGAGACGTGTCAATGTGCTCAGAAGTGATTCGTTTTCATTTGCTGTATGCTATACGGTGGAGGGTTTTTGACACTTTTTTTATCCACCATAATTTAAGGTGTGGTTTACACCTGTCCCAGCTTGAATTGGCAAAGCCGGTATAACTAGCCTCACACTGATAGGGTCAAAAAGCTGTCTGTGAGTAGGTTTATTGGCTCTGCACTTGTATAGCCCAGGCTGTGCTGAAAAGCTGTGTAATGCTACGAGCATAAACTTATAGGGTTCCATGTCAAAATTGATTTGAAGCAGGTGACACTGTGTGCTCATTTGCATGTCATTTCCCAGAATCCCTGGCTGTAGTGGATGTGCTGTATGCTAGGAGATAATGGAGAAAAGCCGGGTTGCAGAGCCGTCTGAATGTGCTCACAACTGTTTTTTTAATTCGAACTACAAGAATTAAACTATCAAAAGAAAAGTCAGTGATGCCTGAAACTGATTTTATGTGTCATTACATACACGAACACATATTACATCTCACTAGTAAACATCCTATTTGGCGATTAACACCATACTTCCCTCACACGCAAAATCTGATGAGATGGTAAATGTGCCTTCATAAATACATACGATGCAGGAACTGGTGAAAGATCACAAAGTATTTAACTTACTGTACCCGGCAGGGGTCGGTCCATTTGTAGCTTACCTCCATTCTTCATTATTCCCAGGAGCTGATGGAACAGTTTAGACATATTGTTTTTGGCCCCCTAATGAAGGCTTACTGCAAGGGTGGTCAACTCCAGTCCACAAGGGCCACCCACTGGTAAGGGTTGAAGGATATCCCAGCTTCAGCACAGATGCACAGCACTGATTGAGCCACCTGTGCTGAAGCAGGGAGATCCTTCAAACTTGACCTGTTGGTGGCCCTTGAGGACTGGAGTTGGCCACTCCTGGCTTAATGCTTGCAAATTACATGGCAAAGCATATATAAAAATAGAAGAGAATAAGCAGAATGGAAAGGCTGTTGGACAGTGAACGAGGAGGAACGGAGTCTTGTATCCTGGTAGAATACAATCTTGTGGAAGCACTAAGAATTCATTGGTCAGTACACCCTCGGGGACTATGCTTTATCCTGGGTCAAAGCAGTTGACCCAATAAATGAAGCAGCCTCTTCCTGCAACACGATGTGTGTATTAAAAAGGTGGTTACTAGGTCATTCTTTTTAACCCATTGATAGCTATCTGCCCACGCTGAACTGCAGAGCATTGGATGATACATATAGTGAAACTCGGCATAGCTATGCACTTTTTTTCCCCCGTGAAGGGTAAGAAGGTTTGTGAGTAAAATGTGGCAGATTTTGTCATGTCCCGCTGACGTGTATTGAGGTGACAGAATATTTTTCAGGGAGAAGGTGGAATACATTTCTTAGTGAATTATAGGTGACACTCCATTATAAACAGGAAGGGTTGTCCTGTATCTGGGGCACATGGCCATGCATTGATTTAGGCTTGTGGTAAGGGGGGGCTTAAATTATTTGGCGTCTCCACTTATGTCTTTGACTGAGCGAACTGATTATCCCTGCTTCAGCAGAGTTGGCTCAATCTGAAAACCTGACCTGTCGGGTCTTGAGGACTGGAGTTGAGCACCTCTCTTCCAGGGACCGCGTCTCTTTTCTCTGTACACACTCTCTCTAGGTGACCTTATCCCATCTCTGTGGTTTAAATATCACCTCTATGCTGATGACACACACATTTACCTTTCAACCCCTGACCTGCTGTACAGACAAACGTCTCTGAATGTCTCTCCGCGACATCATCCTGGATGGCCCCCCACTGACTCAAACGTAACATGTTAGAGATGGACCTCCTTATACTTCCTCCCAAGCCTGGCCCTACTGCTCCCTTCTACATTACTGTTGGCAGTACTATCAGACACCCAGTATCACAAGCACGCTGCCTAGAAGTCACATTTGACTCCTCCCTCATATTCTCCTCTCATACTCACAATGTAGCTAAAACCTGTAATTTTTTCTTCTGTAACATTGCCTTTTCCTCTATCCCTCTACTGCTAAAATTCTAACACAGACCCTCATTCTCTCCCGTCTCGACTTTTTTAACCTTCTGCTGTCCAGCCTTCCTGCTTCTCACCTGTCTCCCTTACAATATATCCTAAACGCTGCTGCTAGATTCACTCTACTCTCTCCTAAATCTGTCTGTCTCTCCTGCTGAAATCCCTCTCCTGGCTTCCTATTATACTCCTTACATCTCAGACCTAATTTCTTGCTATATGCCATCCCGACCCTTGCATTCTGCTCAAGGATGTCTTCTGTCTACCCCCTTTTGTATCTAAAGCCCTCGCCCATTTAAAACCTCTCTCACTCACTGCCCCACACCTCTGGAACGCCCTTCCCCTCCCTTGATAAGGACAGGGTGGGAATAAGGGTAAAGAAAACATGTGATTGGCAAACACTTCCACATCTAGAGGCCCCTAAGAAATTCAACTGTCCGACTCCGTGGAATTTTCACATTTGGAGAGCACTTTTCTTACAACTCGAATGGAAGTGTTTATTTTCTCGTGGTTGGGTAGAAATGAGATTAACAGAAAAGCACATTTAACAATTAATAACCATTTTCTCCTGTATGTACTTTATGTAAAACAATCATTGTTGTGGATTATTCAAGGCCCTTATTTGTAAAATGATTGAATTAGAACTGGTTGTGCGGTGAAAAATTCTGATTTTAGAACGAAGAGCGTAAACCCAACGGGATATCACCTGCAACCACAAATAATAAACGGAAGGTTGTATTTATTTCTTGCAAGCGCTTTTTCGGCTGGGTTCAACTGCCGACACCAAAATGCAAATAAATAATTAGTATACAAAAAGATGTTTAAACTAGCAGTGAGTGAACCTACATTTTCGAATGGTTTTCTGGTCCTTTTTTACATCCTTTTTCATGTTCTGTGCCTTGGTTCTGAGAGCTCCTTAATTATTTGCAGACGACCAAAAAGAGGGTGGTTTCTGCACATTGGGATATCGAATATCTTCCCCCAGCACACGAATCAAGGGAAATCAATGCAAGACATATTATTAAGCTTGTTGAAGCAGAAATCGACATTGTCACATTTGTCTGTTTCTTTAGGTATGTGAATCAGGGATGCACAGCCGCTTTAAGGCGACCGTTTGCTTATTACCGCATGGTATGATTTGGGGAATGAAAAGCGGCTTCATTTCCTGCCACCAGGAAGGTAAATCTAGCACTCTCAAAGGACAAATTGGAGAAGAAAAAAACATCTTTTTTTATTGTTATTATAGATAAAAATAAATAAAAAGAAGAAACAGATTTACAGAATTTCCTGAAGTATCTAATTTTGAGATATATATATATATATATTTTCGTTTTCAACTGGGTGCAGATTTCTAAGTGAAATAGTGATATAACCTGTGCACACAACAGGTCAGTCAGGATTACCCATATACTAAATGGTTGCAATATCTGCTTTTTACTTTTGCATTTGCAATTTCATCTGTTCGCTCCAGGCATATTAAATCCAGATGACGAAAGCTGGAAATCGCCAATGTGTAAGAAGGATGCCTCAATTGATGAATTGGTCGTCCAAGTCTTTACAAAAGGAGAGGAGAAAAAAATGCAGCTTCAGGGGCTGTGTTCATTATAAAGTTCCTGTAATAAAAGCACACACATTTATCTAGCCTTCTTTACCCAAGCGGGCCACTATCTCTGATTTTATAGATTGGTTTTCTCTACACAAGTAGATTCTTTTCCCAGTGAGTTAAACTCCAATGCCCTTTCATCACACATTAATACCAGGTTAATGCACCAAGGTTAGCCGATTTATCAGGAAATCCATCCAAGGACAGACATTTGCTTGTGTGAGTGTTGCAGGTAGAGAGGTTTGTGTTATATATTTTTCTAATTGGATTCACAGTTAACCAATAATGAAGTGTATCTATTCCTTCCAATGTGCATGTAATTATATAGGCATCTAGGTCCCAATACTCCTCATTTGCCAATATTTATTACTAAATAAAATTGGAAATGGACTTCATTTAAATGGCAAGAACTTAAACAACCTTTGTAAATAAGTAAAGTAAACATTTGCAAGTATGCCTGAGGGCATGCAAAAATATAAAGTGTTAACTGCTAAAAAAAAGTATTCAAATGTAGTTAATGGGTAAAAAAAAAAAATTTAATCTCAGCTTCAGCACAGGTAGAGCCACCTGTGATTGAGCCACCGGTACTGAATCTGGGATATCCTGGAAACCTGACCTGTTGGGGGGGCTTGATGACTGAAGTTAAGCCCCTCTGCATTAAATTATGAAATCCTTCTGAAGTAAACCCATTGTGATTTAAGACTTTTTTTTTCTCATTGAATTCTTTGCTTTGATAAATTTGGTGCAGGACTTTTCGCCCAGTTTTGCCCCACATTTGCACTTGGGAAACTTTGATAAATAAACCCCAAGTAACAAATTTGAGTACCTAAGCCACCTACCATTTTAAAATGGTGTGTTACATTTAAAATTGCGGGGGATAGGTTGTGGCAAAAATAGCACTAAATACAGTACATCTAGCTGCTTATTTCTATGAATTAATATTGTTGGGGTATGTATGGAGATACATTATTGCACCTATACCTTATACAGTCATTGTTACATTATATACCATAAACTAAAGTGAAGTGTAAAAATTATACATTTCTCAATATTATAAGAAGATTTGCATTAGCTTTTGGTAACACACATGAAAATCTCCGTTAATAGCGCTGCCTTAACACGCCTTAAAGTCTGACCCGCACCTGAGACATGACAATCACTGTTACTAGCGCTGGTACTTTGCAGAACGGGCGTTATTTTTACATCTCATCAGCTTTGAGGATCCAAGTTAATAAGAAGAAAAATAACATCCATTACCAATTTTGTGAACATAACGTTATTAGGTAAAAATTACCAGAGTTCTGAGGATCTACCCCCCCCAGGGGAGGATTGGCCTATCTGACTGAGCCACCTGTGCTGAAGCAGGGGTATCCTGAAAACCTGACCTGTTGGTGGCCCTTGAGCACTGGAGTTGGCCACACCTGCACTATATGGAAGCCATGCCTTTTGGCTCTACCAATTTGGACTGCATAGGGTATGCTGACCTGAAAGGCTTTGTGCCTCTGTGCAGATTCACTCAGACACACATTGAAAGAACATTCCGGTGGCACAATTCAATAACGGCAAAGAAAGACAGATGTGTTTGATCTTTAGCAATACCAGGTAAGTTCCAGATGTATTGCACCTTCCAAAAAAGGTTGAAGAAATTGAATTTGTATGCTAAGCAGTTTTCTTTCATGGCCTGCAACTAATGTACCACTTTGCTGGGTGGGTGTGTATACACACACACACACACACACACACACACTGATGAGACTCATTAAGGTCGAAACGGCTGTCTGTGGGTGGGTTTACTGGCTATACATCTTAACCCAGGCCGTGCTCAAAGCTGTGACCATGCAGCAAGCTTAAGCCTATTGGGAACCATGTTAATGGGGTTGAAGCAAAAGGTGGCACTGTGTGCTCATTTGTATGTCATTTCCCAGAACCCCTTGCTGTAGTGGAAGTCCTGTGTGCTGGGTGATAATGGGGAAAGGCGGGGTTGCAGACCTGCCTAAGACATGCAAATGAGCATACAGGAATATTTCCATTTTCTATACATATATAGATCTAATATAAAAAAGTAAGATGTCATGGGACATGAAGGATGTGGAGATATGGATCGATTGGGTTGTGGCAGACAAGCCGGTGCCCTTTAAGTGGGGGTCTAGCGAGGGATGCCAGGCGGGCGGCTTGGCCAAGCAGGGAGAGAGTAAGACTGGGGTTTGCTGGTCTTTCAATGAATCCCGGTGCCCATACAGTAACTGCCGCTTCAAGCACCGGTGCACTACCTGCGGGGGGACGCACCAAAGCAAAATGTTTTAGGAGTGGGGGACGCGGTTCCAGGAGGGCAGGGCGGAAAGCGCCATCACCAATAATCGTCGGACATTTGGCACCATGGCTGGAAAACTACCCCAATAGGGAAGAGGCCCGGCTGCTCCTAGCCAGGTATACCGAGGGGTTCAGGATACCGTTTGAGCACCAAGCGGGATTAGGCTTTGGGCGTAATTTGAAATCGGCTACGACATTGCGAGGGAGAAAGTGAGAAAGGAGGTGCAGTTAGGAAGAATGGCTGGTCCACCCCCCTTCCCCTCTCCCAAGCCTGAGGATCTCACCACTAGGGGTGGTTCCCACGAAAGACCCTGGGGCATTCAGGTTGATCCAGCACCTTTCCTACCCTGAAGGCACATCAGTGAACGACGGCATCGATCATGATTTATTATGATTTAGCTACGCAAAATTAAGCCTAACTACGGAGCCTGAGGAAGCCCATAGGGCGAAACGCGTTGCTCAAAATCCCCCCACTATTTTTGATACTTTGCGGCCACCGTCGGGAGCAGGAACAGGGAAGTACAGAGCTCCTTCCGGACGCGGAGCGAGCGGCTGTAGCACCACGAGACTGCTGAACATCCCAGAGACGGGCCTCCCACCCCTTCCCCTACCGCAGCTCACGAGTTGAGCAAGCGGAGGGTTTGTTATATACCCCTGTTTTTATCAATTTATTTGTTTAATTGTTTAACACTTCAATAAAGTTTCTGCCCGGTATCCTTGGACTTATATCCTCATTTACCCACCTGGGAGCTAGGAATCCAGAACAGGAGCGGTTAGAAATTCTTCAACACAGGACACCAGGACCAATCCAAGATACCTTTCCAAGTGTGCACTCACACTTGGCCGTGTGAGTAACAATACTTTATATTTATTATCATTATAATCAATCACTTGCTATTTGGAACAGTGAGACCAATCCAGGGAGCCAAAAGATACCCTAGCCCTTGAGTACACCCACACATGTCCATGTGAGTGTTTGACTATATACCGTCTACCTCATAGATCACCCCCAACCTAGATTGTCCTCTTTTGCTTGTCATCCCATTGTCGCTGAACCTGTGTTCTTTAATTCTTTAATTCCGAGGGTAACAACGAATACCAGAAACAGAAGAACCAGCCCGGACGAGAGGTGGAGTACTCCAGTACAAAACAGGCGAATCCACACCAACGAAGAAGGAAAAGCACAGACGAGATCCTTAAAGAAAAGAACATAGGACGTAAAGATACCTTGATGCACACGCATTTGCACAAGGCCGTGCGAGTGTTTGAGATTATATATAGATTCACATCACCCACACCAGCAGCTCAGAGTCTCACATATCTGAGTTCAGACTACTATTCCACCTGTGCTCCCCCATCCCCCCTTTTTCTGCAAGCCACAGGGTGCATGCACTACCTCAGGGGTGGGGAACCTTTTTTCTGCCAAGGGCCATTTGGATATTTATAACATCGTTCGCGGGCCATACAGACACAGACAGGCAGGCACACGGCAGGCATGAAGGCACACAGAACCCCGCCCCCCTACCTCTGGTAGTTGCTGCTGCTGGGGGGATCGTGTAGGGCGGATGCTGGAGTAAGTGCGGGGGGAACTGCTGGAGAAGCATGGGGGAAGTGTGGGGAATGCTGTGGGGGAAGTACGGTGGCTGCTGGGGCTAGTACAGTGGCTGCTGGGGATCGTGTAGGGCTGCCGGCGCCTCACACCACCTCCTCCCGATCGGGCGCGCGGCGGCCATTTTTAAAAAAATTAGCGCGACCCTGGTTATAGCAGTTGCCTTAGCAGGGCCAGACCAAATTATTTCGAGGGCCTTATACGGCCCTCGGGCCTTACGTTCCCAACCCCTGCACTACCTGGACGATTTCTTGTTCGTGGTTCCAGTGTATTCAAAACTATGCGCAAGGTGGCTGTTTGAATTTTCAGCCATGGCGCGTGAGTTTGGGGTCTCGCTGGCTGACAAGAAAATGGTGTAGCCAACAACGGTAATTAGCTTCCTCGGGATTGAGATTAATTCAGTGAGGATGGAGCACAGGCTCCCTCCAGAAAAACTGGTGGCTCTAATAGAGTGTAACACAGTTCCCCCCCCCCCCCCAATCGCAGATAGAGTGCATGTGAGGGGAATATATATCTATTACCAGGTGTGTGGTGCTTTAGGAGTCCTGAACCTCTGCCAGTGAGAGCCTGGGGTGTATCCTCTGGAACAATACTCACAATGTACAGCACCTCCACCTGTGTAGGGTTCTAAGGGTAGGATGACCCCTAACACAGGACCCTCATATAATAACCACATTCACCAAAGGTATCTATAAACAGTTTACTATAGAGGCAGATAAACACACTACAACAATATACATCAACCATATGACAGTGTCACCCTGTAACACTGACTTCCTAGGGCCATAGACCCACACCCTATACGCAGGTATCTCAAGAGTCCCAAGAATTCCGCAACCCACCACTTAGGCGTGATCAGCACCTGTGTGGTACCGGTAATGTTGGAACACTTGGTGACTGTACCTGCCCAGGGCTCCTGCACCCGGGTACAGCAGAACAACTGAAGAGGACCCGTCTGTGTCCAGCGTCGAAGTCGCAGTGATGGCATCCTCTTCCAAAAAGGAGGGCCTCCCTCTGGTGGTCTCACCACACAGACAGTCTCTTATCCGTGGTGAGGTAGATCTGATCCCAGACCGCACTTGTCACACTGGTCACCTTGTCAGAGCCGCGCAGCTCACCCACTGTGTCCCTAACTTAACTAACTGCTAAAGGGGCAAAGTCCCTAACTGCAGGGGCCTTCCCTAAAGCAACCACAACCTAGGATGAGTAAGGGCCTAGGGGCCTAGCTGGGGCCTAGGGGTTTTTCTGGCCTAGTGCAGGGGCCACTTGCTCCCTGCACCTACACACCCTCCCCTGTGTCCCAGCTCCTACTCCTGTCAGGCTCAGAACAATGTATCTTTCCCTTCAAGGGAAGCTGTAAGCCATATTGGCTGCTGTGGCACCACCTGGGCTCCAGCCCCTGCGGCTGCTGGGAGTTGTAGTTCTCCATAAAGCCTTCTATCATTGGGGCCGCGTGTGCGATCTGTACTGAGCAAGCGCGAGTCTCCCTGTACCTACGCACTCATGTAATGGCCGCCGCACCGCCCTAACTGCGCATGCGAGAACTGGGGCTGGCCCTGCACTACGGAGCACCTCTGCTGCCACTTCTCCTTCACTGTAATGCCGCTGCATCGCGTCTGCGCATGCACGAGCCTATCGCCAATCGCAAGATGGTCGCCGTGTCTCTTCTGCGCATGCGCGAGCCTCCGCGGAACAATAAAGATGGAGGCGCCCTGACTCCGACGCCGCCGGGAGACCCCGGCGACACACTCGCCCCCCTTCAGCAGCCCCCACCCTGGCGGAGGCAAGGGAGGGGGACCGGAACAACCGGGAGCCAAAGAGGACCTGGCTATACAGCTTCTGCGGGAGTTCATGGGCTTGAGGAAAACCTCGCAGCGTAATTTCCAATCACTGTTGGGCCAACTGGTTTTCGCTGCGTGGATCATGCCAGTGGGGAGGGTTTTTTCCAGTATGCTCAGAGGCAGCTACAGCAGGTATCAGGCATCCTCATCACTTCATCCGGGTCACTGCTGAGATCCGCAAAGACTTGGCGGTCTGGCTGGACTTGTGGCGAGGGCATCCATCTCGGAACGCCGAGCTACAGCTGTTCACGCGCTGCTGGGTCAGTTGGTTTTGGGACTTATTTCAGCGGCGCGTGGTGCCCGGAGCATTGCCGCAAGTCTCAGCTCATCAAGAACGTAACGTCCCTGGAGCTTTTCCTGTTGCTCGTCGTGGTGTGGATTTAGCAGACGGGGTCCACATGTCGGATATTGGGATGTACCTTTTTAACAACAGTTTGCAGGAGGGCTTGGAAAGGGTCCTGGCGGGTTTAGCAGTACGGGCCTTGTTTAAAGGGGGGGGTTAAATAGGCCCGTCAGTGGCGGCTCTTGGGGTTAGGTGCTTGTTCTTGCCAGACTGGGAGCTGGGCTGTTTGAGCCCGGGGAAAGTACAAGGGGGTGGGGTCATTTAGACATGACTTCGAGAGCCCGCCCGTGACAATGACTGGGTCACGGGCCTGGCCATTAAGGGGACACGAGGTCAGCGGTTCAAGGGTCGGCTGACCATCCCTTCCCCCTCCTATCAAAGTAGCACTCTGGCAGGGAGTGGCATTTACCCCATAAGGTATTTGTTAAAAATAGCTGCAGCCTTTTATACCTCCCATTTCGGATCCTGTCGTTATTTGTATGTCCCACGTGGGTTCGGGGAGCTACCTTGCAGCCTCCCTGGTCATGTAACTTCGCCCCAAGAAGAGATCAGTGTATCTCGAAAGCTCACACAAATAAAAGCATTTCGTTAGCCACAGAACGGTATGGAGTATATGTTTTTGATTATTAAGCTCGGCTAACATGGTACAGATACCTCTACATATACATATATTTGATGTCGTTTTTGTGCTCGTGTGTGCGCAGAGACTGATTTTCTGACCCAAAAAAGGAGGATTCAAAATCACTATATTATTTAATTGTAGCATCATTTTGCCAGTTTGAAAATACTTATATATTTATTTATTTTTTTGCTTGTTTTCAGCTTTTTTTTCTGACTGTTCAATGAGATTCAAAATATCTTCTGTGCCTTTTCTCAACTCATTTATCATCCAATATATTAATGCTCACAGCAAAGTCTAATCATTCCGTAGAAAAATGTTCTTCTTGATTTATTTAGAGTTCTTCATTAATTACTTTAACTTTGCACTCACTGTACAAACTTTTCTATTCAATTGCATACAGTTGTATGTTAGAGCAGGGGTGCTCAACTTCACTCCTCAAGCCCCCTGCTAACCCCCCCTCAGGTCAGGTTTTTAGGATCTCAGCTTCAGCACAGGTGGCTCAGAGGCTCAGTCAAAGAATGAGAATCTGTGCTGACGCGTGGACTGATTGAGCCACCTGTGCTGAAGCCGGGATATCCTGAAAACCTGACCTGTTGGGGCGCCTTGAGCACCTGTGTTAGAGGATAAAATAAACGTGTGAATAATGAACGATTAACAAAAACGTAAGTGCCCCTTTTTTACGTTCAGTTGCAAAGGAGCATAATATTGTGTTCTGCATTGATTTAAGGTTTAACTACGGTAGAGCAGTAGAATAGAAAAATCAATCTATTCAGAATGATTTATCCGAATTCAACTCTCTGCCCCATCATAAATCCCTTATACCCGGAATCTTTTCCAAAAGGGCATTGGGGACGATGTTTTAATGTCATGCAGGACTTCACTATCACTGTATTATTTAATGGTCTGATCTTGTATAAACAGCAGACATGCGAGTCCAGGCTTAATACATGTAAATGATTTGAAGGAAAGGACATTTCACCAGCAACAAAGGAAAGGGTTCCTTACAGTAAGGCCAGTTACAATGTGGAATTCATTACCCATGGAGACTGTGATGGCAGGTACGATAGATTTGTTCAAAAAAAGGTTGGACATCTTTTTAGAAAGGAAAGGTATACAGGGATATACCAAATAAGTAATCATGGGAAGGATGTTGATCCAGGGAGTAATCCAATTGCCAATTCTTGGAGTCAGGAAGGAATTTATTTTCCCCCTTATGAGATATCATTGGATGATGTGTCACTGGGGTTTTTTTGTTTGCCTTCCTCTGGATCAATATACTGTAAGTACGGATATAGGATAAAGTATCTGTCGTCTAAATTTAGCATAGGTTGAACTTGACAGGCGCATGTCTTTTTTCAACCTCATCTACTATGTAACTATGTTTTTAGGCTAGGGGTAATTTCAACTCTCAGACCAGGAAGACTAAATGATGGATGAAAAGTAAAGAGCGAACATGGTGCTTCTAATATGATTATAATAACTGCATCTTAAAGCCCCTTGTTCTATATAATCATTCTTCATATCATTACCTGGCACAAAGCAAGTTTATATTTAAAACAGGCAAACTAAAAACGACCACTTAATCGTCAATTTACAGCCAGAAAATAGCAAGCACGATATAATGCTTATCCAACGTGGTCTTATGCTTAGCTAATTATAATAATCATAAAAATATGACTGTGGCATTTTGGGTAAGCAGCTGCCAGAATATATATATATATATATATATATATATATATATATATATATATATATATGCAAATATAGCTGTATGCTCATCTGCATGTCTTAGGCAGGTCTGCAACCTAAGACATGCAGATGAGCATACAGCTATATTTGCATATTTGCTTTCCTGTGGAGGGTTTTTGTCACTTTTTTTACTCACCATAACTTAACTCAGTATTATGTTTTATATATATATATATATATATATATATATATATATATAATTTAATTTTTTTGGAGACATAAATAATAGAATACAGAAATTCTTGACCTTAAGGCTTACAATTTCATTTTGGTAACAGAGGCAAAGAATTTAAGAAATTTGCCCAAGATAATCCCCACCATTCGAAGATCGTTCCTTAACCACATAAAAAGAGTACTGGTTCCTCCACCACGGAGCAAACTAAGCACAATATTAACTGCCATCATACAGTACAGTAGGGCCGAATAATTGTAATCTTTTTCTGGATGCCAATAGGTTCCTACGTAAACTAACATTAAAGAGACATTTTTTAGCTAGGAGCCAAGAAAATAGTGTCATTCGGAATTTTGAGAATAATGTTGAAGAAAAATTCATACATACTAACCTGCGACCAAAATCAACGTTTTTTCCGAGCTTCTCTAAGGGCTAACATTTGGAAGTCTTTTCTCAATTGATAACTAAGGACTTCGAAACGTTGGCCCTCAATAAAAAGAGCATTGACTCAAATTTAACGAAACGAGAAAGAGAGGCTTTGAAAGCATTGACAGAAAATACAGATATCATTATAAAACAGGCGGACAAAGGGGGGGGGGGGGAGTTGTGGTCATGGACCGGAGTTTTTATGTTAAGGAAGCATCAAGGATCCTAAATGATAAAGACACATACATTAAATTATCAAAAGATCCTACAAAGGAATTCCTGGTTGAGTTGGGGACCCTGCTCAATAGAGGGAACGATTTAGGTATCCTCAAAGATGAGGAATTTAAATTTTATCTTTAATAGATTTCCTAAACTACCTCTGTTTTATTTTTTACCGAAAGTCCACAAAGACCTCCAAAAAAACCCTGGAAGACCTATAATCGCAGGAATCGATTCTATGACATCCAATTTGTCATGTTATTTGGATATCATATTACAGCGATATGTAATTAAAAACAGATCTCATTTAAAAGACACTACAGACATACTAGCTATATTAGACAAAATTAAGTGGAAAGATGACTATATTCTTGTTACCAGTGACGTATCATCATTATATACGTCAATTAATCACGATCGGGGTCTGGATGCAATTTCAAGAATACTATCTGCCGATCCGAATATGGACAAAATACAAATTGAGTTTATTTTAGATGTATCACCTTTATACTTAGCCACAATTATTTTTGGTTTGATAATGAATATTTTCTTCAAATTTGTAGTACTGCTATGGGGACCAAGTTTTCCCCAAGCTATGCGATCCTCTTTATGGGCATCTGGGAGGATGACTTCATATGGTCACAGCATGGCTTTGGGGCAAACCTGGTCCTCTATAGGAGGTATATTGACGATCTGTTTGTTATATGGGAGGGAGATGTAAAAGGATTGCAGGACTTTCTCATATATATTAATAACAATGATAGGAATCTCAAATTTTGCTCTAAATTTAACAAAGAAAATATTGAATTTCTTGATCTTGAAATCTATATAGACTAAGGGAGTTTGAAGACAAAGAATTTCTTCAAAAAAGTGGATGGAAACAATTATATACATAGGAAAAGTTGCCATCACCCAAAATGGGTATCAAATATCCCCTTTGGACAACTAAGACGCATCAGGAGAAATTGTACTGAGACAGAAATATATAAAAAACAATCTGAAGTCTTGATCAAGAAATTTAATGAGAAATCCTACGACACATCAGTTATAGAAAAAGCAATTGAAAGGACAGATAAGTTAAATAGACAAGATCTAATATACCCTAAAAAACTACTACAAAAAGACACATCAAAAGATTTTCAAACCACCTTTGCTACGCAATGTAACTGTGAGGCCAGCAAAATTACCAAAATAATAAATAAACATTGGCATGTACTCAAGAATGATCCGGTACTGGGAAACGGAATTGCTGATAGGGTACAAGTTGTCTTTAGTAAGCTAGGAATCTAAAAAGTATGATAGCTCCTAGCACTTTCAAAGTCCTTAATGAAACAAAGAACCAGAATTTGCTTAAAAGTCCAATAGGATTCTTTATATGTGGGAATAGTAAAGTCTGTATTTTAGGGTCCCAGAACAAATTGACCTTTTCCTCTCATTCTACAGGGGAGAATTTTCAAATGTCACATTTTATTAACTGAAAACGGATTATGTAATTTATATGTTAGAATGCCCATGCAAGAAACAATATATCGGAAAAACCACGAGACCTCTTAAAATGGGGATCATGGAACACATGAGTAATATTAGATATAAAATACAAACTCCTAGTGTTCCTAAACATTTTGAGATTTATCACAATTCTGATCCAAATGTATTAAAATTTAGAGGGATTGAACATGTTCTACCCCATTGGAGGGGAGGAAATAGGTCACTTGCTTTGGGCAAAAGAGAAACCTTCTGGACTCATAGGGTTAAAACCATGAATCCAGCAGGTTTGAATGCTGAAATAGACATTATTCCGTTTTTATAATTTATGTTACTAATATAATCTCTTTCTTTGCTTCCTTCTATGTACATCGCCTGCGTTTATCTTGTCCGAGTTGTATATATATAATGTTTTTGTGTTTTCTGTATAGCTTGGGGTTTTTCCCCCTTCCTCAAGCCCCCCTTCCGCCCCTTTTCCAATGTTTGGCGGACTATGGGTGTTTACCTGGTCTAAGTAATTATTCTGGCCAATTAGATTATGCTGTTGAGGGTATTTAAGAGAGGCTCACTTAGCGTCACCATGACTCCCGACGAAGCTACACTGTTTAGTGAAACGCGTAGAGTCGCTGCCTGTGACGTCATCAGCTGCCGCCCGGAAGCCTACCAGTTGTCTCCCCACGATACTGACTGTGCCGTCAGACGTACCTGCTGTGTGCCCGGTGCAGAGCCTTGGATGCTGGTGCCTTGCACAGCAGGGACTGAGGATACAGAGGAACCCCGTTCCGGTCGTGCCAATTGTGTGTTAGCAGATCCAGACAACTCCTGCAGTCTGGAACGTGAGGCCAGAGACGGAGGAGACTGGAGCTGGTGATATCGCTTGTTTTATGTGCCTATTTTGATCTAAGACACTGTAAGTGTTAATTTTATTGCGTGTATAAATTGTTATTGTCGTGTTACGCTATGGAAGCCTCTCTTTTTTCCCATACACTCTAACTGATGAGGTGCCGTGTAGGCTGCTAAAACCATATCAGACATCAAGCTGTGGGGTTATTTATCCATCATCACTACAGAGTCAAGCATTCGCCTCTGATCTCTGACATGCCTGAATTTATTTGATGCCACGTGAGTCTCCATTCACCTGATAATATACATCACATCGTTTGATTCAAAACTGTATTTGCACTATTTTGTGCCTTTATTTTTCCACACATTGATACCTGCGCTCCCCTGATCCCCGAGACGTCCTACTATTGAAGTGGATTCTGCAAACCATCCACTTAAGGGTTTTTGAGCTGCAATTTTGTTCACGTTCACTTTATTCACAATTTATTTAATTATAATCACATTTTTATTCACTGCACCACCCTATTTGCACTTTGTTGCGCACATCATACAGTAGTTGTCATACATGAATATCGAACAGCAGCCGCCGGATACACTTATTTCTTCTACTTCTGCACTATTCCAAATACAGCTATTTATAATTTGAATGGGTCATTCAAATTGACATTGGTTTTACTCACGACTGGAATGTTGCTTGTTACAGTATCATGTTTGTATCTGGAAACTGCACACACCAGATAGAAAATTTTATGAGCGCAACAGCAGTATTTCTGAGATGTTTGTCATTCATGATTGCACTACAGCTGACGTCAGTGCATCCAGGTGAGTGGCAATATATCCTATTAGCGGGGTGAGGCACTTTGCCTGTTAATATCTGCAGCACAGGGACCTGTAAAAAGATTGCAATGACACTTGCTGTCGTAATCCTCTGATCGTTTGCAACTGATTAAAACTTGGCAATCTTGCACAATGTAATCAATATTCCAGGAGACTAGGTATGGAGGACTACATTGATTGTTCATTGTGAAAACATAAATTGTATGCTGTGTGCATGTGAGGCCCTGTGGGAGTATATGGGACTGCATTAAGGGATGCTATTTCTGATACTGTATGAAAGCTTGTAGTAAGTAATTCCTATTTTTAGTGCTTCGACCGGAATCCTTAATGTTCTTTTTTAACCCCAAAAGCAGTTAATAATAACCTCTCCTGGGACTACAAATCCAGAACAGAATTTAGGTATAATCAATAAATTCCCAAGCACGTCTGCCCTTACAGATGTAGCAGAGGTTATTGCTGACGCGTTTATATTGGGATATTCTGCGTTATCACTGCCATTAAATCCTATGGAATTTACAGTGGGGGTTTAAGACCCTCTGGGGCCCCTACGCACCAAGACTTTGGGGGCCTTTCATTGAGGCGGCTCTCCTCTTGCAGCGTTGCGATGTCATGATGTTGCAGCGTCATGTGACATGTTGTAATGGCAATGCATCGCAGCGTCATTTGATGCTGTGTTGCCATGGCAATGCCACACTGCTGGAGGAGGTCCAGTCTGGAGAAGGTAAGAGACACCCCTCTCACATTCCCTGGACCTTGCCCAAGGTAAGGTGTCTCTCCAGATCCTTCCTCCGGTCGGGCAGAAGTTGGATCCCGGTGCCCGACAGGAAGAGGGAGAGTATGGCAGATAGTGACCACCGGGCTGCGGAATAGGGAGATGGGGAGCCGCAGCACCGACCCAACGCAACCTACGGAGGCCCACTAACCTTGGGGGCCCTAATGCCTAGTGGGTAACACGGCCCTGGGAACTGTATCTTTTATGTGATTAGCTGGTTGGTTGTCCCCAAAACGTGGTCTTGCTGAGGTGTCACCGAGAAGAGGGTTGAGAAACTCTGCACTAAAGCCCAAAAATATGACAGGAGCATGGAGCATAATTAAGGATGATCAATAATTCAATTGAATAAAAGGATATCTATATCAACAGCGTAATTACTCAAGCACACTTACCAGTATATACCTTTGGGTAATAAATATAAAAAAAACAAGTCTAAACCAATGTGGCTAAATAAACAGGTAGGGGAGGAAATGTAAAAGAAGAGGCAGGCGTTTAGATTCTTAAAGTTAGAAGGGACGGAGGCATTGTTTCAGAATTATAAGGAATATAAGAAAAATTGAAAAAGGGCAATCAAATTAGCAAAAAATGAAAAAACAGGATTGCAATAGAAAGTAAGACCAACTCTAAAAAGATCTTTAAGTAGCGTAATAACAAAAAGATTAGAAAAGAAAATATAGGACCCTTTCAATGTGAGATAAGGAAAAAGCAGAGGTATTAAACAAAATATTTGCCTCTGTATTTAGGAGAAAGCCACAACCTCTAGATTGACGACAAATTGGTTAACTGAGGAGGAAGTGCATAGGCGGCTTGATAAAATGACAGTAAATAAAGCACCTGGCCCCGATGGTATGCACCCCAACGGTTCTTAAGGAGTTAAATTCAGTAATATCCAAAGCATTACATTTACTATTCAAGGACTCCATTTCCACAGACTCCGTACCACAAGATTTAGCATTAAGCAGAAGTGGTGCCTATATTTAAAAAGGGAGCTAGATCACAACTGGGGAATTACGGACCTGTAAGCCTGACATCAATAGTTGGGAAGCTACTTGAAGGTTTAATACGGGATAATATTCAGCAATCCCTACAGGATAGCAAAATTATTAGTAATAGTCAGCATGGATTTATGAAGGTTAAGTCATGCCAATCTAACCTCATTAGTTTCTTTGAGGAGGTAAGTAGGACTTTAGACCAGGGTAATGCAGTTGATGTGGTCTACATAGATTTTACAAAGGCTTTTGATATGGTTTCACACAAGAGGTTGGTGTACAAAATAAAGCAAATTGGAGTCAGTAATAATGTATGCATCTGGATTGAAAACTGGTTGAAGGACAGACCACAGAGGGTTGTCATAAATGGAACTTTTTCAGGTTGGGCTAAAGTCGTGAGTGGAGTACCTCAGGGATCGGTACTGGGACCCCTGCTTTTTAGCTTGTTTATTAATAACCTTGAGGTTGGCATCAAGAGCAAAGTCTCCATCTGTGCTGATGATACTAAATTGTGTAAGGTAGTAGAATCAGAGCAGGATATAATTTCACTCCAGAAGGACTTGGAGAGACTGGAAACTTGGACAGGTAAATGGCAGATGAGATTTTATACCAATAAATGTAAGGTTATGCATTTGGGAACCAAGAATAAACAGGCGACTTACAAAGTAAGTGTAGCTAAGTTCCCCCCTGTGTCCCCTTTCCCTTACCTCCACTGTAGTGTGGAAGGCTGCGGGCTGTTGAAGTGGGCGACTGCATCGCAGAGGCTCCCGGTAAAGGGCGCCGCCATCTTGGGGAAAGTCGCGCATGCGCAGGAAGTCGTGCATGCACAATGTAAGCACGTGAAGCGGTGACCCCTAGGAAAGGCTCTATACGAGGATTACATGTCCCATGAGCCTCAGGGACCAGGGTCACATGGCGCATTCTAGCCAATAAGGCTCTGGAACTTCCCTGCTTGCAAAGAGATACATTTCGCGCGCTGTGAGCACAATGCCAGTCGGAGCTGGGACAAGAAAGGGGCAGGTTATGTGTGCAGATACATACAAAGCGCACAACACTCATCGTGAAAAATGTAATAAACATTGTTTTATATATAAGGTGTTTCAAGGTTATGCGTACATCAAGATTGATTTAATCAGGCATAGAGCCACAGTGTGGCAGTTACCGACAGCTGCAACCAGGAACCGCCGAGATTTCTCTCTCCCTTCCACGCACTAACGTCAGGTGCAAATCAGGTGGAGTACCGGAATACTGATGTCTCTGCCACAGTCACAGTGTCCAGCATATGGCGCTAATACGCTAATACCACCATATTAATAAAGGGGATGGATAATTTTATTTACGAGGAGAGGCTAGTTAATTTAGATTTGTTAACATTAGAAAGGGAGGCATCTAAGAGGGGAAATGATAACTATATACAAATATATTCAGGGTCAATATAAGGAGCTTTGAAAATAACTATTACAAAAGGACATAGGGTCATTCGTTAAGGTTTGAAGAAAGGAGATTTCACCATCAACAAAGGAAAGGGTTCTTTACATTAAGGGCAGTTACAATGTGGGATTCATTACCCATGGAGACTGTGATCGCAGATACAATAGATATCGTCCCCAAAAATTGGACATCTTTTTAGAAAGGAAAGGTATACAGGGATATCCCAAATATGTAAACATAGGAAGGATGTTGATCGAGGGAGTAATCCGATTGCCAATATTTGGAGTCAGGAAGGAATATATTTTTCCCCAATGAGACAGCATTGGATAATATTTCACTGGGGTTTTGTTTTTTTGCCTTCTTCTGGATCAATATTCTGCAAGTACAAATATAGGATAAGTATCTGCCATCTAAATGTAGCATGGGTTGAATTTGATGGACATACTGTGTCTTTTTATCAACCTCATCTACTATGTAACTTATTACAGTACTATGTAATAAGTAAGAAATAAAGTGCACATAGTATCATAAGAAAGTGCACAAGTGCTAGTTTCAGGGTCTCACGGCTCCCTGAATACAGACAGGCCCGGTAATAAATCACATCATATCCATATAAAACGTCACAATGTAATGAACCCCTTTGATTGCTGAACTGATCCTGTCTGATGTACTCTACACAACTAATACAATATGTATGGGAGACAGGGGGGGTTAATGTACAGATATCGCCAGACTAACGTTCTCCGCCCTCTCTCTGTGGGGTGTCCCATACGATAGCACAGACCACCCGCAGGAAGCCACAACTTATACTGTCCACAGAGTCGCTACCTTATGTTTTTTGGGCGTGGCTCTGGGGTCAGTAAGTCTGACTGAATCTCTACCAAAGTCTCCCGGCTGCCAAACTCCGGCAAGAGAACAGCACCAGATTTAGCAAGAAACAAACGCCATCACTTTCTATTGGATTTTTTTTTTTTTTTTTATAAATCTGTTGCTATTTTTTACCCCAATTTTTCAGCCGAGAAACTGTGACGTATGCGTCCCCCAAAATGTCAACATCTGCTTCGCATCACGACGCGCTTCTACAAAGAGGAAAATACCCTTTTAACACCAATTGTGTCACTCCATTTGCATTGCATTATTCTTGATTAAAATGTCAGTTCATCGGAGTTGGTCGTTTTCTACTATTTTTGCACTGGGATTAGATAACTTGTTTTAGTTTTTAGACAGGGCTATTTGATGTCACGTTCATCAGTACCATTGTACTGTAAAATATGTTCGTTAATACAGTAAAACGATCGACTGTACTATATATTTTGGACAGCTGTTTGTCTCTTCGCTGCATTGGGACCCCTCTTAAGATATCGTAACCACATTTTGCACGATGGGTCCTGAGATCAAGGAGCAGGTTTTTGTCAGAGTTTGGATACAATTCAGAAATGACATCAGCAATGACATATCTGATGACATCACATGGCATGATCCCATCACACAACCCTCAAGCTGCCACTTAATCTTGGTCACTCTGAAAATCCAAATTTGCAACATTAACAAAAACACAGGAGCAGCCAAAGTTCTTCAAGAGCGCGGGGTCAGTGTTTGCAGCGGTGGATTCCCCGGGCACTTACATGTGGCAGCCTCCTCCCTCCTTCTGAACCCCTGCGTCAAATGACGCCGCAGACGCCACCAACATGACATCGCACGGCGTCGCGTTGCCATAGTAACGAGAAGCGCCATGATGTCATTTGATGCTGCGACGTTCGCGTTGCCATGGCAATGAGATGCCGGGTGACGTCCGCAGTGTCATTTGACCCTTCGGTGCAGAAGGAGAAGGAGGGCGGCAGGTAAGGAGGCGGCCGCAACAGCTAAGTGACTTCCCATGAGGCCCGAGAGTGCGGCAAAAGTATATGGGGGCGGACATGGGAAATCCACCACTGATTGATTGTTTGGGATGAGAGTACAACATCCCACAAACACACATTCCCACATTACAGGCTTGAACACTTCAGGACCTCAGAGGTAATGAAACTATTATGGGTGCAGTTGTTGTTTTAGCAGGGGATTTTGCATTGAGAAAAGTAAAACATTTAATTAGCCATAATTAAGGCTCTGGTTCTGACTATTATTATCAAAAGTTAAAGACTACACTATGCACTAATTAATCTGTTTTTAATTCGTCGGCAAAAGGGTAAAGACTGTTCTCTGTAATTGTTAAACAAACTAAACCGCAACGCCATTTAACCATAAAATCCAACAGCACCACAATGTGTGTCAGTAAATCACACAGCCCATGCTGCCTGAACCTGAGGTTATCACTCTCACTGACACATTCACCTCACCTACACAGTCCACATGCGCCGAGGATCAAATACCATTCCGAGCTTTAATAAGTCAGTGTTGTCTTTCAGAGGAGCAACTTCCCAGAAAATGCAATCTGACAGTCAGTCCATGTACCAGGGGCAGGGGTGGCCAACTGCAGACCTCAGGGGCCACCAACAGGTCAGGTTTTCAGGATATCCTTGCTTCAGCACAGATGGCGCAATCAGTGGCTCAGTCGAAGACTGAGCCACCTGTGCTGAAGCAGGGACTGATTGAGCCACCTGTACTGAAGCAGGAATATCCTGAAAAAATGACCTGTTGGTGGCCCTTCAGGACTGGAGTTGGCCACTCCTGTACTAGATGAAAACGGTGGTCATTTATTGTATATCACCAGTATATTGTTGAAATCATAGGAAACCAACCACGGAATGATAGCGTTACTCTGTGTGCAGTGACGATGGAATTCTCCTCACAGGGCAGATGAGTTTAATGGGATATTTAAATAGAAAAGTTGGACCATGTTAGTTTAATAAATCAACTTTTCTGTTTTTAATGGCGTTTCAAAATGATGGCAAGTAGATGCCTTTTGCATCTTTAAAAAGGTTTAAATTCCAATCGTACACTGTAATTCATTCGTAAGATTGTTCCAACACAAAATAACTATTTTAACCCTTTTATTGCCAAAAGGGGCAGCCACACAATGCTGGCCTTTCAGGCAGTATTAGGTTATAAGGTAGAAAGAAATGCTTGAGATCCCATTCCTAGAATTCACAGTATATCTATAGATTCACTACTACAAAAGCTCTGCATATTTAATGAAAGGAAGCCGTGACATCATTACTGCGGGGCATCAATAAATCCAGTTATACTGGGCCTCAGTATTAGCCCATTCAATAAACCAATCTATAACACATCCTACAGGGCTTCCACTTCCACATGGCAGGGGCTCCTGCTGCTTTAAGGCTATGGCCCCAGTGTTGGCTGCTACATGCACACGCCTGGCGGCACGGGCACAGCTTAAGACCAAGTCCCCGGTGGTGACTGCACACCTCTATCAGGCAGGCCGCAGTGGGTTCTGCTGTCTTGGCTCACGAAGAGCTGTGGCGCGTCAGCCAGCAGGGAAGACAAGAAATGTGTCTTGTGGCCACAATGGGGGGGAGGGAGTGTGACGGTAAAAAGTACGAAACAGCAGAATACAGTTTGCTTCTAAACCTGAATGTATTGTGCATAGAAATTATTTGGGAAATTGTAACATTTCTTAGGTTTCGACCATTTTTTATGGCACAAAATGCTTTAGTTTGAAACTCGCTGCCCGAGCAAGCTCTGTACTTCTGCTGCCATTGGCTCTGAGCACACCATGTGACCGCGTCGCCGCACGCTGGCTGACGCGCCAGAGCGTTTCGTGAGCATAGACAGCAGAACTCACTGGGGCCTGTCTGATAGAGGCAAGTGTCTGGTGTGCGGAGCGCGCACCGCCGTCACCACCAAGGACTACCTTTACCTTGGTTCAAAAGCTGAAGAGGCAGTGAAAACTCAACTATTTTACAGCTATTTCCCAAATAATGAATTTCTAATGTGTTATACTTTATCACAGAATACCTACTATGTGCTGCTTGGCTTAGGCTCCAGTTAAAGGCTCGTAACTTACTGAAGAACACCTGCAGACTATTGTTTGACAAATATATATTTTATATTATGTGTTCTATGTCTGTCATTTACATAACTCCTGGCAAATGTCCCAATCAGGTTGGTGCGTGATCACAGTGAAGCAGCACAGCACACAATGAAAAGAAAGGCGAATCATTAAAAAGAACTGCATCTTTAAATAGGTGGAGTCTGAATAATAACCTTGAGTAATAACCAAAGCACATAACCATGTTTAACTCCTTCAATGCCAGAGCCCTGCAACATATTACGAACCAATGCTTAGCAAATGATGTTTTCAGATGGGCTAAACCCCTGCTTTAAAAACACTGCATATATTTAAAGTACTGGCAGTCTCTGCCATTAATTGAATTATTCATTAATGGAAAAACTTTTGTTGGTTTAAAGAAAAAAAAAATACATATGCCAATATATCACTTCTATAGCTGCACTAAAACTTCTAATGTATTTAATTAACTTCCAGTTTGACTATTCCATTTCATAATAATTATATGCCTTCAGGGAAACCGAAATGAAGACAGAAGGACACCGAGAAATGACTCACAGTGAATAGTCCTTTGTTTACAATGTGAATATTTAACATGCTGCACTGACATTTTGTTTTTATTGGTACCTTAACCCCTGAATCTTCAAACAGATTAACAATCACATAGCCAGCTGTATTATTCAGCTTGCAACTTTGCTTCATTTAACCAGCTCACAACCTTAATGTCCCTGTCTCAGGATTCACAACGCAGCAGCTTTATCAATAGAATCTGTTCCTAAGCAATACAGTGTTCCCTATCCTGAATAATAACAAACCTACTGCCTTCAAAAAGCTCTTATCTGCCCACAAATAGCCAAATGTAAACAGTACAGATCCCTCTTTCATTATGCAAAATGGATGAACACATCTCAATGCTTTTTATAATGTGCAACCTACTTAATGATGTCTCTCTCTATACAGAAATCATCTCCAAAAGCCACAATCCCATCCATTCAGCCCAGTATTCACACTTACAATATGTATGCATGCCAGCAGCAGATTCCTTATCTACAGGTTTCAGGGCTGGCAGTGTCTGCTTCTCCCTGTTTCAGGATTCAGTGTCCACACAACACACCCAAGCTTGCCAACAACCCAGCTGACATGGAAGATAAGAGCCAAGTGTTTTCCTCATGACCTCTTTGCATCCTACTCCATGGTGAAGGCACACTCAGCAGCAGGCTACAGCCAGCCTGTCCTCTAGGTATCTCTGCTATAAAACACAGCACACTATCAGCAGTATTATTTTATTAGGGATGTAAGCAGACATCTTTTCTCTCGTATTGTGGCTTGTTAGCCTGCCTGCTATGCAACAGCAATCCATCCACACAGCAAAATGACATCAAGCATCATTAAAACAAGCAACAGCTTTCTGTGTTTGCATGCAAATCCTACCTGTGCTCCTTGTCACATCTTCCTCAGACGCACAGACTAATTTTTATCAGAGATCCAGTGGAATCCTCCAAACTGCCACCAGTTGTGAAATGTTGTCATCATTACCTCTTGTGCTTAAGCCTTTTGGGCTCTTTGATGTCACAAACTCTGCTAACTCATGGCTGTGAGGTAGGTGCCTGCTCAAAATGTCTGGAAGAGTTTAGAAGGACAGTGGGAGTGACAGGAACACAAGGCAGCTGTGCTTCAAATGAGTTATCTGAAGCACAATTAAGGCAGCTTCAATGTTTTTTTAGTTGGGATGTATTAGCCTGTGTTTGACACTCAGACTCTTTTAATACATGTTACAATAGACGTACAATGGCCACTATGAAAGCCGTATGCTATTACAATCAACCTATTAAAAGTGGGTGGCAAAATATTTCTGAGATCAGTGAAATCACCCAAAGGGGCTTTCATGAGTGAATCTAGAAGGCATGACATTGCACAAAGGTACAATTCACTGAAAACTATGATAAACTAAAGCTCAGAGAACCACCCTCCTCCCTATACCGGGGGTGGGCAACTGCAGTCTTCAAGGGACACCAACAGGTAAGGTTTTCATGATACCCCTGCTTCAGCACAGGTGGCTCAATCATGCACAGTATGCCCCAGCGAGACCTGCTGGAAAAAAAAAAGTTACTTTCCTGAAAACGTCTAAACCTTCACATAAGGGAGGATCTGTTATTACCTTGGCAAGCATTATAATGTTGACTTTGAAGCTTCAACACAATTAGAGGCTGGGATGATCTGCAATTAGCTATAATTTACAGGCTGTTTGTGATTTGAAAAGCAAACTCCAAACTGTGTAAGTATATTGGAGAATGTTTTCTTCAAGGACATGGCAGAAAATGAGATTTATTAAAAAGGATGAGCCACCCGAATGATAAACATTCCCAAGGACAATAAAAGTACACAAATAGAACTGTACTGGATACAAAATAAACACAAACTACTGTTAATTGGGAAACAATAGTAGCAAATATGTCATTTATGTATGTTGTATAATCATACAATAAAAGATAGCCGTGACTGTCACTGGAGCAGTACGGTTTAGCTATTCATCCTGCGTCTCTGGGGACACAAAGTCTGGCATGCAAACACACAATTTAGTGCCTGACTTCCACCCACTGACCATTGTGATAATGACTATTTGTATTGCATTATTTCACTTCAAAGAACAATTGGCATTTTTATGTGTAGAAATATCACAGTAACACAGAATCATCGGGAATAAAGTCTGCAGGTGAGGGCCCTGAATGGGGAGAGACCCTGGATGTTTGGATGCCTGTGGGTTCTCACGCTAATGAAGAAACATCTGCAGCCATCGAGATAACATGACACAGCAGAGCTGGCCAACAACTCAGAGAGGAGCAGACTGACGCCTCAAAGACTCACGCAAACATTCCAGTTCCAAATGCAGCACTGCCATCTACTTGCCCCCTTTTGTTTGAGGTAAGCTGTTGAAGGCCCCTCTGGCAGTAAAAGGGTCAAGAACCTGCATTTAATACAGTAGGTAAACTGTAGTGAAGGCAATAATACCTACAGCACCGTTACCAATGCAACTATTACACACATCACTGCGAAATGCTTAAAGAACTAGACTGGTCATCACTCGAGTCTAGGCACAAAGTTCACCTTTCCTGTCTTGCCTTCAAATTCTTTATGGGCAAGCTACCCAGCTATCTGAACAAGCTCCTCACCCCTACCACATGCAGCACTTATCATCTGAGATCTGACTCCAAAAGACTATTCATGGTCCCAAGGCTCAACAAAGTATCCGCCGCTCCTCCTTCTCTTACTTCTCTTACTGTGCACCCCAAAACTGGAACAATTTACCAGAGACTCTCACATCCACCACCAGTCTAAGTTCTTTCAAATCTAAGGCTGTCACACATTTTAATCTGGTCTGTAACTGTTTCATACGCCCATAATATAAATTATCTTTAACTGTGCATGCAATGTCTTGTATATAACGTATACCCTGCTCATTATGTAACTGTATTTGTAAACATGTATTATTTGTCTTAACTCTGTGCCCAGGACATACTTGAAAACGAGAGGTAACTCTCAATGTATTACTTCCTGGTAAAATATTTTATAAATAAATAAATAAAGCTCCATATTTACTGGGGCACATCCCAGAGGTCACACTGACCCATTGTCCGTAGGGAAGCTTCTTGTCTCCTCTTGCTGATGTTGCCCAAATGTGGACTGGATGACGAGAAAAAATGCGAGAAATTGTGGGCCACATTTACCATGAAAGGCTACTGCGTAATAAGTCTTCCATATTTGAAGACTCCTTATGATCCCATTCAAGTACATGGGACAAAAATTGCCATGTTTTCTTCCACGTTGGAAGAAACCCTCAGCCCAATAAAAGGCTGTGAAGGGCCATTAAACTACTGTAAATTGTGCTGGAAGATGACAGGAGTTCTCAACTTCGGTCCTCAAGACCCCCCCCCCATCAGGTTAGGTTAGGTTTTCAGGATATCAAAAGACTGAGCCACTGATTGAGCCACCTGTGCTGAGGCAGGGATATCCTGAAAACCTGACCTGTTGGAGGGTCTTGGGGAATGGAGGACTAGTGGTTTTGGGCCATGATTAAGTCAACATAATCCATAACATATGGTGAATATACCCTTCTGGAATTCTGACATACATTCCTTGTCATTTTCAATGGATTCATTAGCGAGTGATAAATCCCACACAGAGTCCCTAATCCCTGGGTTTTCCCTCCCAAAATCCCTCTGCGGATTGGGTATTAAAATATCCGAGCGGATGAATCCCAATCTGCCATTGGATACAATCCGGGTGGATTTTATAAGAATCCGCACTCTGATTCTATATTGAATCCGAAATCCGCAGATGGTTAAAAATCCGCACTCTCTCTCCCCCACTGATATTTAATCTGAGTGCGGATTAATAACAATCAGACCGTGGATTATTAATCCGCCATGTGGATTGTCAGTGATAGAAAAAAAAATCCTGAAAAAGGTGGATTCCCCTTTTAGAGACTGATCCACAGAAATCCTTGGATCAAATGAACCAGCCGATCCGAGACATGATCCAAATAAACCAACAGCTTTTGCACAATCTCTAGTTAGAATTCCACTTTCTAGGCCTTATATTTACCCAGATAGTTGTTTCCTAAATATAAGTAGAGTAGGGTACACACAATAATGTAAACTTTCAGATACAGTATCATACTCAACATATTATTTCGTATTAGATTGATGCTACAAATCTATATTTCCGTATGCAGTATTTATCAAAGTATTTTGCGGCTGTTGAGTTCAGCGCCAGGTTTTGTCCTTGGACACGGCCACAAGGAACTACTGTACGGAATTAAATGACAGCCTTATAATTCTGCGTCTGTGCGTCAGTACAATCTGCCAGATGTGGGGTGGTATACCCAGATTTCAGTCACATTTCAGACAACTGATTAAGACGTTTTTTTTAATTGGATGTGTGATAATACTCAAAGGTTCAGAGTAACGCAACTTTTATTTATTTATAGACCCACATTACCACTACATCTCTGTTACAAACTCAACCTGGAGAAGAGATGAAAGACGTTAAAACAACTGTAAAGATTGTCAGTGGCAAAATAATTTCTCCAAGTTGTGTGTTTGATTTCATGCTCTGTGGCCTGGAGGTTAAAGATTGTTTTGAAGGAAAAAAAAACTAAACCTTCTTAGAAAAAATACTGGTAGATATGTGAAAGCCTGACAGTGTCATTAATAATAAGAAAGATAATCCATGGGCTTCTTCTGAGTGGAATCAATGCTAAAACTGAGAGATAATATAACAAATAAATAGATTTCACAGCCTTAGGGGGGCCAAAATACTGTCAGAATAGCTTGCAAAGTAAAGTGCAGAAGGGCATTTCTAATTTGAAGGTGTGGATAGAGGATTTTTTTTACACAATCCAAACTATAATTGTTTTAAAAATTGCTTTACGAAACACATTTAATGGCTTTATTCATTTTTTGTAGAGGGTCATTTTTTTTGGATCCTCCTCGCATCTGCTGGTTCCTATGGTCCATGAATTTCCGAGGATCTGTCTCGAAAAGGCCAATCTGCCGTTTTTTATTTCTTATTTTAGAGAGAAATCCGTGGTAAAAATCTGAACACAGATTAATCCACGGATGGGAGGGGACGGACGGATCTCTCTCCGTGGATAAATCCGTGTTGTCATTCTTAGAAATCTGTCCGGATTGTGTCCAATGGCGGATTTGGATTAATCCGCGCTGATTTTTTTGATGCCCAATCCGCATACAGATTTTTGTGGGGGGGAAGGATTTGGGCTAAAAAACAAAACAAATTTGGACTGTTCCCCCAGAGGTCACTATTTTATCTTGTGTATTGTCTATGCCAGGGGTGCGCGGCGATAACAGTGGCCCCGAGCTTCCCCAAAGGCATTTAAATTAAATGCCGGTGAGCGCGCGAGGCCTCTGTAACTTTGCTTTACTTTCCAGCGATGCGTCTCCACGGCAACTGGCGACAAATGCCTCCGCGGGGTCACGCGACATCGGGTTTCCATTGCAATGTGACATCACATGACCCTGCTGCGTTATTTGATGCTGGAGCCAAGCAGGGGGTGTGGGGGTGAGCAGGCAGGGGTGCAGGGAGAAGTTTGTACTACCCTGGTCTATGCTATGGGCATACATATTTGGACATGTAGGAGTGGTATCCTGGTAATATTACTGTCTCTTAAGAAGGGGCAATCTTGGCAAAGTTACTTTATTTCCCTTTGCTTTGTGCACATTCGATTTTAATCGGAGCAAGACAGAGATTTATTCATGTATAGCACTGAGCGCAGTGCATGGCTCTTAAAGAAAAATCTATGAATATTTTTAATTTGCCCAATTATTCATACACTCTGATCTCACACTGATTTATGTATTTATTTTGGATGTAAGACAAAAGAAATATGTACGCATAAAAAACATTCCCAATACATACTGTAGGACTGTTAAAGAAATACATAATAAATTATTAAAAATTTGACATGGATTTGCTGAAATAAAACAGTTACAATGACTTTCCAGGGACCTCCTTTTCCGTTGCCTCCTTTGCAGATGAGGTTGAGGTCGATTGTCTTCCATGATTATCTCTTATGTGGGTCTGTAGATGACTGGTGAAGACTAATCAGGGATAGATAGACATGGTGGCATGGTATCTTCCTGTCTCATACCCTTGCTACTTCCTGTCTTGCTTGTATCTTCATGTAGTCTAATAGTTCATGTGGTATTTTTGTCAACGACTGAGCCGCCTGTGCTGAACCAGGGTTATCCTTCAAACCTGACCTGTTAGTGGCACTTGAGGACTGGAGTTGGTCACCCCTGATTCACAGTATTCCACCTCTGACACTTGTAACCCATAACTACAATTCCTCAACTGCATATCCTCTCCCAACTCCCACAGTAACCTATCATACTACAAATTGTATATAATCTGTAACTTGCTCTACAGCTGCCATACAGTAGAACAAAACAGACCTTTCTGGTGCTGTGCTTGGAAGAAACATGCACAACCTACGTGCAATAGATAATGAATGTCTCTAGCGATGAATCCAAATCTTCAGATGACCATTAACCTCAAGGAAAAGGGAGACAAAACCATGGAAACCCTACCATAGTGTATTACCCAAGTGGCAAATTGACTGAATAATTAGCAGCGTTACATGCAGAAACTACTTAATATTCCATATGGAAACAAGATTGAACATCAATCTACATAAAATATGTACATGAGTACAAGACAATATTGCAATATAAAACCGAATGCTCAGTGCACTCAATGGGTATCTGCTCCGCCGGTATGTAATAATTGGAATCCTACTCACAACAGGTGACTAGGACACGAGCCTTAGCGTGGGTTTCACTGGCGCCTTTCACCGCTCTTTGGTAGGTGTTGGATATCAGTCCTCTCGGGATGCCTTGCCGCCCGGACTTCTCCAAATCCGCTCCGCTCGGCATCTCTGCTGATGTCACCACAAATTTCTCCTACTATGGTGTCCGCGCTGGGCCACAAGTCCGTGGACTTGTGGCTCAGCGCGGACACCATAGTAGGAGAAATTTGACTGAATTATTCAGTCAATTTGCCACTTGGGTAACACACTATGGTAGGGTTTCCATGGTTTTGTCTCCCTTTTCCTTGAGGTTAATGATCATCTGAAGATTTGGATTCATCACTAGAGACATTCATTATATATTGCACGTAGGTTGTGCATGTTTCTTCCAAGCACAGCGCCAGAAAAGTCTATTTTGTTCTACATTACTACAACTAGATGTGAGACAACTAGAGGGACATTTTAGGCAGCGGTTTGGACTTGTGTTCACAGGACTTTATTACTATAATTTTTTAATTTTCAACACATTGTATTGTATGTTCTTTGCGACATTAGAGCTTGTTGGTGCACTAATTTTTAACTCCGGCTGCCATACAGTAACTAAATAAGAATCCTATGAGCTTCAAAAGCTTGTATACTATAAACCATTTTTGGTCCATGTAACAGGAACTTATCCCTGTTTAAATAAAGCTGCCTCTACTGGTCTGAGAAATCCAGCAGAGAGCTGGTTAATTGCAGCTTGTCAATTAACCAGCTCCACCTGGGTAATCAGAGGAGGGTAAAAAAAAAAAAAAAAAAACCCCAGGTGGGGACAGACCAGGAAACACTTAGCACAGACACACTGTGCTGACATAGAAGTCTTGAGCAAACAAAAGGGCTGTGTGTTTAGAGCAAGACACCAGGAGACCATATATATTCCTGGACACAGGGGACCCAGGATCCTGCCAGGGGCTGGCCCCTCAAGGGAGCAGCAGGACTGCAACAACTGCATCTGAAGTTTGCCTGGAGAAACCGAGACGCCGGACCAGCATACTCAGATAGGTCTATCATTTGCAAACAGGCTCTTAAGGTGGGAAGGTGCCAAAAGTCCAAAAAAATCATCACCAAAATAAATGAAAAACTCCTTTTTATTTAACCAGCACCACATTATTAGCCACCAAAAATTATTAGCCACCCACCCTCCTTGTAGTGGTTTCCTGGTTCAATCAGCTGCTATTGCTACTGACAACGATGCTGCTGAAATCAAATGTGAATATACAGTTCTTTCCTAAGTTAGCAGCATTAAAAGCAGGCCTGCCACCAGCATTCCCAGGGCATGCTCGTGTTAGGAAGATCCCATGATTCTGCCTAACAGCGGCACAATCTTAGGAATGTTAAAATAATGGTTCAAGAGTCTTTAGCAGGGGCTGGACCAAACAATCCTTCAAGGACTAATTTCCTTTTACCATTGACTCCTAACTCTTTCCATAGACCCCAGTACTCTCCTTGCATCACTACTCTACTCCATAAGATGTTCTTGACTTCAGGGCATGTGGCTGTTTATCCTAAATTCCCACCCAAGTTACTCCTGGTTCTACACTAGTGAACCTACTATTTAGAGCTCCCTTAACTTCTCCCCATACACATCTTCTGGGCAGGGAAATGCTCTAGTTCAGGGGTTCCCAACTCCAGTCCTCAAGACCCCCCAACAGTGCAGGTTTTAAGGATATCCCAGCTTCAGCACAGGTGGCTTAGTCAAAGACTGAACCTCTGATTGAGCCACCTGTGCTGAAGCAGGGACTGATTGAGCCACCTGTGCTAAAGGAGGGATAGCCTGAAAACCTGACCTGTTGGGGAATCTTGAAGACTGGTGTTGAGCACCCCTGTCATAGATATACATTAAAGATGGCAGCTTCCATCCTAGCATCCTATGATTTGAAGGTGAGTCGTTAAAAAGGTAATATCCCTCTGATTTCCAGGCTTAGGAGAAGAGAACTAACCTGCTGCCAGAATATTTATTTGGATACAAGCAGCGTATTCCTGAAGGTCCATACCCAGACCAAAGACTGCCATTTGAGTAGCTCCGCTTCTAACCATGACATCACATAATTATGTAAATACATTCTCTTGTATATTTAACATACAAAGTATCTGCAATTTCTGATTACTAGCATGGGGTATTGTTGCAAATGTATCATGGGCACACATGTGAAACACCCTGATTGATTATCTAATGTGGGCGTCATAAGAAAATATACAGAATATTGTAATTTTGCAAGTAGTACCTAAGGCTCAATAGCCCTGTTCTTCAGTGGTGCTATAATTGAACATTTCAGAACAAATGCATTCAAAGAAGAGAGCAAGAGAGATTTAATTTACAAGAATAAGTGTTGTTTTTTTTTTTGCATTCTGCAGATTACAGTCTTTAAACCCAAATGCTGTTAGTGGAAGGCCTATTTATTCTTTACAGAGTGTTTATTTGCCAAGTCTAATTGAACATCGCGTCTGAGATCTACATTGACGTTAGTGTTATGCAGCCCTGTAATTGGTTCTCAAAAACTCCCTGAAGGACGTCGATTTGCACTATGAAAAGCGATGAGATTAGGAAGCATTAAAAAGCCCGTGGCCAGCAGCCGAACCTACATGATGGTTCTTTCTGGAATTTCTTGGAAGCAATACATTTTATGAATGTATATGTGTAGGTATTTTGGGAGTTGAATACAAATGTTACATTTGCATTCTAAATTGGACTAAGGAACGCCCTATAAAGTGCTGGAGAAAATATGAATTTCATGGGCTTGGCAATTAACAAGGCAATTTCATGTGGTACACAGTTTAATAAATGAGACTAATCGCATCATCACTGATAGAATATAACTAGAAAGTGTTACAAGCTACAACTAATGCACCTGGGAATCGCCAACAGTTAGCTGGGTCACTGATACAACGACATGATTGCCTGAAATACCCACTGAATAAATACCTCTACCGTAGCAATCTGTCCCATGTTGTAATGTTTATTTAATTATGGGAATATGTGGAGATGTGAAGAGCATTGTATGCATGTATTTATATGTTTATGTAGGTAGTGCCACGAATGGGAGCAGCGCTCTACAGCGTAATAGCACATACAGCACAGGGAGATGATATAAAGAGTTAAGGCGTGCATTGAATGAATTAAATTAGGGACTCGCTGCCCTGCAAAGCTTACAATCTAAACGGAACAAAGGAAGACTTACAGAATACAATAGGAGCAAGTGAAGTACAGGACATGTTTGAGGGGCAAGTAAGTGCATCAGCAAACATACAATTCAATGGCAGGTAAGAAACCATATATTTATAAGATGTTTTACCAGGAAGTAATACATTGAGAGTTACCTCTCGTTTTCAAGTATGTCCTGGGCACAGGGTTATGATAACAATACATGGTTACAAATACATGGTTACATTAAGTGAGCAGGGTTGTACATTATATATAAGACATTGCATGCACAGTAAGAGATAATATATATTATAGGCGTATGTAACAGTTACAGACCAGATTAAAATGTGAGACAGCTTTAGTTTTGAAGGAACAGACTGGAGGCGGATGTGAGAGTCTCCGGTAGACTGTTCCAGTTGTGGGGCACCCAACCTGCTCATTTTGCTATCTGCTGTAAACCCGCAGACCGCCTTTCATCCTTGCCTTTCTTTCACATACTTATGCCTATCCCATGCATTTTACAATGCAATACGTAACATCAGGCCTTTATTAACCAAGTGGATCATTACTAGAGATATGCAAAGCTTTTGCACTCATTCGCGAACCATCCAAATTTGGCACTTTGTTTCAGTTAAAAAAAAGTTGAAAATAAGTCAGGGCACAGCCACGGAGTGGTCACAATTCGACAAACATTTCAATGTGTGATGCTAACGCCCATCCAGAGCCTGAAATATGGGGTTTTCTGGAGAGGAATGAAAAACATGCCTAGCGAGACCCCTTACAAATTGTGTCTGAGCTGCAGTTCATTGGTGAAATAGCCCTTTAAAGTTCAGCGAACTGGTTCGCTTGGAACAATTTTGGTACGTACCAAAAAACCTGCAAAAAAGTTTGGGAAATGCATTTGAGAAAGTTTCCTACATTTCTAATAATTCCAAAGACACTGATAACAACAACAATCAGGTAGTGGGGCACCTTAGTGGTCCTCAAGGTGGAGGAAGTTTTATATACAGTACAGAAGTAGTCATTGGTTTTTACGACTGAGGGAGGCAGATTATCTACTGTACAGCTGTGAGTGACACTAAATTAGGTGTATCCAGGGCAAGACTGACAGTGAATGGAACTGTGACTCCGTCTCAGACAAAGATGCATGAATCACAATGTCACAGCACAGAGGATTGAGGCTTTGTAAATATAGAGTTAGGGATGTCTGAGACAAATTAACAAGAGATATATTCTCAAAACAGTGGTTGACACCAAGATAGGGAGCAGGGAGAGAGATTAACACAACCCACAAGATGTAAATTGTGAAAGGAAGTTTCACAAGTTACAGTACCACGGTGGGCAATCATGTGAAGCTTATTTATTGAATCAGCATACAAGTAGAATAAGATGTTCTGGTATTTGGGGGTGGCATGCACGCACCTTACGCAACGTGATGTCACATGGCATCACGTCACCATGGAAACGAGACGGCGCAGCGCTGGATGAGGAGGGCGGCACCAGGTATGTGCCCAAGGGCAAAAAAAAAAATGACAACCGACACTGGTTAAACAATATGTTAAAACTGTAAAATCGGATTGTTATGTTATTTAAAGTTGATTCAAAATCATTAAAAATTATAATGATGTTATAGGTGGAGGGGAGGACAACTACACCCCTTCCCTTAGCTCTCCCCGTTCCTATCCCCTCTCTCCCCCCTTCTTCTGTTCTTCTCTCTTCTCCCCCTCTCTCTCTCTGCCTATCCTTTACAGTACTAATATAAGGGGTTTGATCTAAGATCCTCCTAAAACTGTTAATTCTCCCGGACGGGATCTACATAGTAGAATCTAAATGCATAGGAGGTTACAAAATACTAGGGGCAGATCGCCTCTTCTCGATCAATCAACCTTGAGATGCTTCGGGTTCTTCACTTTTAAATGTATATGTTAATTAAGTTTACTGTCTATAAACAACCATGTGATGTGAATGTATCCCTGTCCGAAAACAATAAAAATGTTTGAAAAAAAAAAAAATTATAATGATGTTAATTATATAAAGGGAATGAGTACATAGGAGCAGGCATGTAAGGGGACAAACGAGAGATGTACATAGAACTAAGCAAGGCTACACAAACCATCAATGCTGAATGTCAAGAGATGGAACTGTGATCCCTTAAATGTGAAGAATCGCGGAATAATGCATATTGTACAATAATGATGTATGTGAATTTTTCCAATAAAAAACATACTTGCAGGGGAAATACAGAAACACTACAAAACTGAACACAATCATCTAGTTTATTTTGTTTTTTTAGTTCACCAACCAGTTACCAAAGATCCCGGATACTTAACAAGCCTGAAGCTTTTTAATGTGCACATGAGTTTAGGGTTTATGGTAAACAGGAGATTCAGTGAATGGTTCGCAAGATTGCCGTGCAATTACCCTCGTGCTTCCTGAACTGTGTTCTCAACATGTGTTGCAAAACACATTAGTGGCCGGCGTGATTGACTTGTTCTCTATCATTCACCGTCTGCATTATCATTACTGTCCCATCTATAACCACTTGTCAAAAACAAATTTGGATTGTAATTCCTGGTAGGTGACCTGTAAATTAAAGGCAGCTTTGCAAATGTGGGTGGATGGACGGATGCTTTTAGTGTGACATTTATTTTGGTTGGGTGGACTCTTTCATTATTTTCCGTTTCCCAAGATAAATACAAGTGAGTGATTGTTACTACTTTTTTTGTGTTTAAATGATCACTTCTCAAGGTCAATGGAAAATTGCAGGAATGCAGTCTCAGTGTAGATCTAAAAGCGCTACAATACCAATTATCGAATTGCTACTGTGGCAAACGACTCCCTTTATGTAGCGCTGCCACTTGCCCAGGCTGTTCCTGACACAGTAGTCTAGGGTTTAGTTTGTATAAAAGGGGGACAAACACATGTATACACACAAGGGGCACTCAGCCCTCTACCTTCAGCGGTTTATTCTTCCATTAGTGACAAAACACATTTTTAAACACCGTCGCTTTAAGAACAAAATAAATCATAAAAGGAAACATCTACTCCTGTCAGGAGTCGAAGTCACATGCATATCCCTATCTGCAATATTGGCTGGCTAAGCCAGTTACCAACTTTAAATAACACACAGTGATAACATTGAGTCCTTAGCTGTGAGATGGGGACAGCGTCCCATTAGATCCTCATACCCTGAACTGGATACTGGGGAGCAGCAGTTTTCCTGCCAGCCTCCAGGCTCTAAGAGAGACAGAAGCAACCAAACTAACTGCAATATATTCCTCTTCCTCAATTAGGAGAGCAGATGAGTGAAAACCAGAACCACTAATCTCTGGCCTGGAGTTTCTATCTCACAGTCTCAGCAAATGTGAAAATGTAGAATGGATCGTTTTTTCCCTTTTTTCCACTTTCTGCCTTAAAATCGGACAGCTGCCTAATATTCCGGAACGATGTCACACTACAGTACTTACATGCACTGTTTTATATTTCAAAACCTTTTATTTGTCTTATAACACATAAAAGTGGATCTGAAATATGACCACAAATATTTGCCTGATAAAATATATATATACATTTTTAAATAAAATATAATATTGCTGACAATAACCACAACGTATAATTTTGACACATTACTGGTTTGGTTTCGTAGACTACACAATTAGGCATTATATATGTATAAAGAGTTCAGTACTCCAACTGTACATGTATAGAAGTGTATAGATTAAAATCAAACCATATGTTGTTTCAAATACTGTAGGTCAAAGTCCAGTATCTGCATGGAGTAACTGTATTGATAGAGAAGAAGTCTTGGTGCTGCTCCTTCAGGGATAATTCCCCAGCTTTCTGTAGGCTTAGCTTATTTAGATAGAGCAAGGAGGTGAATGCGCGGCACCATCTAAGATGGCCACCTGAGACTGAAGCTCCGCACTCCCCCTGCACATATAATAGGCTAGCATCCTCCAAAAGCACCCCACGACCCCCTTAACAGAATGAGGAGCCACTGATACAGCCCCGCATTGCCCCAAAAGCAGAATAAAGTGCAGTGAGGGGAGGTAGTAAGTCAAGAGGAAGTAAGTGTCCGCTGCTCAAAACAAAGATGGCGGATCATCGTGTGGAGGGGAAAGCTCAGGCGCTTTTTTTTTTTTTTTAAAAGATTCATTTGGTAAGTGCATCGATTTGTTGCCTGCCATTACTAGCTCCTATTAAAGATATTTTTACACTGTCAGGGACTCCCCCTTTTGGCTTCTTTACTTGCTGAACGATACAAGTCACGTACTAGTTTGATTAGCTGTAGGGGAAATTCAGGCTCAGAGAATCTTTCACAATGATGAGTGATGCCAAACCACTCAATGCTCTGGCCTTGCTGATACAATGAATCAATATGACTTTCTGGTCTTTTATTGTTCAGTGACTCATTGAAGGATAAAGATCGTTTCATGGAAGAGCTATTAAAAAAAACTCAGCCAGATGTTACAGTTGCCTGTCATCTGCCTCTTCGATGTTGTTCTATGATGACTATGCCACAAACTTACACACCCTCATTTGTGTATACGTCAAAGCATTGTTATTTAGTTCTATAACAGAAATGCATGACCGCGCTCCAGGGAGCAGATGAGAGAACAGGGGCTCTGTGCAATCGCATTTATTTTCTTGGGTCTTCCTGAGGTTAGCGCATGTTATTTATTATCTGTTCAGTCTGGGGTGCTCAACTCCAGTCCTTAAACGCCCCCCAACAGGTCAGGTTTTCAGGATATCGCAGCTTCAGCACAGGTGCCTCAATCAGTGTGATTGAGCCACCTGTGCTGAAGCTGAGCCACTGATTGAGCCACCTGTGCCGGGACTGATTGAGCCACCTGTACTGAAGCTGGGATATCCTGAAAACCTGACCTGTTGCTGGGTTTCTTGAGGCCTGGAGTGGAGAACCCCTTGTGTTACAGTAAGCAATTGACATTCACCAACCCACTTCCTTGGTCAATTTGCTGCTTTATCAATCTGTACTTCTTGAAATGTACATCTCATAATGAAGTCTCCTTCCTCTTTCCTGTTCAGTGGTTCTTTGAAATGCTTCACTAATCACAATAGCTGCCCTTTTATGATGCTAATATGTTTCCATATTTATCTTTCATAGCAACTGATTTCTCCATCCTGCTTCTGGCTGATTTTTGTGTTTGCACAAAGCCTGCATCTGTCACTTTGGCTTGAAAGTCTCCACCTATTTTCTCCCCCGTCTCTTGTTTTTTTTTTTATGCATTTCACTTCACCTTGCTGCCTTTTTATCAAGCTATTTACAGATAAAGCAGCAAAATGTGAAAAGTCCTATATGTTTTTTTCTTTTTAATAAATCAGTTATGTAGTATTAGATAATGCTGTCTGCATTTTTTGTTAAACGCCTAATGCTATTTTGAATTATTTTTATAATGTACTGATCATCTCTTTGGTTGCTACAGCAACCATTTAGAAAGTCATATCCGCTTCCTCTTTTTGAAACCAACTCTAACACACACCTTTTTTAGCTCTTCCCTTTGGCAACAAGGTATCACAAACCAATTTGTCGATTTGTTCTAAACAGTAGATTGTCTATTACTCTGAAAGCTGTAACAATAATGTGTTACACTTAGTTATATAGGGGCCTATGCCATAGGCGTCGATAAGCCACTTATCGAGCACTTATCAGCGAAAATGCCTACTGCTATTCAGTAAGCCTCGATAAGTGGGCAATAAAAGCATGAATCGACAAAAATTTCAGCTGTCATTAAAAAATCGCCAGGTGAGCGGCGATAAGCCACTTATCAGCAGGTTCTGAAACTCGTGCAATTCTAGTAGCCGCAATTAGGTTATCGTTGCTAATCGAGGCTCTAGAATGCCAAGTTTCTCCTAAAATCCTCACACCAGGAAAAGTTGGTGTGAGGCTGGTGAGAAGCTGCTGAGAGGCGGCGAGACAGGACTTAGGAAAAAAATGCATTTTTTGTGCATCGAATTGATGCCGGGAGTCTCCGGAGCTGATACCCATTAATATCAGCACCGGAGACCCCCGGCATGAATCCCATGCAATAAAAATGCATTTACAGGCAACTTCATTATCTTAGCGGCTAACCGCTAAGGCAATGAAGGGGTTAACCCCTCCCGCTACCCACCAAGGGTCAAATACCCCTGCTACCCACAATACACACTAATGCCCACCTCCTCTACCTCACATGATTTAGGCTGTGGGGGTGCTCAGGTGGTCCCAATGGGTGTCTGGGGGTCATCAGGTGGTCCCCGTGGGTGTCCGGGGGTCCTCAGGTGGTCCCCGTGGGTGTCCAGGGGTCCTGAGGTGGTCCCCGTGGGTGTCCAGGGGTCCTCAAGTGGTCCCCGTGTGGGTGGTGTCTGTGGGTGTCTGGGGGCCCTCGGGTGGTCCATGTGGGTGTCTGGGGGCCCTCAGGTGGTTCTCGTGGGTGTCTGGGGATCCTCAGGTGGTCTCCGTGGGTGTCTGGGGGCCCCTGGGTGGTCCCCGCTGGCCTGCGGTACCAATCCTGTGGCAAAAATAAATGTGCAATACATTTAAATAAATACACACCCCTTCCCTCCTCCTCCCTCCCCAACACATGCAGTACAGTCATGGGCAAAATAACTATTATCCAGATATGGATAATAACTCATTTGCCCATCATAAAATAAAACATTAGCCAGCCAGCATAAATAAAGTAAATAGACTTTTCTACTTACCCCTGCCATCATGAAGGACATCCTCATCAGCATACTCCAGGTCCATGTCCTCTGTTGCCAGAAAGAATACAAGAAAAAATACAATCTAATGGCACCTAACCCCTTAATCACCTTAGAGGTTAATAACCGCTATAGTAAGCAAGGGGTTAACCCACCCTCCCCCGCTACCCACCCGGGAGGCCTAACCACCCACCTCGGGACCGCTATACCCACCCTCTACCCATTGATTGGCATAGTGGTACATCATACCCATATAATATGGACATGATAAGCCACTATATCACACAATGGTCACCCTGATAAAAAAGCATGAAGGCCAAAAATACACAATAATAAAACATATACACAAGCACCTAACCACCCCAATTCAATAAATAAAAGCACTAACCAGAGAGGCGATCTTCACGCCGCCGGCTACTCGCCCATTTTTGGAATTTTGCTATCACAGGTAATCGAGGCTTTCTGAGTACCGTGATAGCAACGCTCCAAAAAACACGCGAATTAAATGGCCCGGCGATTTTTATTATGAACGCTTATAGCATAGGCCCCGTAATGTTACATATCAGCTGCAGAATTTCACAGACCGCAGCACAAAGTTAGAAGGCGGCCATTTCATTAGGCACACAATCAGGATTTTTACAGATTTATAACAGGAGCACTAAACAGCTTAGGTAAGAATGTAAAATGATACATTGTCACATCTTTTACATAAAGAAATAAGAAAAGAAAGAAAGGGGGGGTGTAGTATTGCTGCTTTAATGCTTTCCATTATCCCCTTTGTGCTGTAAGAGGTGGCAAATCAATCTGTTAATCAAGCTTCCATTGCTAAAAAAAAAAAATTAAAGCCGATGATTTTTATATTTGCTCTAAAATTAAGTATCTCATTTGTTTTAGATTTGTTAAGTCTGAAAACACATTAATTCACATAATCACTGTGGGACAGGGAGAAAGATGTGATTTCTCATTCCTGCATAGCATTAACATTTTCTGTAATTATGTGGGTTAGTTAAATGAAGGAACTGAACCACCTCATTAATATAACAGTTGGCACCCGATTGAATCACTACAGCTGCTATGGTACATACAGTTTGGGTCGCAAAAAGCCTTGCCTGGTTTTTAAAACTGTCATTCCATAAAACCAACAACTATGGCTGTCGCTGGCATGAGAGATTTCATATGATGTATGAAAGACCCTACTCTATGCACAGTAGCTAAAAGTTAAAATAAATGTTTTTAATGTACTGTATGTATGTATGCATGTATGTATATCTTTATTTATATAGCGCCTTTAATGTACACAGCGCATCACAGCAGCAATACATGTGACATAATAATATAGCACATAATAGGAATAAGCACTTGACATAAAAGTAACATTAGGAAAAAGAAGTCCCTGCCCCGAGGAGCTTACAATTTAAGTGGTAGGTAGGGAGAACGTACAGAGACAATAGGAGAGTGTTCTGGTAAGTGCGTCTGCAGGGGGCTAAGGTTGCTGTATAGGTTATACTGTACATCACTATGGATATTTTTTGTTGAAGATACTTTTGCCCCTATTTGCTATGTTAACTTATATTTTGGGTTTGCCTGTATATGTCCATATAGGATTAACTATGTATGGGATGACCTGTGTATGGGTGAGGGGGAAGCTGTTTGCTAGCAGTTAAAGGCCGCCTTTACTTTGTGAAAATGACACTTGTTGTGGTGGCAAGGCCAGCGACAGATTTCCTGGGGCCCCCACCTCCCGTGTTGGCGGTTTTGTGTTTCCCCATTTCACTCCTCCTCCCCTATTTCCCCCCTCTTCCCATGTATTTCTCTCCCATCGTCTCACTCTTACCCTCTCTCTTCCTCACTCACTCTGTCCCGCCCTCACACCTCTCTCTCTTCCTCACTACCTCTCTTCCACCCCCTCTCTCCTCGCTCCCCCTCCATCAGTTACCCCTTCTCACTCAATCCTGCTCCCTTAATCCCCCATCCTCAATCATTCCCTCCCCCCCAGCCACACACACAATCCCCCCCCACAATAATCCCCCCCCCCACAAAATACATTTAAAAAAAACTCCATCCCCAAATACATACAACACCCCTCCCCCCAAAAAATGCATACAAACTCCCCCCACCCCCCCCAACATGCAAAAAACACCCCAAATGCATACAATCCCCCCCCCCCCACACACACACACGCACACACCCCCACCCCCACCAATTGTCTGCCTTTGCTACATGTATGGATGGCGATGAGGAAGAGACTTCATACAATAACCAAATTGAATGCAGTGTTTATTACAATCTCAAAATATATTACTTTTTCAGTCATTTTCTTAAAATGCATTAATCTTACCTCTATATCTGATCTGTAAATGTATGTGCATTTTCAATGCATGAAAGAGAAGTGCCCCGTTTACACAATCCTGCACTATTTCTTTGTTTTCCATTAATGTATGTCCCAATTTTTCCCCAAGCTGCATACTCCATAAAGGTATTGAATGATGTAGTGTCACTGATACATTTCGGTGTCGGGGTAGCTGTGAGCTCCCCTAATTCTGTTTTGCACAATCCATTAGGACCGGACTCTAATCAGCTGCCATGGTACATACAGTACACTACATGTCTGTAAATATAACGTGTACATGTATTGTCGTTATAACGCTGTGCCCAGGACATTCTTGAAAACGAGCGTAAACTCTCAATGTATTATTTCCTGGTAAAACATTTTACAAATAAAAGAACCCTTTACGTTAGGTTTATATCCTCATAAATCATTGTTTTCGTTGCTTACAAACTAACACAAACCCCTAACAGCCAAATACTGTGTGTGTTGTAATTGATAACAGTGTTAAAAGTATTTGGTGGTTGCATGTATAATCAAAACCTTGCAGTCCTTGGCAGCGTCAGCCACACCAAACGGTTGTAGCAGTTGCTGCCAGTGCACTGGTATTAGTCACGTTCCTATCAATAGCCCACTACTGGGGAATACTGATAACCCATGCATGAAGACATTGTGTGTGTTGAGCATATGGTGATACTGATAACAAAGTTGGAGAGAAAAAAATTGCTAATCTTCATGCTTTTTCCTAGAGTTTTTATATTCATTTGAAGTTTTTAAGTGATTAACACTTAAGCTGCTAAAAACCTATCTTCTGCTTCAAAATACATGTTTTAGTATTTCAGGCGTCATTGCTTTTTATTAGCAAGGTCAAATGTTTCCAGCGTAGGATCCAGCTTTAAGGTCTATGAGTAGATATAGGTGGTGGGTGGTATGACATATAGTTCCCTCAGCCCTGATTTCATTCAAATGCCTAGTCTGCTTCTAATCACCTGCTCATGTTTAATGTATGCAAGACCATGGCAGTGCCACGTTTATTTGCTAAGCCTCCTATTCCAGTTATCTGCTTCGAACATTACTTTGGAATGGATTTTGGACAGGCATCATTAAACAAAGCATGCCAAAGGCATCTTTCTAATAGTGGTCAGCATACTACAGTATATAAAATGTATACTGCATTAATATGGCATAACTAGTAAGAAAAGAAGCTGAACACTCGAGATGGGTCCTCTCCCGGTGAGATGTGTGAATTTTCGCCGAAATATGTGAAACGGGAGAAATTTGCCTTTTACATTTTTTTTTATAGTTTATGGTATTGAAAATGAACATGATTTTTATGTCACCTATTACAGTTGGGGAAGTGGCTGTGACACATTTTAATAGACCAACATAAGGGTTCTGTTATAGTCCAAGAAAAATCAGCAGACTGCTGGCCTCCTTATACAGTATTAGTAACTGAATTATTAACTTCGGCCTTATCACTTTCCTCAACATGAGCTCATTAAGTTGCACTCTACCTTAGATCTATCTCGCCCAATACCCCAACACTAGTTCCAATGTATTCTAAACCTTGTCTTTATACAGTACTGTACCTTACTTACACCTTGCTCTATCCGCTGACGTGGCTGTTGATTTGTGATATCTCTTATCTCATCTCCTCTCTCCACTTAAGGAACAGTCCTATTTTGGGGTCTGGATAGGAGTAACCCCAAGACTGGCATAATGTTGTTGGAAGATGGCACAATGTTACGCTTATGCAAATGAGATGAAGTTCCAATATCGTTGTGCATATAATTAGTTTTGAGGATACCATGTTAACTCAGGGAACATAAATTCAGTTCCTGTTTTAGTCCTGATTTAATTAAGCTTTGTAGATCTAGCCCATAGATTGTAAGCTCTGCAGGGCAGAAATCCCCTTTTCTCTTGTCGGCTTCTACATTTGTTGCACATGTTATATTAGCATTTCCTGAATTCTGTGCACATTGCCGCTATAGGAAAATGAATATATACACAATGTATTGAAGAGAAATAAAACTTGGACTATAGCACTTAACAGACTATGGGGCTTATGCAGAGACGTACGTTAAGGACAATCTCGCCAGGTTTTTGGCAAAAATGTCCGCTGTGAAAGTGTTCGTGGCGAGAACTTGGCGGGAAAAGTCAAATCCGCCATAATTATTTAATTTCCAAAAATATCAGCCAGACGGGTGGCGAGAAGCTTGAATTCGCCATTTTCAGAACACGCACTATTCCAGTAGCTGCGATGCGCTTGTATGCGCCAATCGGGGCTATTACATGGCGCGTTTGTGTACAATTTTGCCCGCCAGCAAAAGTTGGCTTTATGCTGGCCAATGACCGCGCGGCTCTGCATTCTGAGTTTCACGCCAAGTGAAACACGGCAAATTTACAATTTACTTTACACAGGGCTACCGGAGTACCCTGCATAGGACGAAATTAAAAGGCAATCCTATGGCGAATTTATTGCCGTTACGCCTTTCTGTTAAGTACCTCTCTGCATAAGCCCCTATTTGTTTTAAGTATTTTATGCCCTCTTTATGTGAAGGGCAACCCTAATATACAGTAACATACGCTCAGAACTATATTAGATAGGTGACTAATTCTTCAGTACATTGAAGCAGTACAGCCTGCTAAACATGCTGGCAGAAAAGTCATAATTGAAATAATTTTGCTACATGACCGGCAGAAAGCAATCTCTGTGCCAATGACAAGCATGGGTAGTTCTCTGTCCTGTGGCAATACCAGTCACAGAAGGACTTGTAAATGGCGACATGTCAAAATGCTGGTTATTATAAGGGGGGGGGGGTAAATGCCCGCGCGAGCAAAACAGCCGCTCTCTGCTTAGCCAGGTAACTCTGCAGAGTTTATAGGGTGGGGGGAATGAACCCCATATTGTTCGATGCTCATGAGAGGTATGTATAACGGGGTATAAGTCAAGATTAACCTCAGATGGCAAAAAGAACCAATAGAGAAACAAGCGATCCCACTGTAATGAACATATGAAACTTTAAGTATATGATAGAGGCGGCAATATGCAGACTTGATATTCCCAGGGGGGGGGGGGGCCGTGATGCAGGGGTTGGTAAGGAGACAGGAAAGGAAGCCTTGTGTAAAACTCCCCTCCTGTACTCACAAATAAACCGTCCGAAGCCTGCTGCCCTTAACCCGCCTGGATTCTTCACTGCTGCCTCCGCTGTACTCCCGGTGCTGGCTCCACGTGGATTGCGCTGTCGGATGACGTCGTCGCGATCGCCAGGCTGGTTGCTACGGGGAGGTTTCCAACGATGAGTCACAGATAGCCCTGCCACTGCAAGGGAAGGGAAGGAAGTGACGTTCTCTTGGTGTAGGGGATCCTTGGCATGCCCCAGCCGTGGATATGTAGTAACAGGATAGAAGGTGTATCGGCGGTCACTGCAAGGATAGAAACTCCGCCAGATTGTAGATAAAATCAGCTTTTTTCAAGACGTGGTGCTGGACAGCACAGAGATCACATCCTCTGACGCGTTTCGCTCCGTTAAGAAACTTTATCAAAGAGTATGGTGAATCTGATCACATGAATCTTTAAATAGGCAGGTCCCCTTCAATCATTGGCTGAAACCTAATCTGAACCAGTTGAAAGTGATTATTAGAACACTGATTCACAATTGAAGCCTTGTGTGTAAAGGGAACCTGTCTATGAAGATATACAGGCATACCCCGCATTAACGTACGCAATGGGACCGGAGCATGTATGTAAAGTGAAAATGTACTTAAAGTGAAGCACTACCTTTTTCCCGCTTATTGATGCATGTACTGTACTGCAATCGTCATGTACGTGCATAACCGATGTAAATAACACATGTGTAACATGCTCTATAGTCTCCCCGCTTGCGCACAGCTTTGGCACAGGTAGGGAGCTATTATTGCTGTGCAGGACGTGCTGACAGGCGCATGCGTGAGCTGCTGTTTGCCTATTGAGCGATATGTACTTACTCGCGAGTGTACTTAAAGTGAGTGTCCTTAAACCGGGGTATGCCTGTACTGTGAGTACACAAACATGAAATAAAACAAGTGATAACAACAAAAACATACTTAGAAAAATGATTAAAAACAAGTAGAAGTGATGTGCAGCATTCCAATTTTTAAAACATTTCATATATGTTTATTGCCGTTACGCCTTTCTGTTGAGTACCTCTCTGCATAAGCCCCCATTTGTTTTAAGTATTTGATGCCCTCTTTATGTGAAGGGCAACCCTAATATACAGTAACATACGCTCAGAACTATATTAGATAGGTGACTAATTCTTCAGTACATTGAAGCAGTACAGCCTGCTAAACATGACCGGCAGAAAGCAATCTCTGTGCCAATGACAAGCATGGGTAGTTCTCTGTCCTGTGGCAATCCCAGTCACAGAAGGACTTGTAAATGGCGACATGTCAAAATGCTGGTTATTATAAGGGGGGGGGGTAAATGCCCGCGCGAGCAAAACAGCCGCTCTCTGCTTAGCCAGGTAACTCTGCGGAGTTGTGCTGCGTCAGCGCGTTACTGCGCGATATCACAGGAAGGCTCATTAGTTCATTTTCAGTCCTGATTGTACTGTATATCAGTAATATTATATATTATTATGCAGTTATACAATTACTACAGTATGCAGTTATATAATTACTATGCAGTTATATAATACTACAATATGCAGTTATATAATTACTACGCAGTTATATAATTACTACAGTAGGCAGTTATATAATTACTATGCAGTTATATAATACTACAATATGCAGTTATATAATTACTACGCAGTTATATAATTACTACAGTATGCAGTTATATAATTACTATGCAGTTATATAATACTACAATATGCAGTTACAGTATATAATTACTATCCAGTTATATAATTACTACAGTAGGCAGTTATATAATTACTATTCAGTTATATAATTACTATCCAGTTATATAATTACTACAGTATGCAGTTATATAATTACTATGCAGTTATATAATACTACAATACAGTATGCAGTTATATAATTAGCATGTAGTTATATAATTACTACAGTGTACAGTTATATAATTACTACGCAGTTATATAATTACTACAATATGCAGTTATATAATTACTACGCAGTTATATAATTACTACGCAGTTATATAATTAGTATGTAGTTATATAATTACTATGCAGTTTTATATAATTACTACGCAGTTATATAATTACTACGCAGTTATATAATTACTATGCAGTTATATAATTACTATGCAGTTATATAATTACTACGCAGTTATATAATTAGTACAGTATGAGATATATATAATTACTACAGTTAATTACACAGATAAATTATCGGCATTCTAATGGTCTGGCAAAAGTAAGTACAAAGTAAACTGAATACGGATGTGTGAAATGTTAGCGAATTTGACAAAATGTGCCTTTTTTTTCTCCGTTTTAAGTAGAAATAGCCATGTTAGTCCAGCTGCGATAGTGCAGAGTAAATAAGTATTTCAGTATTGGTGGTACCGTTTTTATTTGGACTAACAATTGATATTATAGGAGTTTCCCTCCTTTCCTCCTCAGGTCAGCGATACTGATAAATAAATGGCAAAAGTAACACAAAAGTTGTAGGGTTACGTGACCCTGCTGTGCAAGGGCACAAGGTCACAAGGTCAAGGTCACATTGGTCATGGGAACTTGTGTTTTTTTTTCATTAATAAAATTTGCTAACTTAACACAGAATAAGTGACCCAAAACATGACAAGTTCGCTCAGCCCCATCTCTAAATAAGGTACAATGTTATATTCCTTTTCAATGCTTTCTAATAAGTATTTGATAGGATGTGTTATAAAAATGTTGCACTTGTCTTCAGGGGTGTCCAACCTTTTTTCAGGAGGGCCTATAATTGGGCACACATTTTTGGGCGGGCTGCTGTCCTACTGCCCCCCACCCCCGGTTTAAATTAATAGCTAAACCTAAACAGAGGTAAAGAAGGATCACAAAAACATTAACACATTACAAACATTTTTAACTGAAAAAAAGACAAAACTTTTAAATCCTAATAAAAAATTTTTTTTGAACATCTCAACTTAAAATGTCTCAATGTGTTTTCTGTACTTGCATTTCAGTTAATAGTTTCTCAATATTAGGATTGATGTTCGAGGTTGATAACAGGCGCAGACGGCGCCCACATGCGCATCTGTCGATTCAGATCTGTACTTCCTTTTAACAAAGTTCATTGCCGAAAATGTCTACTCAATTATGGGGAATAACTTGCATTTTAATTTAAATTGATTTATTTTATGTTAATTGTTAAAGAGGTTATTCAAATTGTGCTCATTTTCAAAACTGTCGTCAATATTCATAAGTTTCCCTACGTATGTTGTAATTGCTTCATTTATTTAACCCCTTCGGGGCACTTTCACATATTCACAAAGTTCAATCCATAGGACAATAAGAAATGACATATATTCAGTGTAGGTACCTGCTAAACGGCGTTTACCGTGACAAGGTTGGCGGCTTGAGTCATGTTTTGATCAAAAGATGCAACCAAATGTCTCCTTTGTCACACAGACTTGGGTTCTAAATGTAAACTTTATCCGAATTAATAGGAGCGCAGGATCTGTTCTTTGTACTTTTTAATTAGAAGAATTTTTTTATTGTTCCTTCATTGATTTTTCAGTCGATATTTCTTTTTTTTGCTCCTTCATCAAGCAGCCGTTCCGAATGCCGTCCCAGGCCGCTATGCTGGACATACTTGTTCTAAGTGAATATATGAAACTTGTGTGAGTTTTTGCCGTTTTCGTTTTGAAATGTATCAAACTATGGTAAGAAAAGAAATTGCTCAGCAATCCAAATAAGGTTCATAGAATATTTATTTATTTATTTAATGGAGCAAAGAGCAGTGTTGGCTCAGTTTGTAACTGTCCTTCTTTCCTTTACAACTTTCAGAATAGTGATGATCCCAGCGTTATTATTTCGGCGCTCCTTCTCCTGCTGATTTAAGACTCCAGGCACACGGAATTGTATTAAATAGTAGTGGTGGCAGAATCCGCAAAGGCTGAAGCAGCAATATAGTTTAAAGCAGCAATCCCTCCCAAAATCAAAATTAATTGTTTTTATATGAATCAGGGGTCCTGAGCAGTGTCACTCCGAGCTATGGGAACCCCAATGGCATATGTATATAATTATTATTTTTTTTTTTTACTTTTGGCAGTACTTGCAATAAATAGCAAAGATAGCTATGGAGTCACCTAATAACTGAAACCTAAACTCATCTCACAGTGATATCGCTGCTTTTTATTGGCATGAGGCGGACCCGGGTGGTCATATTGTTTGTTCCGGACAAGAGCTCTTGTAAAGGAATTTCAAAATGAAATATCTCAAAGGGCGGCACATTCTTCATATTGTTGCCATTCAGGTCGGTGGTCCGTAGCCAGCAGGGATAGTGCAGGGTTTTGGGATATGGGGTCTTTGACAATGCTTTTTGTTCTTAGATATTATCTTTCTATGGTTTTCAAGAGTTCAACTAATGCCATGCTTTCCGGCATACTTTGAAATAGCTGAAGCAGAGGAGTGCAACGCGTGTGATTAAAAACGGCCGTTACGTGGGTTTTCTTTATTCTAGTTTTATTTCGGGAAGGCAAAGAATGCCCGACATTTTTTTTTTAATTGGTATACATGCCAACGTGTCTGTAGAAGGTTTGGGAGCATCCCGTATCCAAATACTGACTTGAATAATATTAACTTTCTTTCATATAGTGTTTTTCTCCCGACGGGAATCAAAGCGCGTCACAGTATAGCACTCACTAAGCAGCACACAGGAATGTTACACACAACGTCCCTGCCCAGATGAGTTTACAATCTATGTTTTTGGTACCTGAGGCACAGGGAGATAAAGTGACTTGCCCAAGGTCACAAGGAACTGACACTAGGATTTGAACCAGTTTCCACTGCTTCAAACTCAGTGTCATTGTTTATAATCAGTGTCTTTATTCACTGAGCCACTGCTTCAGTCACTTTGCTTTCAACTAGACTGAACCCTGAGTAACAATTCATTGGCAATTGGCATCGTCTCAGCCAGCAGAAAGAACCCTTTTTCCACCACTCCAGTATCACGTCACAGTATCATCTCTCATCCTCAGTCGCCCAGTACCCTGCCCAGTCATGCTGTCCTACTTTCCCTATAAATTGATTGTAAGGCTTTGCAGATTTTTTTTCCCCCAGTTTTGTAGATTGAGAGATTTATCTCAATCCACCGTTAATGAAACCTTTAATCCCAATGGTGAATGTTGATGTGTGTACATAGCAAATTATGGGTTTGCTGCCTAATGACAATGTGCTATACAGTATGATTTCTAAAGAATACTATTTTCTCCCCCTCAAAACCTTTTATTCACCTCTAAAGTCCCAAGTTGTACTTGCATCCGTAAACTAAATTATCACCTACCAGATGCAATTCAATAGACATGCCCAAACAAAGTCCTCCCTGCTTAGTCATCACAGCTCACTCGCTGTCTATCTCCTGGGATAGTCTATTTCAGATTTTACCTCCTAGGAACAAACACTCTCTTGCATGCATATTGCATACAAACAAAAGGCAGGGGAGCACTATGCTACATCCAATCGACAAAACATATAAAGTAATAAGTATAAAGTTTAAATACTTCAATAATAATAATAAAGTACCCCTGTCTTTTGTTTGTATGCATTAGCATTAGCCACGCTCAGTAGCACTCTTATTGACATATATATATATATATATATATATATAAAAATAGAATTTACCAGATTGAAGTCCGGAAAAAACGAGACAGCACACAGTCTTAGTGATTCCAATGCAGATGTAATCAAAGTAACATGGCACCACCTCCAACGTTTCGGTCACGTTGAGTGTACCGAAACGTTGGAGGTGGTGCCATGTTACTTTGATTACATCTGCATTGGAATCACTAAGACTGTGTGCTGTCTCGTTTTTTCCGGACTTCAATCCTGTAAATTCTATTTTTACATGTGCATATGGGGCAAGCATCAGCATTTTATCTATGTTTACAGTGTGCCAACTGAGATGATTTCTTCATATATATATATATATATATATATACAAACAAAAGACAGGGGTACTTTATTATACTATATTTATTTATACTATATTTTATTATATTTATTTTATATATATATATATATATATATATATATATATATATATATATATATATATATATTTTTTTTTATTATTTTATATATATATATATATATATATATATATATTTATATTTATTTTATTTATTATATTTTATTATTATTATTATTTTATTATTATACTTTATTATAATACATATTATTATATATATAATTATATATATATATAATGTGGTGGGTGTTGGAGTTAGAGCGTGCTGGGAATGTGTGTGTTAATGCATATTGCATACCCAGCTAATTTTAGTGTGCACCATCTAGTATGTTCAACATGGTATCTCACACTTTCAATTCTGCAACCAGAGGAGCTATATAAATTAATGAAATAACTAATTCATCAATGTTTTTTAAGTAAATCGAGGAAAGTTAGCGATTTTACCAATGTCCAAACTGGTATCTCATCTGCCTCCTTGTATAATTGTACAGGATTACGCCTGAATATGTGTAGAATGCCTTCGCCAAAAAGAAAAAATAAACCATAAAGCCGCCAGCTACACAATTACTCCTAGTTGTCAATAATTCTCACATCAACAAATAATACTGTTGATTTATGTAAGTAATATAATCATCAGCCTTTGGATTGCAGCCTTTAGGCTTTAAAAAGATCCAAATATAAGCCATCACATTCACTCAGGAGGCTGGTACTTCAGAGGGGTCGACTTTCTAATTTATTGCAGGCATTACAAAGTTTATTCTAACACTCCTCTCATTTCTAACACAAGTCTGATGGTCCCAATACAAGCTTTCCATTTATTCTCTATTAGTTGAAATCATTTTTTACTAAGCCCTTTTCCATTGTTAATCCCCCTGTGATTACATGATTTGCTTTTACTGTGATCTTTATTTCATGTTTTTTTTTTTTTTTACAATAGCTTGGAATTTGTATGGATATATTGACTGTAATTAATAAATGGTGGTATCGGATATTGTTTGTGACTGGTTGTTGTATTATAGGGGTTGTTACAAGTGGTAAACTACACTGGCGACACACTTTATTGAAGTGTGGCCAGTTCCGCAAGCCGGGAGATTTCCCGGCTTGCAAGTGGCATCCCCTCGGCGTGCCGCGCGTCACCGATGCGCGGTCACGCGTCATCGGGTGCCTGCGCCCCCTGCACGCGCGTCCAGGGCTCCCCGAGGGAGCCCTGGTGTCCCGCGATGTGGGGGACGGCAGCAGGGGGTTCCGGGGGACCCGGCGGACCCGGAGAGGAGAGGGGGAAGCCGCGATCGGCAGGCCTCTCCTCCGCTGCTTCGGCGCGCGCCCGGCACCCTCCGGCGCGCGCCAGGTAACTGCTGCGGCCGAGAACGGGCAAATGCTCGAATAAACTCGGCCGCAGCAGTATTATACCCTTGAAAGAAGCCCCATGGTCGTTTGGCTGCGGCGCAGGGTCCGTTTGCGGCCAAACGCCGGTGGTCATTTAGTTGCGGCAAAACGTAACCAAATATCCCATCTATGTGGTTATTCCCCTTGAACTCTATTACGGTATTTTGTTGCTGGTTCCTTTGATATGTTTTGATTGCACTATATAAGAGGGGGAATGGCTGAGGGACATTTTAAGTTTTTGCAGTGTATTATAATTTGCTAGTTAGAGGTGGAGGACAAAGCTGATGTCATACTGGAGCTGAAGGATTCTGTAATGGGGCTGCCAACAGCTTTCCTGGGGCCCAGGACTAGCGTTTCCACAAAGCCCCCCCCCCTCTCAGTGTCGGTGGTCTCCGAGGCCCCCCCTTTTTGTCTCACCCACCGTCCTCACGCTCCCCCAATGTATTTCTGTCCTCCCCTCTCCCTCACTTCCCCCTTCTCTAGTTACAAACTCTTCCATCCCGCCACCCACAATTCCCCTCACTCAAACCCATTTCAACCCACCATATTTTCCGCCCCACAGTTTCTCCTTAAAATATACCCCCCACTCACTACAATACCATACAACTCCCCCCACACTCCCCTCCTAGAGCACAGTGACACTTATTACACACACACACACACACACACACACTCACACACACACACTTTATCTTGTTAGTGCCAGTCCCGTTTGCGGATGCGGAAGTATATATATATATATAATCAAAAAATAAATAGATGATACCGTTCTGTGGCTAACGAAATGCTTTTATTTGTGCGAGCTTTCGAGATACACTGATCTCTTCTTCCGGCGATGTTACAACATGTTGTAATGTTGTGATGTTGTAACATCGCCGGAAGAAGAGATCAGTGTATCTCGAAAGCTCGCACAAATAAAAGCATTTCGTTAGTCACAGAACGGTATCATCTATTTATTTTTTGATTATTGAAGCTCGGCTAACACGGTACTGATACCTCTACATACGGGGTTGCAGACCTGCCTAAGACATGCAGATGAGCATATAGCTATATTTGCATATTTGCTTTCCTGTGGAGGGTTTTTGTCACTTTTTTTACTCACCATAACTTAACTCAGTATTATGGTATAGCCTATCCCATAGCCTCTCTTGCATTCCCAGTTAAAATCAACCCCACACTGATGAGACCCATCAAGGTCGAAACAGCTGTCTGTGGGTGGTTTTCTGGGTATGCACCTTAACCCTGGCTGTGCTCAAAGCTGTGACCATGCAGCAAGCTTAAGCCTATAGGGAACCATGTTAAAAATGGTTATTGAGGCAAAAAGTGACACTGTGTGCTCATTTGCATGTCATTTCCCAGAATCCCTTGCTGCAGTGGAAGTGCTGAATGCTGGGTGATAATGGGGAAAGGCGGGGTTGCAGACCTGCCTAAGACATGCAGATGAGCATACAGCTATATTTGCATATTTGTTTTCCTGTGGAGGGTTTTTGTCACTTTTTTTACTCACCATAACTTAACTCAGTATTATGGTATATATATATATATATATATATATATATATATATAATCAAAAAATAAATAGATGATACCGTTCTGTGGCTAATGAAATGCTTTTATTTGTGCGAGCTTTCGAGATACACTGATCTCTTCTTCCGGCGATGTTACAATGAATGAAGCAAAAGGTATACTTAAAAACAGTGTCTCTTGGAATGTTTTCTGTGCTGTTCCTTCCCCCGGTGTGGATGAGATTTATGGCTAGAGGTGTCAAAAGGTTAATGAAAGCAAGTGAAGAAAGAGTGTGTATGTGTATCAGTGTGAATAAAAATTAATGGGGAGCCCACAGTATATACAGTGCTTTACACAAGGTGTGTGTGGAGTGGGAGTGGATATAAATGGTGTGGGTGGGTGTGGAAACGTGAGAGTTTGTAGCACAACTAAAAGTGTGTGTGGATACTTAGTGGTCCCTATTGGTGTATAGGGATGGAAAAACAAGGAGTATTAGTATGTGTGACAGACAGCTGTGTGTGCATACATATAGCATATATACTGTACAGCTCAACCCCGTTATATCGTGATCCGCTATAACGCGGTTTGAGCGTGGACCCACACACTGTACACACTCACTGCACACTACACACACTCACAGCACACTTCATACACTCAACACACTGCACACACTCACAGCACATTGCCCACACTCACAGCACACTGCATACACTCACAGCACCCACTCACAGCACACTGCACACACAGCACACTCTCAGCACACTGCACACACAGCATACACTCACAGCACACTGCATACACTCACAGCACACTGCACACAGCACACTCACAGCACACTCTCAGCACCCTGCACACACTCCACACACTCACAGCACACTGCACACACTCACTGCACACTCACTGCACACTGCATACACTCACAGCACACTGCATACACTCACAGCACACTGAACACACAGCACACCCTCAGCACACTGCACTCACAGCATACATTCACAGCACACTGCATACACACACTGCACACACTCACAGCACACTGCACACACACACACTCAGAGCACACTACACACACACACACACACACACACACACACACACACACACACACACACACACACACACACACACACACACACACACACACACACACACACACACACACACACACACACACACTGATACACACACTGACACACACACACACACACTGATACACACACTGACACACACACACACACACACACACACACACAGTCAAATACACACACACACATACACAGAGACACACTGTCTCTTTAAGGGAGCTTGCTCTCGCAAGACGGAAGCAGAAGCAGGAAGCAGAGACAGGGAGAAGAGCTGCCAGATGCCGGGTAAGTGCTGTGTTCTGTTGCCACTGCCCCACCGGGTCTGGGAACGCTGGGAGAGTTCTCAGCTTTCCCCCTCCGGCGGACGCGGTACCACCACAAAAAAAAAATTACATTTTTATTTTTAATTCGGCAGCCATTTTTTTTCCGCGACCCGTTTATAACGCGGTGGTCGCGGGTGGCCCCAAAGGACCAAACTATAACTGGGTTAAGCTGTATATATATATCTCAATCATCTTCAGTTCTTGTCGATCCACTGCTGAATGAAGGCCTCCCCAAGAATCTTCCATGTACGGTGTCCACAAGCCTCTCCTCTCCACGCTGCCCCAACAAACCCCCTGACTTCATCCTCCCATCCCACCCCTGGTTGTCGTCTTGGTGCACACACACACACACACACACACACACACACACACACACACACACACACACACACACACACACACACACACACACACACACACACACACACACTTCCTTGTACTTTTAGGACAAGCTTCCTAGCACAATGTAAGTCCTCTGGCAGTGCCAATGCATATGCAGCCTCATGATGTAGTTACCATAGGTTGATGATGATGAATATGAAGCTCTGACTATGATTCACATAATTAAGACTTTTTACCGCTTCACACACAAAGCCATTTTTGTGGTTGTGTTCCCAGGTGTTTCTGTTACAGCTGTAATCTATCTCATTATCTTTTGAAGTCCTGCTTTCCAGTACAGTATCTTACACGCAAAGTGAGATCGTACTTACTGCTGCACACAGTGCGATACATCTCATTATAGGCAACAAGTTAGATGATTATTATAGTGAGAACATATTCTGTTACACTTATCTCTTTTTATCTCCACTCTATCCCCTGCAGGCAAAACAAAAGCAGAACGGAGAATTATTGTTCAGATTTGTATCGTTAGATACACCTTATTTCTTTCTCATATTTGTATTGCACAAGTGTATGTAAAGTGTAGTGACCATAAATCATTTCCCCAAGAGTTCACTAATTTTAGCGCTAATGTGACATTGTGAGATTCCATATATACATGTTTACATGTATGTTTAATGTATGGCTATGTGTACTGTCCATGTTGATCTGGTGGAAAGTTGAATAATCTGCAAACGATGCAAATGCTTGGAGAAAGTTAATCAATTAACATAAAATGATTAATGTACTGAATTCATTGGTTTAATTATATACTTTAATTAAATAGGCTTTGACAGGATGCAATTACACCAGGTGATAGGTTAGGTCCCAATGAGCTTTGTTTTTTTTTAATTGAATGGGAATGTGTAATTATAAACTTCAACCTTTTAGGTAAATCTGGCTTAATGATGGCAAAACACAACGGCCTGTAATTTGCTGTTTACAAATAACTATTGTTCTTTGTCTCCACATCGGTTGAATCTAAAAAAATTATAATTAAAAAAAAAAAGCCAAAACCTTAAGCGTTCAGTGACAATTAAAAAATTAAAACATGTCAGAAAGATACATTGTGTGTAATAAATGGATGTCGAGTTTGTGCATGGAAAGAAAACACCTTAAAGCCACATTTCCTCCTAGTCGTATTTTTACCCTCTGTTTTGTTTTTCAGCATTGGAACCCGGGAGGTCCGCTGGAACAGAACGGCCGTTTTTGCAGCTCCAGAAGCCCTACTTCCCTGTTCGGAGATACTTGCTGATTAAATGAGTGGGCTTAAATCTTCCTCCGGGGAAACAAAATGGCTACATGAATAGGATTCCTCACGCCCTCATATGAGAAGACCAAAAAATGAACAATGACCCAACTCAAAAAGGACCCTCCTGATTGGTCCAATGAAGTATAGTATGAGTAAGGAAGTAAGAGGAGGGTTCAACGGACTTATGCCAATGACTTTAATTGACAAAATCCGACGTTTCGGTTGATCCACGCAACCTTTCAACCGAAACGTCTGATTTTGGCAATTAATGTCATTGGCATAAGTCCATTGGGCCCTTCCTTACTGAAACAAAATGGCTGCCAAATCTCATAGGAAACCGCAACACTATTGGTTGTGGCTTACTTTTAGATGGCAATTTAAAATCCCCTTTAAAACTAGGTAAGTGGGTGTCCAGGCAACAGAGATAAAAAAAAGGGTGCAGTTCAGCTGCAGAGAAGCCGCTGGTTCCCATCCTGTAAAAAAGGGTGTTAGTTAGAGGAGACTTCTGCTTCAATTATTTGTGTCACCTGTACATGTGTTCTGATTTTCTGATGGTGTCTATTGAACAACACATTCTGTGGTCTTTATTCAATATGCTTTAAAGCCTTTAAATCTTCTTGCTAGCAAAAGACAGAATATCACATGAATTGGGCTTTGTGCTAGCCAGATAGTAACATATTTGGGGCCTATGAAATATGTACTCGTGTGATTAATCCCAAGGCAAGGTTATCAGTTATTGTAAATAACAGGAATATATGCAGACTGGCTCCTCCCTGAAATGTATGTCTGTCCAGAAGCATAGGCCATTATAGAAGAGGTACCACACTCGAGTGCAGTTTTCAGAATATCCCTGGATAGGACCCATTGGTATATATTAGCACTAGTTACGTTACATTGAGAATAATGTGCATGCAGCTCAAAGAGCCAATCCAAGTGGGTGATTATTATTTTTTCTTCCGATTTTTGTTAACATAGGATTGAAGCAGGGGGTCTCAGGTGCTGAACCCCCTTCATTTCAACTCGGGGGACACCCTGCTTCCAGAGATACTTACATCTTGGTATTTTACATATATATATAGGCCTCTTCCGTGAAACCCATATTTCAGGCATTAACGTCACCTTTAGGTACTGTGGACCATGCTCTTCTCCTTCACATTCTCCATACCCTTGGTATATGTAACAGAGCTCTATCCTGGATCTCCTCTTACCTCTTTCATCGTACTTTCGGTGTCTCTTCTGCTAACACCTCCTCATCCTCTGTTGATCTCTCTGTGGGGGTACCCCATGGCTCTGTCCTGGGACCTCTTCAATTTTTTCTTTACACTCTCTCTAAGTGACCTTATCACATCTCTTGGGTTCAACTATCGCCTTTATGCTGATGACGCACAAATGTACTTTTCAACCCCTGACTGATGTACAGACCAAAGTCTCTGACTGTTCCTCTGCTATATCCTCCTGGATGGTCATCCCAAGCCTGGCCCTTCTACTCCCTTTTAGATTACTGTTGGCAGTACTACCATGCACACAGTATCACAAGCACGCTGCCTAGGGGTCACATTTGACTCTTCCATCACATTCTCCTCTCACATTCACAATATAGCTAAAACCTGTCATTTTATCCTCCGTAACATTGCAAAGATTCGCAATTTCCTCTGTTGCTCTACTGTTAAAACTCTGACTCAGGCCCTCATTCTCTCCAGTCTCGATTACTGTAACCTCCTGCTGTCCGGCCTTCTTGCGTCTAACCTGCCTCTGCTTCAATCTATCCTAAGCAATGCACTTTACTCTCTTCTAAATCCGTCTAAGTGTCTCTCCCCTACTAAAATCACTCCTATCAAATCCCGTATGACACACAAAATTCTCCTCCTCACTCTTCTGCCCCTCCTTACATCACAGCCCTAATTTCTCGCTATACACCGTCCCGTCTCTTGCGTTCTGCTCAAGGATGTCTTCTGTCTTCTGTCTTCTGTCTAAAGATGGGCAACACTGTCAAAATCCGTTTCCCGGAATTTCCTCTCTAACGAAGAATATGGGTAGCGCAATGGCTAATATTATACACCTCGTACATCAAAGTTGGCCCCCTGCAGACGCACTTACCAGAACACCATCCTACTGTCTCTGTACGTCCTTCCTACTTACCTCTTAGATTGTAAGCTCTTCGGGGAAGGGACTCCTTTATCCTAATGTTACTTTTATGTCTAAAGTGCTTATTCCCACTATATGTTATATTATTATGCCACGTGTATTTCTGCTGTGAAGCGCTAAGTTCATAAATGGCGCTATATAAACATAGATATACATACACACGTAGACATATACACACTGATGGGTTGTGACCTGACATGCAAAAGCAAAAGAAAACAATACCCATCCCACTTTGTATTGTATGTCTTTATTTGTATAGCGCCATTAATGTACATAGCGCTTCACAGTAGTAATACACGTGGTAATCAAATAACAAATAATATAAATAACAGGTCATGGGAGTAAGTGCTTCAGACATAAATGTAACATTTAGGAAGAGGAGTCCCTGCTCCGAGGAACTTACAATCTAATTGGTATGTAGGAGGAATGTACAGAGACCGTAGGAGGGCATTTTGGTAAGTGCTTCTGCAGGGGGGCAAGCTTTATGTATCATGTGTCTAGTAATATCTACGGTGCTACTCATATGCTTCTTTAGGTTGGTCTTAAAGTTGGATAGAGAGGGTGCTAGTCGAGGGGAAGGGCATTCCAGAGGTGTGGGGCAGTCAGTGATAAATGTTTAAGGCGGGAGAGGGCTTTAGATACAAAAGGGGTAGAGAGAAGACATCCTTGAACAGAACGCAAGAGTCGGGATGGTGCATAGCGATAAATTAGGGCTGAGATGTAAGGAGGGGCAGAAGAGTGTAAAGCTTTAAAAGTGAGGAGGAGATTTGAGTGTGTGATACGGGATTTGATAGGAAGCCAGGAGAGTGATTTCAGCAGGGGAGACGCTGAGACAGATTTAGAAAAGAGTAGAGTGATTCTGGCAGCGGCGTTTAGGATAGATTGTAGGGGAGACAGGTGAGAGGCAGGAAGGCCGGACAGCAGGAGGTTGCAGTAATCAAGACGGGAGAGAATGAGGGCCTGAGTCAGAGTTTTAGCAGTCGAGCAACAGAGGAAATGGTGTATCTTCAACCTATATGTAATTTGATAAGCAATATGGAAGGAATGTGGGGCTCAGTTATTGATGGGATCCAATCTCAATATCCCTTTTTAAAATTACTCGGACACTTTGTACTTTTTCAAAACTGATTACAAAATGTCCTTACACAATGAAGAATTAAAGGACAGAGTTATGGTAGTGAGTGACCCCTAAACACAGGTCACTCAAACATAATTGGCCACTTCTATGCTTTTGAACTGTTATGCTACTATAACATTGTTTCATTGTTTTTCTGATGGAATCTAATTATGGATAATGCCTTTGAAATTGTTCTTATAATAGAACAAGTAACCTTGGTCTCTACCTTCAAGCTTTAGTGATCATTGTGTTGCATAGCATTTTCACCAGCCTAGTCATATGTGCAGCTAATTGCCCTTTTAATCCTTATTCCAACGAAAACCTTAGCAATACATTACAATGTTACCGTTCAAGAAAATCACATATGCATCTCAATGTTAGGTTAAATCTTAGCACAATGCAGCAGGAAGCGCCTAGGGTGCAGGCCCAGCTCACTGCAGCAGGAAGCGCCTGGGGTGCAGGCCCAGCGCACTGCAGCAGGAAGCGCCTCGGGTGCAGGCCCAGCTCACTGCAGCAGGAAGCGCCTCGGGTGCACGCCCAGCTCACTGCAGCAGGAAGCGCCTCGGGTGCACGCCCAGCTCACTGCAGCAGGAAGCGCCTCGGGTGCACGCCCAGCTCACTGCAGCAGGAAGCGCCTCGGGTGCAGGCCCAGCTCACTGCAGCAGGAAGCGCCTGGGGTGCAGGCCCAGCGCACTGCAGCAGGAAGCGCCTCGGGTGCAGGCCCAGCTCACTGCAGCAGGAAGCGCCTCGGGTGCAGGCCCAGCTCACTGCAGCAGGAAGCGCCTCGGGTGCAGGCCCAGCTCACTGCAGCAGGAAGCGCCTCGGGTGCAGGCCCAGCTCACTGCAGCAGGAAGCGCCTGGGGTGCACACCCAGCTCACTGCAGCAGGAAGCGCCTCGGGTGCACGCCCAGCTCACTGCAGCAGGAAGCGCCTCGGGTGCACGCCCAGCTCACTGCAGCAGGAAGCGCCTCGGGTGCAGGTCCAGCTCACTGCAGCAGGAAGCGCCTCGGGTGCAGGTCCAGCTCACTGCAGCAGGAAGCGCCTCGGGTGCAGGTCCAGCTCACTGCAGCAGGAAGCGCCTCGGGTGCAGGTCCAGCTCACTGCAGCAGGAAGCGCCTCGGGTGCAGGTCCAGCTCACTGCAGCAGGAAGCGCCTCGGGTGCACGCCCAGCTCACTGCAGCAGGAAGAGCCTCGGGTGCACGCCCAGCTCACTGCAGCAGCAGGAAGCGCCTCGGGTGCACGCCCAGCACACTGCAGCAGGAAGCGCCTCGGGTGCACGCCCAGCTCACTGCAGCAGGAAGAGCCTCGGGTGCAGGCCCAGCTCACTGCAGCAGGAAGCGCCTCGGGTGCATGCCCAACTCACTGCAGCAGGAAGCGCCTCAGGTGCATGCCCAGCTCACTGCAGCAGGAAGCGCCTCGGGTGCACGCCCAGCTCACTGCAGCAGGAAGAGCCTCGGGTGCACGCCCAGCTCACTGCAGCAGGAAGAGCCTCGGGTGCACGCCCAGCTCACTGCAGCAGGAAGCGCCTCGGGTGCACGCCCAGCTCACTGCAGCAGGAAGCGCCTCGAGTGCAGGCCCAGCTCACTGCAGCAGGAAGCGCCTCGGGTGCAGGTCCAGCTCACTGCAGCAGGAAGCGCCTCGGGTGCAGGTCCAGCTCACTGCAGCAGGAAGCGCCTCGGGTGCACACCAAGCTCACTACAGCAGCAGGAAGCGCCTCGGGTGCACGCCCAGCTCACTGCAGCAGGAAGCGCCTCGAGTGCAGGTCCAGCTCACTGCAGCAGGAAGCGCCTCGGGTGCAGGTCCAGCTCACTGCAGCAGGAAGCGCCTCGGGTGCAGGCCCAGCTCACTGCAGCAGGAAGCGCCTCGGGTGCACGCCCAGCTCACTACAGCAGCAGGAAGCGCCTCGGGTGCAGGTCCAGCTCACTGCAGCAGGAAGCGCCTCGGGTGCACGCCCAGCTCACTGCAGCAGGAAGCGCCTCGGGTGCACGCCCAGCTCACTGCAGCAGGAAGCACCTCGGGTGCACGCCCAGCTCACTGCAGCAGGAAGCGCCTCGGGTGCAGGTCCAGCTCACTGCAGCAGGAAGCGCCTCGGGTGCACGCCCAGCTCACTCAAGCAGGAAGCGCCTCGGGTGCACGCCCAGCTCACTGCAGCAGGAAGCGCCTCGGGTGCACACCCAGCTCACTGCAGCAGGAAGCGCCACGGGTGCACGCCCAGCTCACTGCAGCAGGAAGCGCCTCGGGTGCAGGTCCAGCTCACTGCAGCAGGAAGCGCCTCGGGTGCACGCCCAGCTCACTGCAGCAGGAAGCACCTCGGGTGCACGCCCAGCTCACTGCAGCAGGAAGCACCTCGGGTGCACGCCCAGCTCACTGCAGCAGGAAGCACCCCGGGTGCAGGCCCAGCTCACTGCAGCAGGAAGCGCCTCGGGTGCACGCCCAGCTCACTCAAGCAGGAAGCGCCTCCGTGCATGCCCAGCTCACTGCAGCAGGAAGCACCTCGGTGCACGCCAAGCTCACTGCAGCAGGAAGCGCCTCGGGTGCACGCCCAGCTCACTGCAGCAGGAAGCGCCTCGGGTGCAGGCCCAGCTCACTGCAGCAGGAAGCGCCTCGGGTGCAGGCCCAGCTCACTGCAGCAGGAAGCGCCTCGGGTGCACACCAGCTCACTGCAGCAGGAAGCGTCTCGGGTGCAGGCCCAGCTCACTGCAGCAGGAAGCGCCTCGGGTGCAGGCCCAGCTCACTGCAGCAGGAAGCGCCTCGGGTGCACACCAGCTCACTGCAGCAGGAAGCGTCTCGGGTGCAGGCCCAGCTCACTGCAGCAGGAAGCGTCTCGGGTGCAGGCCCAGCTCACTGCAGCAGGAAGCGCCTCGGGTGCAGGCCCAGCTCACTGCAGCAGGAAGCGCCTCGGGTGCACACCAGCTCACTGCAGCAGGAAGCGTCTCGGGTGCAGGCCCAGCTCACTGCAGCAGGAAGCGCCTCGGGTGCAGGCCCAGCTCACTGCAGCAGGAAGCGCCTCGGGTGCAGGCCCAGCTCACTGCAGCAGGAAGCGCCTCGGGTGCACCCCCAGCTCACTGCAGCAGGAAGCGCCTCGGGTGCACGCCCAGCTCACTGCAGCAGGAAGCGCCTCGGGTGCAGGCCCAGCTCACTGCAGCAGGAAGCGCCTCGGGTGCACGCCCAGCTCACTGCAGCAGGAAGCGCCTCGGGTGCACGCCCAGCTCACTGCAGCAGGAAGCGCCTCGAGTGCACGCCCAGCTCACTGCAGCAGGAAGCGCCTCGGGTGCACGCCCAGCTCACTGCAGCAGGAAGCGCCTCGAGTGCACGCCCAGCTCACTGCAGCAGGAAGCGCCTCGGGTGCAGGCCCAGCTCACTGCAGCAGGAAGCGCCTCGGGTGCAGGCCCAGCTCACTGCAGCAGGAAGCGCCTCGGGTGCACGCCCAGCTCACTGCAGCAGGAAGCGCCTCGGGTGCAGGTCCAGCTCACTGCAGCAGGAAGCGCCTCGGGTGCAGGTCCAGCTCACTGCAGCAGGAAGCGCCTCGGGTGCAGGTCCAGCTCACTGCAGCAGGAAGCGCCTCGGGTGCACACCAAGCTCACTACAGCAGCAGGAAGCGCCTCGGGTGCACGCCCAGCTCACTGCAGCAGGAAGCGCCTCGGGTGCAGGTCCAGCTCACTGCAGCAGGAAGCGCCTCGGGTGCACACCAAGCTCACTACAGCAGCAGGAAGCGCCTCGGGTGCACGCCCAGCACACTGCAGCAGGAAGCGCCTCGGGTGCACGCCCAGCTCACTGCAGCAGGAAGCACCCCGGGTGCAGGCCCAGCTCACTGCAGCAGGAAGCGCCTCGGATGCACGCCCAGCTCACTCAAGCAGGAAGCGCCTCCGTGCATGCCCAGCTCACTGCAGCAGGAAGCACCTCGGTGCACGCCCAGCTCACTGCAGCAGGAAGCGCCTCGGGTGCAGGCCCAGCTCACTGCAGCAGGAAGCGCCTCGGGTGCAGGTCCAGCTCACTGCAGCAGGAAGCGCCTCGGGTGCAGGCCCAGCTCACTGCAGCAGGAAGCGCCTCGGGTGCAGGCCCAGCGCACTGCAGCAGGAAGCGCCTCGGGTGCAGGCCCAGCTCACTGCAGCAGGAAGCGCCTCGGGTGCACGCCCAGCACACTGCAGCAGGAAGCGCCTCGGGTGCAGGCCCAGCTCACTGCAGCAGGAAGCGCCTCGGGTGCACGCCCAGCTCACTGCAGCAGGAAGAGCCTCGGGTGCAGGCCCAGCTCACTGCAGCAGGAAGCGCCTCGGGTGCACACCCAGCACAATGCAGCAGGAAGCGCCTCGGGTGCACGCCCAGCTCACTGCAGCAGGAAGCACCTCGGTGCACGCCCAGCTCACTGCAGCAGGAAGCGCCTCGGGTGCACGCCCAGCTCACTGCAGCAGGAAGCGCCTCGGGTGCAGGCCCAGCTCACTGCAGCAGGAAGCGCCTCGGGTGCATGCCCAACTCACTGCAGCAGGAAGCACCTCGGGTGCATGCGCAGCTCACTGCAGCAGGAAGCGCCTCGGGTGCATGCCCAGCTCACTGCAGCAGGAAGCACCTCGGTGCACGCCCAGCTCACTGCAGCAGGAAGCGCCTCGGGTGCACGCCCAGCTCACTGCAGCAGGAAGCGCCTCGGGTGCAGGCCCAGCTCACTGCAGCAGGAAGCGCCTCGGGTGCATGCCCAACTCACTGCAGCAGGAAGCACCTCGGGTGCATGCGCAGCTCACTGCAGCAGGAAGCGCCTCGGGTGCACGCGCAGCTCACTGCAGCAGGAAGCGCCTCGGGTGCACGCCCAGCTCACTGCAGCAGGAAGCACCTCGGGTGCACGCCCAGCTCACTGCAGCAGGAAGCGCCTCGGGTGCAGGCCCAGCTCACTACAGCAGCAGGAAGCGCCTCGGGTGCAGGCCCAGCTCACTGCAGCAGGAAACGCCTCGGGTGCACGCCCAGCTCACTGCAGCAGGAAGCGCCTCGGGTGCAGGCCCAGCTCACTGCAGCAGGAAGCGCCTCGGGTGCAGGTCCAGCTCACTGCAGCAGGAAGCGCCTCGGGTGCAGGCCCAGCTCACTGCAGCAGGAAGCGCCTCGGGTGCAGGCCCAGCTCACTGCAGCAGGAAGCGCCTCGGGTGCACGCCCAGCACACTGCAGCAGGAAGCGCCTCGGGTGCACGCCCAGCTCACTGCAGCAGAAAGCACCTCGGGTGCACGCCCAGCTCACTGCAGCAGGAAGCGCCTCGGGTGCACGCCCAGCTCACTGCAGCAGGAAGCGCCTCGGGTGCAGGCCAAGCTCACTGCAGCAGGAAGCGCCTCGGGTGCACGCCCAGCTCACTGCAGCAGGAAGCGCCTCGGGTGCACGCCCAGCTCACTGCAGCAGGAAGCGCCTCGGGTGCAGGCCCAGCTCACTGCAGCAGGAAGCGCCTCGGGTGCACGCCCAGCTCACTGCAGCAGGAAGAGCCTCGGGTGCAGGCCCAGCTCACTGCAGCAGGAAGCGCCTCGGGTGCACGCCCAGCTCACTGCAGCAGGAAGCGCCTCGGGTGCACGCCCAGCTCACTGCAGCAGGAAGCGCCTCGGGTGCAGGCCCAGCTCACTGCAGCAGGAAGCGCCTCGGGTGCATGCCCAACTCACTGCAGCAGGAAGCACCTCGGGTGCACGCCCAGCTCACTGCAGCAGGAAGCGCCTCGGGTGCACGCCCAGCTCACGGCAGCAGGAAGCGCCTCGGGTGCAGGCCCAGCTCACTGCAGCAGGAAGCGCCTCGGGTGCAGGCCCAGCTCACTGCAGCAGGAAGCGCCTCGGGTGCAGGCCCAGCTCACTGCAGCAGGAAGCGCCTCGGGTGCACGCCCAGCTCACGGCAGCAGGAAGCGCCTCGGGTGCAGGCCCAGCTCACTGCAGCAGGAAGCGCCTCGGGTGCAGGCCCAGCTCACTGCAGCAGGAAGCGCCTCGGGTGCACGCCCAGCTCACTGCAGCAGGAAGCGCCTCGGGTGCACGCCCAGCTCACTGCAGCAGGAAGCGCCTTGGGTGCACGCCCAGCTCACTGCAGCAGGAAGCGCCTCGGGTGCACGCCCAGCTCACTGCAGCAGGAAGCGCCTCGGGTGCACGCCCAGCTCACTGCAGCAGGAAGCGCCTCGGGTGCACGCCCAGCTCACTGCAGCAGAAAGCACCTCGGGTGCACGCCCAGCTCACTGCAGCAGGAAGCGCCTCGGGTGCACGCCCAGCTCACTGCAGCAGGAAGCGCCTCGGGTGCAGGCCAAGTTCACTGCAGCAGGGAGCGCCTCTGGTGCACGCCAAGCTCACTGCAGCAGGAAGCGCCTCGGGTGCACGCCCAGCTCACTGCAGCAGGAAGCGCCTCGGGTGCACGCCAAGCTCACTGCAGCAGGAAGCGCCTCGGGTGCAGGCCCAGCTCACTGCAGCAGGAAGCGCCTCGGGTGCACGCCAAGCTCACTGCAGCAGGAAGCGCCTCGGGTGCACGCCCAGCACACTGCAGCAGGAAGCGCCTCGGGTGCACGCCCAGCTCACTGCAGCAGGAAGCGCCTCGGGTGCACGCCAAGCTCACTGCAGCAGGAAGCGCCTCGGGTGCAGGCCCAGCTCACTGCAGCAGGAAGCGCCTCGGGTGCAGGCCCAGCTCACTGCAGCAGGAAGCGCCTCGGGTGCACGCCCAGCTCACTGCAGCAGGAAGCACCTCGGGTGCACGCGCAGCTCACTGCAGCAGGAAGCGCCTCGGGTGCACGCCCAGCTCACTGCAGCAGGAAGCGCCTTGGGTGCACGCCTAGCTCACTGCAGCAGGAAGCGCCTCGGGTGCAGGCCCAGCTCACTGCAGCAGGAAGCGCCTCGGGTGCACGCCCAGCTCACTGCAGCAGGAAGCGCCTCGGGTGCACGCCCAGCTCACTGCAGCAGGAAGCGCCTCGGGTGCACGCCCAGCTCACTGCAGCAGGAAGCGCCTCGGGTGCACGCCAAGCTCACTGCAGCAGGAAGCGCCTCGGGTGCAGGCCCAGCTCACTGCAGCAGGAAGCGCCTCGGGTGCACGCCCAGCTCACTGCAGCAGGAAGCGCCTCGGGTGCACGCCCAGCTCACTGCAGCAGGAAGCGCCTCGGGTGCACGCCCAGCTCACTGCAGCAGGAAGCGCCTCGGGTGCACGCCCAGCTCACTGCAGCAGGAAGCGCCTCGGGTGCAGGCCCAGCTCACTGCAGCAGGAAGCGCCTCGGGTGCACGCCCAGCTCACTGCAGCAGGAAGCGCCTCGGGTGCACACCCAGTTCACTGCAGCAGGAAGCACCTCGGGTGCACGCCCAGCTCACTGCAGCAGGAAACGCCTCGAGTGCAGGCCCAGCTCACTGCAGCAGGAAGTGCCTCGGGTGCACGCCCAGCTCACTGCAGCAGGAAGCGCCTCGGGTGCAGGCCCAGCTCACTGCAGCAGGAAGCGCCTCGAGTGCACGCCCAGCTCACTGCAGCAGGAAGCGCCTCGGGTGCACGCCTAGCTCACTGCAGCAGGAAGCGCCTCGGGTGCAGGCCCAGCTCACTGCAGCAGGAAGCGCCTCGGGTGCACGCCCAGCACACTGCAGCAGGAAGCGCCTCATGTGCACGCCCAGCTCACTGCAGCAGGAAGCGCCTCGGGTGCACGCCCAGCTCACTGCAGCAGGAAGCGCCTCGGGTGCACGCCCAGCTCACTGCAGCAGGAAGCGCCTCGGGTGCACGCCAAGCTCACTGCAGCAGGAAGCGCCTCGGGTGCACGCCCAGCACACTGCAGCAGGAAGCGCCTCGGGTGCACGCCAAGCTCACTGCAGCAGGAAGCGCCTCGGGTGCAGGCCCAGCTCACTGCAGCAGGAAGCGCCTCGGGTGCAGGCCCAGCTCACTGCAGCAGGAAGCGCCTCGGGTGCACGCCCAGCTCACTGCAGCAGGAAGCACCTCGGGTGCACGCGCAGCTCACTGCAGCAGGAAGCGCCTCGGGTGCACGCCCAGCTCACTGCAGCAGGAAGCGCCTTGGGTGCACGCCTAGCTCACTGCAGCAGGAAGCGCCTCGGGTGCAGGCCCAGCTCACTGCAGCAGGAAGCGCCTCGGGTGCACGCCCAGCTCACTGCAGCAGGAAGCGCCTCGGGTGCACGCCCAGCTCACTGCAGCAGGAAGCGCCTCGGGTGCACGCCCAGCTCACTGCAGCAGGAAGCGCCTCGGGTGCACGCCAAGCTCACTGCAGCAGGAAGCGCCTCGGGTGCAGGCCCAGCTCACTGCAGCAGGAAGCGCCTCGGGTGCACGCCCAGCTCACTGCAGCAGGAAGCGCCTCGGGTGCACGCCCAGCTCACTGCAGCAGGAAGCGCCTCGGGTGCACGCCCAGCTCACTGCAGCAGGAAGCGCCTCGGGTGCACGCCCAGCTCACTGCAGCAGGAAGCGCCTCGGGTGCAGGCCCAGCTCACTGCAGCAGGAAGCGCCTCGGGTGCACGCCCAGCTCACTGCAGCAGGAAGCGCCTCGGGTGCACACCCAGTTCACTGCAGCAGGAAGCACCTCGGGTGCACGCCCAGCTCACTGCAGCAGGAAACGCCTCGAGTGCAGGCCCAGCTCACTGCAGCAGGAAGTGCCTCGGGTGCACGCCCAGCACACTGCAGCAGGAAGCGCCTCATGTGCACGCCCAGCTCACTGCAGCAGGAAGCGCCTCGGGTGCAGGCCCAGCTCAAGCTCACTGCAGCAGGAAGCGCCTAGGGTGCAGGCCCAGCTCACTGCAGCAGGAAGCGCCTCGGGTGCACGCCCAGCTCACTGCAGCAGGAAGCGCCTCGGGTGCATGCCCAGCTCACTGCAGCAGGAAGCGCCTCGGGTGCACACCCAGCTCACTGCAGCAGGAAGCGCCTCGGGTGCACGCCCAGCTCACTGCAGCAGGAAGCGCCTCGGGTGCACGCCCAGCTCACTGCAGCAGGAAGCGCCTCGGGTGCAGGCCAAGCTCACTGCAGCAGGAAGCGCCTCGGGTGCAGGCCCAGCTCACTGCAGCAGGAAGTGCCTCGGGTGCACACCCAGCTCACTGCAGCAGGAAGCGCCTCGGGTGCACGCCCAGCTCACTGCAGCAGGAAGCGCCTCGGGTGCAGGCCCAGCTCACTGCAGCAGAAAGCGCCTCGGGTGCAGGCCCAGCTCACTGCAGCAGGAAGCGCCTCGGGTGCACGCCCAGCTCACTGCAGCAGGAAGCGCCTCGGGTGCACGCCCAGCTCACTGCAGCAGGAAGCGCCTCGGGTGCACGCCCAGCTCACTTCAGCAGGGGAGGAGCAAGATTTTTTTGCGGGACGCGGCAGTTACAGAGACCCCGCGCTCCTCCCCAAGGCATTTAAATTAAATTCCGGGGGACCGCGCTAGGCCTCTGTAACTCACTTACCATGATTCAGCCGGCTACGGGCGATGCGTCGCCATGGCAGTACGGCATCAAATGACATATTTTTAGATATATTTTAATAATATATTTTTATATAATTATATCAGTTTTACTGATCCATTTTTTTTCTCCTCTCTCTTTCTCTCCATTTTTGGACTTCGGAGGAGTTCGTTAGCCCTAATGTATAGGACTTAGGTTGTTTGCGCTCAATTATAGATATTTATAAAAGTTTTTTTAATATGTTTTAATTATTGTTGTATTAAAGTTGTATTTTGACTATATAAGACCGTTTTTTAGACTACAGGCATACCCCGGTTTAAGGACACTCACTTTAAGTACACTCGCGAGTAAGTACATATCGCCCAGTAGGCAAACGGCAGCTCACGCATGCGCCTGTCAGCACGTTCTGAACAGCAATACCGGCTCCCTACCTGTACCGAAGCTGTGCGCAAGCGGGGAGACTATAGAGCCTGTTACACATGTGTTATTTACATCAGTTATGCATGTATATATAACGATTGCAGTACAGAACATGCATTGATAAGTGGGAAAAAGGTAGTGCTTCACTTTAAGTACATTTTCGCTTTACATACATGCTCCGGTCCCATTGCGTACGTTAATGCGGGGTATGCCTGTATTATAATTAGGACTTTGGTCACAGAGTTATGTACTCATTGAGAGAACCTGTGATGTAAATTGCCATTGATTGCACATACTATAAATAGACATAGCCCATTAGGGGGATTATACTGCTCCTGACGAAGCTGACAAGCTCAGCGAAACGCGTAGAGCCACTGGTGCTCAGAGGCTGTGCCAGGAGGACCCGCCGATCCAAGATTGTCTCCCTCTCTCTGATCCGCGAGACCGGACGTGACCTAGGTCCGACCGGAAGTGACGTGAGAAACGCGGAAGCGGAGAACCACAAACAAACGTGGGGAGAGATGCCAAGTGACCGGGAAGCGGCGTGTACCGTCACTTCCACGGCGCAAGACGTGCTCGGGCGCCCGACACCATTTATGTGTCCATTATAAAGTACACAATGTGAGTACATATATTGTTCTGCTGATTTTAAGATAAATATTTTTATTGGTCTGCACAATTGGTCTTTTTCTGTTTCCCTGAACCTGTCATCTACACTACATCCCGATTCAGCTATCCAGAGACTATTTCTCATTGCATATATTATCGGACCACACTGTACGTAGGCATTCTGTAAGAGCCAAGACTTCAATTCTTTGAAGACTGTACGACATTAGCACACTATATTTGTCCCTTTCCTTTTTGGGGGGTAATCCGGATTATTACGCTCCCTTTGAATCCTGGACAACTCTGCATTCTTAAAGGGAACCTAAACCATTCCCCTCAGAGGTTGAGATATTATCCACTACCTTACACTTATTTGTTATTTCATATACTCACTATTTTGATTTTTTTTTTATTTTCACTTTGATTTGTAAGCGTTACTGGTGTTTAAGCGCCGTCCGAGTCACTTGGATTATCTATACCGCGGGGTCATGTGACGTCACATAACACCGCGGCATCATTTGACGTCGGCACAATGGTAAGGGGTGGGCGCTAGCACTGGGGGGGGGGGGGGGTGCAGCACCAGAAGTTGCGCACACCTGCTCTAAAATTTAATAAAAATCCGGTTTAAAATCAGCACATGAATAAAGTGCAAATGATCATATATACACAAAAAAAACATTTTTCAGAATCAGAAAGATGGGTTTTAAGACCAAGACCCAATAAAGAGACATTTCTGACAGTACACTAGAAGAGGGAGCAGAACCAAGATACGGAGAACCACCATGCCTGAAACATCCCTAATATACAATTTCTCCCATCAGTCTTTGACCCCTTTCCCCTTTAGAATCACAACTTTTGAGCAAAGGGCTTATCTTTTATACCAGCAAAAGAAATGTGGACGGTCCCGGCGCGAAGGGCTGTAACAAAGAAGTCGAAATATATGGAAGAAAAAAAATAGCTAAACGTAATATGTGCTCTATTAACGGTGTGAGTGGATACAAAAAGGAAATACTTCTCTCAGTAAAATAATGTTCCCAGGGATGCTTGATATCTAGACTCCTTCTGCAGTCTTGAAATGATGGGGCACTGCATCTTATTGAAGGAACGCAGAGCACAGCATCGCATAATACCGTTTTAATAAACACTTTAAAAGAAATTGCCATTGCAAACTCACAAACATGTTCCTGATTTTTGTGCCGTTGAATATTTAGCGTTCCAGCGCGGCACAGAAGAAATCCAACTACTAAACCAGGCGCATTTTCATCTCGGATTGATTTGTATTAAATTCACACATTCCGTGAAATTGAAGGATTTTTTTTTTTAAAGAACTTTGTTGTACCATCAATACAGCCTACGCCTGCTATTCCAGGCCCTTCAGCTATTGGGGGTTTTAAAGGAAAGAGTACCTTTGAGCCTTTTCCTAATAATGCCTCAATAGCTACATTCAATAGATTGCTATCGCAAGACCCCATGGGTCATCTTAAGAATCCCCAAAAGACACATTCTAATAACATCATATCAGGAAAGGGCGGCTTTGCTTTAAATAACGTGATTAGAAACAAAAATGTAATCATCCAACCAGCTGATAAGGGGGATGGTCTTGTAGCGCAGGACTATGGGAAGTACAGATCTCACATGTTAAAATTATTAGGAGATCGTTTGTCATGTAAACCGTTATCCTTTGATTCTACAATTAAACTCAAACCGCGAATGGATTCCTTTATTGCTCTGGGTGTTCAGCTGAATTGGATAACTCTTGATACTGCACACTTTTTCACTCAGACACATCATATACGCCCTGTGATGTATCCACTTCCCAAAACTCTACTTAAAGATAATCATTCTAGAACAAGGGGGGGGCTCCAGTTCTCAAGGACTCCCAACAGGTGAGGTTTTAACGATATCCCTGCTTGATTGATTCACCTGTGCTGAATCAGGGATATCTTGCAAACCTGACCTGTTGGTGGCCCTTGAGGACTGAAGTTGGCGTCCCCATTCTAGGATATATTTTCAAATATAGGCTCAATGTATCAAAGCAGGGATCTGCTCTTCTTGTTTACCCATTTTGCTGCTAAAGAGGCCTGCAATGTATTCGGAATGGGACATTTGGTCTCACCCAGCCGCCGTAGCCAATCTGCCCCTGGAATCCCTGCTGCCGCAGCTTCTAAGATAAGGTTTATTACAGTTTAGGGTATGGGGTTAATTTAACAGGCTTTAGCGGTTATGGTAGGAGGAATTAGGGTAAGGGCTTAGGGTAGGGTATTTACGGTAAGGGCTTAAGTTAGGGGGTATTAGGGTAAGGACTTAGGGTAGGGCATTTTAAGGTAAGGGCTTAGGTTAGGGGGTTTTAGGGTAAGGGCTTAGTGTAGGGGGTATTAGGATAAGGGTTTAGTGTAGGGGGTATTAGGATAAGGGGTATTAGGGTAAGGGTTTAGGGTAAGGGCTTAGGGTAGGGGGTTTTAGGGTAAGGGCTTAGGGTAGGGGGTTTTAGGGTAAGGGTTTTAGGGTAAGGGGTTTTAGGGTAAGGGCTTAGGGTAAGCGCTTAGGTTAGGGGTATTAGAGTAAGGGCTTAGGGTAGGGGGTTTTAGGGTAAGGGCTTAGGGTAGGGGGTATTAGGGTAAGGGCTTAGGGTAGGGGGTATTAGGGTAGGGGGTATTAGGGTAAGGGCTTAGGGCAGGGGGTTTTAGAGTAAGGGCTTAGGGCAGGGGTATTACGGTAAGGGGTATTAGGGTAAGGGCTTAGGGTAGGGGTATTAGGGTAAGGGCTTAGGGTAGGGGGTATTAGGGTAAGAGTTTAGGGTAGGGGGTATTAGGGTACTTAGGGTATGGGGTATTAGGGTAAGGGCTTAGGGTAGGGGGTATTAGGGTAAGGGCTTAGGGTAGGGGGTATTAGGGTAAGGGCTTAGGGTAGGGGGTATTAGGGTAGGGGGTATTAGGGTAAGGGCTTAGGGTAGGGGGTATTAGGGTAAGGGCTTAGGGTAGGGGGTATTAGGGTAAGGGCTTAGGGTAGGGGTATTAGGGTAAGGGCTTAGGGTAGGGGGTATTAGGGTAAGGGCTTAGGGTAGGGGGTATTAGGGTAGGAGGTTTTAGGGTAAGGCACTTACCGTAGCGACGAAGTGCTGGCAGCCAAATATCCTAGAGCACAATTCATTGTCGGAAATGTGCTGTATAAAGAAGAATCTCTTGGAGTATAACACTCCAGACCCGGTTGGGCCATTTGGCATTCACATGTGACTTTTTCTCCACTAGCCAAGGCCGGTGAGGAATACTGAAACCATGTGATTGTGTGAATGTTTTTCTTGACTGTTCAGGCTGTATTTTCTCTGTAGATTCACAGAAAATTACTTTATTTTCAATTGAGTCTCATTGACTAGTAAATACAAAAGGATGACCGGGGCTGTCAAATAAAGAGCCCTTCCTCAGGCTGAGCCAGGACTCTGGCATTAATAAATCAGACGGCAGCTTCACCTCAATGCAAAGCTCAGTTAAAATGTTGATAAATGAATCCCATCAAGTAGCATATGTCACCATGCTCAATGCAAATTGGGAAGAAGATGAAAGTCCTAAAATGGAACAAATACATTTAGCGGCAGAATAATATAGGTAGAAAAGCAGCAGAAAAAAAGAATGTCCATTATAAATTCAAATTAAGCTTTTGAATGCAAAGAAGACTAAAGGACCAAGTACATTTGTATAGGTAATAAACCTAAGAGTTACATGAAAGTGGTGGCAACCTTGGGGAAAAGCTTAATAATATCATTTAGAGCAGGGGCGGCTAACTCCAGTTATCAAGGGCCACCAACAGGCCAGGTATTATGGATATCCCTGCTTCAGCACAGATGGCTCAATCAGTGGCTTTCAACCAACCCTGTGTTGAACTACTAGAAAGTATCTGTGTTATTTTCTCCACCCATTCTAAAATGTGGAATTTCGTCTTCTGCAGCCATTCGTTTGTCGATCTGCTTGTATATTTAGGATCATTGTCTTGCTGCATGACCCGCTTCAGCTCACGGACGGATGGCCTGACATTCCCCTCTAGCATCTTCTGATGCAATGCAGATTCATGGTTGTGTAAATGATGGCGCGCCGTCCAGGTCCTGAAGCAGCAAAGCAGCCCCAAACCATCACACTGCCACCACCATGCCTGATGGTTGGGATGAGGTTCTTCTGTTCGAACGCAGTTTATATTTTCACCAAATATAACGTTTCTCATGAAGTTCAAAAAGTTCTACCTTTGACTCGTCTGTCCAGACAACATTGTTCCAGAAATCTTGTGGGTCATCTATGTGCTCTTTGGTGAACTTCAGACGGGCAGCAATGTTCTTTTTAGAGAGCAGTGGTTTCCTCCTGGCTATCCTTCCATGAACAACATTCTTGTTCAGTATTTTTCTGATAGTTGAATCCTGAACACTCACATTAGCTAATGCGAGAGTGGCCTGCAGATCCTTGAATGTCACTCTGGGGTTCTTTGTGACTTCCTGGATGATTTGCTTGTTTGTTCTTAGAGAGATTTTGGTAGGTTGACCGCTTCTGAGTAGAGTGACTTTGGTCTTCAACTTTCACCATTAGTAGACTGTCTGACAGGGGATTCGTTAAGCCCCAAATCATTATACATGGTTTTGTAACCTTTCTAGACTGATGAGCACCAATAAATGCTTTTCTGAGGTCCTCATAGATTTATTATGATTGTGGGATGACTTGTTTCTACACACATGTTTGGTGAAGACCAAACTCACAACATTTCTGATATTTATATAGAGTTGGGCCTCCCAAACTCACACCTGAAGATCTACCTAATTATTTAAACACTTGATTCCAATGATGCCCTTTCATTTAGCTGATAAAACCAGTGTTTCGCTTACTTTGTCACATACCGTGACTCTTAATTGCCCATTGTTTGAGTAATTCATACAGTACATCATTTTGTTTTCAAAAGACATGGAATTGGTTAATATAAACCCTCAGATACCCAGTAAGCTCATATAAACCCACAAAATTACCACAATATATACATACTATATATACTATGGACCACTAAAGAGTCCTAAGCCAAAAGCCAACTTACACCCCAATAACTTGAATGGGTCGTATGGTGTCTTTAATGCTAGGTAAATATGTCTCAATATTCCATAGACTTCTTTGGTCAGTGCTGTATTAGTGTGAATTCTACAAACACTGTCACATTATATATACATTTGGAGAGAACAAACTCTAATATTTTGGTTTCTGTGTCCCTCTGCTTGCTGATGTCAAAAGAACGCAGCTTTAAATAGCACGGGGCAGCAGCATAAAAAAACGATGCCCTTAAATCACTAACGCCATGTGACACTAATTTGTTTTAAGGCACCGCAATGTCAAATCCCATCAACATGAAACCGACGTAGCACTGCGGTTATACAGTACTGTATTCAGTCGTGTGTGCATCTCATGTTTTCAGGAGATCGACTTTACACTTATAGTATAGAAATAAGGATCCCCATGTTTATTGTGGTAATTAGAACCAAAACAAATAGCAATATTGATATGTGTAAGAGCTGTATCTCTGGCACTGTACCTTGAACAGAGATTTTATTTGACATTTTAGCTGTTTATTTCAATTGGAAAAATATGCCAATCCACTCTAATAGCGTGCCAGATAAGATACATTGTAAGGAACCCCAACCCTCTCTAATAGCGCGTCTAAGATCAAATGCATTGTAAGGAACCCCGACCCTCTCTAATAGTGCGTCTGAGATCAGATGCATTGTAAGGAACCCCAACCCTCTCTAATAGCGCGTCTGAGATCAGATGCATTGTAAGGAACCCCAACCCTCTCTAATAGCGCGTCTGAGATCAGATGCATTGTAAGGAACCCCAACCCTCTCTAATAGCGCCTCTGAGATCAGATGCATTGTAAGGAACCCCAACCCTCTCTAATAGCGTGTCTGAGAACAGATGCATTGTAAGGATCCCCGATCCTCTCTAATAGTGTGTCTGAGATCAGATGCATTGTAAGGAACCCCGATCCTCTCTAATAGTGTGTCTGAGATCAGATGCATTGTAAGGAACCCCAACCCTCTCTAATAGCGCGTCTGAGATCAGATGCATTGTAAGGAACCCCAACCCTCTCTAATAGCGCGTCTGAGATCAGATGCATTGTAAGGAACCCCAACCCTCTCTAATAGCGCCTCTGAGATCAGATGCATTGTAAGGAACCCCAACCCTCTCTAATAGCGTGTCTGAGAACAGATGCATTGTAAGGATCCCCGATACTCTCTAATAGTGTGTCTGAGATCAGATGCATTGTAAGGAACCCCGATCCTCTCTAATAGTGTGTCTGAGATCAGATGCATTGTAAGGAACCCCAACCCTCTCTAATTGCGTGTCTGAGATCAGATGCATTGTAAGGAACCCTAACACTCTCTAATAGCGCCTCTGAGATCAGATGCATTGTAAGGAACCCCAACCCTCTCTAATAGCGCCTCTGAGATCAGATGCATTGTAAGGAACCCCAACCCTCTCTAATAGAGTGTCTGAGATCAGATGCATTGTAAGGAACCCCAACCCTCTCTAATAGCGTGTCTGAGATCAGATGCATTGTAAGGAACCCCAACCCTCTGTAATAGTGTGTCTGAGATCAGATGCATTGTAAATTCTTCTTTATTTGGTACAATTTTCAAATGACCTGAAAATTAAAGAGAACCCTTTAGGGATGCCGGGGGAACAAAGGTTCCTAGGGATCCCTGTTTTTTTGTTTATTTGTTTTAATGTAATTTATATAAATGGATGGTGAATCTTGCACTGTATTGTGCTTCTATACTGTACATCAAAAATATTCATGGCACTGTACATACCATTTTAACACTAGATCTCCAAGTGTTGAGTAGGTATCCGATGAATTTACTGTGAGATGTTTTCAATCCAAGTTTATCATATTTAATATTTACATATAAAATGTACACAAGTTATTCACAGGTAGGAAGCTTGTTAAATTAACAACAAACTAAGGTAGCACTTCATTCTATGCATTGCCCCAAGGTTATAGTGGGTTGATATAATTTCCCAAGCTCATTTCATAGCAAAGTTTCAGCTTTATGTTAACCTTGACAATGTTTAAGGTCTTTCAGTGCAGAGGGAAAATTCAGGTCCCAATGGTAGTGAGGACTTTACATAAATTTCCATTGAGATAATGCGCAGGTCCCATAGACTATACAAAGGACAAAGCCAATGACAGTGTTTGTGCAGCAGACGTCATGCTGAAAATGTCATGCATATGGGCACATAAATTATATATATACATGGTATAAAGTGGTCAACGACTGAGCCACTGATTGAGCCACCTGTGCCGAAGCAGGGATATCCTCAAAACCTGACCTGTCGTTGACTGAGCCACTGATTGATCCACCTGTTCTGAAGCAAGGATATCCTGAACACCTGACCTGTCGGTGGCCCTTGAGGACTGCAGATAGCCCGTCCCCTGGTATAAAGCTAAGCACAGAACACACCATATACAGGATTGAGTTCTCCATCAACTGCATTAAAACCACCGTACAGTACTTGAGAACGATCCGAATGTGCAGCAACCCGTTCCCGGAGATGATTGCTCATTAAAAACAAAGTAAGGAAATTCATTTAAAAATAAAAAAATTGCATTACAGCAAGGAAATAACTGGGATTCCAGGCTTTCATCGCTCTGCCCACTTACTCCTTGTCGTTCTATTGCACAGAATATTTGCAATGAGAGTTATACTAAAAGTATACACTGTACATAAGTAGGTCTAGCTATTTCGTCTGTATTCGACTAGTATATAATAGAAATGATGTGTAACAAATCCATCTAATTTAATGCACATAGAGCCTAATTACAAACACCATGTTAGGTTTGCTCATGCAATTTATATATATATATATATATATATATATATATATATATATTAACGTTATCGAATTGGGTGAAAATATAGCAGGCAATCATTTGCTTTGTGTTTGTTGTATTTATGCCAAATGAAACCCACAGTTGGGTACTGTATATATCACATCTTCTATACATAAGAACACATCATTGGTAGGTATTGTGCTGCCATCTTGTGTTATCTCATTTTGATGCAACATAGTTTATTTATTAATTAAATGTTTTACCAGGAAGTAATACAGTGAGAGTTACCTCTCGTTTTCAAGTATGTCCTGGGTACAGAGCTACAATGACAAATACATCGTTACAAATACATAGTTACAATGAGTGAAAAGGGTTATAGAGTACATTATATACGACATTGTATGCACAGTTAGAGATAATATATGTTATAGGCGTATGTAACAGTTACAGACTAGATTAAAATGTGAGACCGCTTTAGTTTTGAAAGAACTTAGACTGGTGGCAGCTGTGAGAGTCTCCGGTAGACTGTTCCAGTTGTGGGGTGCACGGTAAGAGAAGGAGGAGCGGCCGGATACTTTGTTGAACCTTGGGACCATGAACAGTCTTTTGGAGTCAGATCTCAGATAAGTGCTGCACGTGGTTGGGGTGAGAAGCTTGTTCAGATAGGCGGGTAGCTTGCCCAGAAAGTATTTAAAGGCAAGACAGGAAAGATGAACTTATATGTCTAATATTAGGTGTCTAATATTAGCACCCCTTCATCACAGCACTATCACCAGTCACCTTGAGCATTAGTAATTTTTTTTCACTTTCCATTATTGCACCTGTAGGCAGGGTGCTCTCCACGTCAGTCCAGGGTCTGTGGGGGGTTTCCTCCGGCGGGTTCTGGGCACAGGTGTTCCTTGGAACAGAGTTTCTCTTCCCCTGTGATCTCTCTGGCAGCACAGCCCTTCTGCTAAAGATCCTTGTTCCAGCACTCACTGACTTCTAAGACAAATCTCAAAACGGGATAAATGCCAAATGAAAAAAATATTTAATACAAGCACAACGTAAACATATACATGGAGAAATGCAACACAGGCAAGAAAATATAGCACAAAAAACTAAAATCTAGGTAGCATAGTGACATGACACAGGGAAAGGGAGTGGGAAAATAATGGTAGGTGGGGAAAGGGGAAAAGGGGGTAAATAAGGGGGGCAACTTTCGGGGCAAAACCTCTTCCTCAGGCCCGTTCCCTCATGTCCCAGAGGAACATAAGGTACTTCCCTTAACCCCGTACCCCCAAATATAATGAGCAGAGCTCCTAGAAAACAGAACAACAGTTGTCCATATGAGCAATAAATGCTAAAGAAATATGATCCAGCAATAGCAGAAGAACATAAGCTAATGAGCAATAGAGTTCAAAATCAAACCGCAAAGCTTCTGGCAACAACCTTAATTCCCGTCACTCTCTTCTCCTGCTGAATGGGGCTGCTCTTTTAAACATGGTCGATGAGCCAGGTGTAGACTGGTCAATTAACTGAAATTAATCAGCTCCCTGCTGGACTTATCAGCAAAAGACAGGCTTTATTATGGAAGCCTTTTTAAACAGAGACATGGCCCTGTTACAATGCCCATACTGTATAGTTGTGTACTCTGGAGTACAAGCAAAATCTGTGGATATGCCCATACTGATGCACGTTTTATAACGAGGATTTCTCTTCTACATACAGTCTCTGAATATGATCACCCAACAGTAAAAGTTAAGATTTTTCTTTTATACACGTATGCAAATGAATTTAGCAAAAGAGGTTAAGAGTAGAGATATGTTAATTATTGTTACTTTATTAATAATAATAATAATAATAATAATAATAATAATAATAACAGACACAGAGAAGGCAGGGAGGAGTCTGACTTGTTTAGGGGGAAATGAATGAGAATTTAAGTAGACATGTATGCTGATTTACATTGTGTCACGTTACAAAAGGGACATTTGAAGGTCACTACACAGAAAAGGACAGTAACTTTGATGGAACAGGGTAAGTTTGTGACCTCCTGAGCCTGGACTTATACATCGTCCCTCCGACATCCACCTACCCCTCAAATGTAAACGTCTTACCCACCTCTTCATACCTGGAATCATTACACTGTAATTCTCAGGGCACATTGTTCTCCAGCTCCATTCCTATTGTATTTCCAAACAAAAAATTGCTTTCTCCAAGGCAGACATCTGTCTTTCCCTCCCTCCTTGACAGAACGCAGCGAACACCTCTCAGGTAGAACATTGAGGCATTGGTGATAAAGCACAAAACACAGTCATGCCACTTTAAATGTTAGCAATGCGTTATCTAAATCAGGAGTGCGCAAACTATAGACGCTGCCCCCCCTGCCTGCTCCCCTCGGTGCTTGCGCCCCCCCTACCTTGTTTTCCAGCGTCAAATGACGTCGCTGGGTCATATAACGTCACGCAGTGACCCCGCGGCGTCATTTGATGCTGGGTTTGCCATGGCGATGCGTCGCTTCTGAATCCCGGTAAGTTGAGATTTGCAGAGGCCTCGTGCGATCCCCCGCATTAAATTAAATGCCTTGAAGATGAGCGCGGGGCCTCTGAAAACGCCTGAGCCCCTCCCACCCCCAGGAAAATCTCGGGACCCCCAGTTTGTGTACCCCTGATCTAAATGAAGACAGGCATTCAAAATATGCAAAAACTTACATTGAAAGCCCTCATTTGAATCATCACTAGGCAGTACAATTTTTGTATATTTGACTGATAGTAATTCACATTGACTTATGTACAGAATATGTTGACACATTTTTATTTCACATCATATAATAAATAAATGTATTTAATAATAATAATTGTTCTTGTATAACATTGTTAGTTTTACATAGTGCTTTACAGAGACATTTTGCAGGCACAGGTCCCTGCCCTGTTGAGTTTACAATCTATGTTTTTGGTGGCTGAGGCACAGGGAGATAAGGTGACTTACCCAAGGTCACAATGAGCCAACACCAGGAATTGAACCAGGTTCCCCTGCTTCAAACTCAGTGCCAGTCAGTGTCTTTACTCACTGAGCCGCTCCTTCAGTCCTTCAGAATTTAAATAAAACAAACAGGAAAGGGAAACCAGACCACTGGTATTGTATACATTTCAGTGTTTAACTTGCAATACAAGACTAAAAGACTGAAAAACAACATTAAAATGCTTCAAGGATCAAAGGACAAGTGGCTGGAAAACAGATGGGTTGTGTCTGCTAAATGGGGACCTTATATCACCAAAGAATGCAACGCTTTTGTATGTTTCAAAGCCAGTACAACCAGCCTCACACTGATAAGACCCAAAAGGTCAAAACAGCTGTCTGTGAGCAGGGTTACTGGCTCTGCACTTCTTTAACCCATGCTGTGCAGAACAGCTGTGTAATGCGGCAGGCGTAAGTTTATAGGGGTCCGTGTTAAAATGGACAAAAAGTAAAGAGTGACGCACTGTGCTCATTTGCATGTAATTTCCCAGAATCCTTAGCTGTAGTTGAAGCATTGTTTGCTAAGCGATTATGGGAACATACATGGTTGCAGACCTGCCTGAGACATGCAAATGCACCACACCACAGGCGATATTTTTCTTTACTATGGCTTTTCTACAAAGCAGGAGACAATATGTCCCCCTCACATGGACATTAAGAACAGTGCAAAGGTTTATTAAAAAATGATCAACATTGCGGTCCCACTTGCGGATCTTGGTCAAGGTGTGCAGTATTTTCCACAAATCAAACCATTTACAGTAGCTGGTTTTGGGATATTTAATCATATACATTTCCTAAGGTGAATAAATTCTAAGCAAGGACCGTGCTCCATTATCAAAATCAACAGAAAATTATTTACTCCTTTCTCTCAATATTAAAACATACTGTATGTAATCAGAAAAATGACCACTTATATCTTTTATTTAAGTCACCTTTGCATTTACTGTTCATTTCCATTACACATTTTCAGGTTGCATTATAACCAGACATTAAACAGCTTATGGTGAGTAAAAAGTAAAGTGCCAAAAACCCTCCCCCGTACAGTGTACAGTAAATAATTGATACCACTTGTGCTACATTTGCATGTCCCAGAGAGGTCTGCAACCCTGTCTTTCCCCATAATCGCTTAGCAAACACGGCTTTCATGGCAGCCAGGGATTCTGGGTAATGATATGCAATTGAGCTCTGTGTGTCACTCTTTGCTTCTTATCCATTTTAACATTGACCCCTATAAGCGTATACCTGCCACATTACACCGCTTTTCAGCACGGTCTTAGTTTAAGAAGTTGCATTACACGTACTTCCTAAATTGATGAAATTCCTACAAAAGTTAATTTACTCATATATAATCTTGTTCCTATAAAGGGAAAAGTACATGATTATGAAAGCAGCAACCACTGCTGCTCGTAATTAATTATTATAATTGTTTTAACTTACCTGAATTGGGGGGTCCCGCAGAGATGTTCCGGGGTTTTGCGATGTCGGTTCCCGACTGTCGAACTGTTATGACACAAAATGGCCAGAGGTTCAGAGCTCACTCCCGCGACCAATAGAAAGTTGCAACACCCTCGGGAAGATGACACAACTCTTTATTCATGACCACGTGGCCAGGTGTGTGGTTTGTTTGTGTCAAAACTGTCACACAAAAAGACTACAAATCTCTTGGGAAGAGGTAGTCCGAGGGTAAGGTTAAAAAAAATGAATCATTTGGGTGGGGGATTTCTGCTTTAACACAATGTCTAAAAAAAGTCGACTGATGAGAACAAACATCTTTGAACAATACAAAGAAAAATCTAGCAAAGTCTGTAATATATCGTACATCATTACAGCTTAGAAGGGTGGTATATCTAAAGCATGGCATGCAGCTACAAGTCTGACACTAGATGTATCTGCGGGCTCCCTCTTGCTTTTGTAGAACTGGGAGTCTTTTGTTATTCCTCCAGTAATTATCTTTGATATGTGGGTTATACAAATCCAGAAACGTGTCTGAACCAGGGAGCTGAATAAAAGTTGAAACTGTAATAAAAGTTATTTTTTATCTTTTTCCTACCTCAAATTTGGTCTTGGATGAACAAAGCGCAGATTCATTTTGTCATGCTGCATTGTGGAATCTGTGCACAGTATGTGCGTCCTAATTACGTCCCAACAGGAAATTATGGAAGTGAAAGGAAAACACAAATCTACAGCAGGAAAATCCTTTCTTTGCTGAAGGGGCCAGTAATGCATTATGGTTTTGTGTTTTTTTCCAGCTAAAAATAAGGCCGTCTTCCGGGAAAACGGAGATTTGTTCAATATGGTAATGGAGGTTACTGCCTTTCGGGAAGGCAAGAAAAGCCCTGCAGTTCTTGAAGTCTTAACTGGACATACGTTAGTCAGAGCATCGTTAGAAAGTTAAAACATACAGTATCTGGTGAAATACAGTAGCTACGTTATATACTGTACAGAAGTGTACTGAAATGTTGGACTCCACTGCTTGCTACAATTTTGCAAAGTCATTAACATTCACAAGTTTAGCATCTAATTAAGTAACAGTTCCTCAGGAGAGGGGCCATTAATGCCCAGGTGGTAGAGTTGAAGGCCCGTCTCTGTCCACCTATGGACCTCCTACCCATCAACATCTCCAGGCCACCGTCTGATCTATGCCCTCCCACCAGATCATTACACTTTCCAGACCACTAGCAGAGCCCACCTTTTACATGGAATTACCCAAGCAACCGATAGAACAAAGCACCATTAACTACTACACACAAATCAAATCATTCACAAAAGATATCCAGGACAACATCATCAGTATCATCCCTGATGACCACAAACAATTTGACATGCTCCCCAAAATAAACAAACCGAGGAATCGAGGAAGTTCCATCATATTTAACTGAAGGAGTATCAAAACTGAGAAAACACCTTTGACCCATTAGTTAGAGAATGAACCAGCTACATTCTCCAAAAAGTACATAATATAGAGCAAGTGTAGTCCCACATCACAAAGGTGGAAGAAGAGAAGAGGCAGGTAACTAAAGGCCAGGGACATGCGTGGATATGAATTAAACATTTCTGGAAGAGAGAATAGTTGATCTAAAGTCCAGGAAGTTACAAGATCCCAGGCAGCATGGATTAACTGCGGGGAGATGATGTCAAACAAACCTAACTCATTTTTTAACTGAGTGACTAAGATAAAAGATCAGGATGGAGCAGTAGATGTATCTTATCTAGATTTTAGTACGGCCTTTGAGTCTGTCCCACATCGAAGACCGGTGAACAAATTGCAATGTTTAGGATTGGACTCTAAGGTGGTAGAATGGATAAGACATTGGTTGAAGGATAGGCGATAGGGAACTTAGTTAAAGGGACAAGGGAGAACATTCAGAGGAGGGGAAGGTAACCAGTGGACTGGCTCAGGGATCTGTACTGGGATCGGTGCTCTTTAATATCTTTATTAGTGACAATGCAAATGATCTGGAGGGGAAAGTAGGCCTTTTTGCAGATGCCACAAAGATCTGCAACAGGGTTGACACATCAAGGGGAGTAAACAAATGATGAGAGATTTAGATAGATTGTAGGAATCTAATCTAAAATCCACCAGCGGATTGTATCCAATGGCGGTTTTTGATTAATCCGCATGGTTGAAACTGGTACAATACGTCGACGGATTTTACACCGCAGAATGGATTTTGGATTGAAAGCTGCAGAAATTCGGCTAAACGGATTTTGCCAGTTTCGCCCATTCATGATCCACTGTAAATAGATACCATCACCAGGTGCATAGCTATAGCCCGGGGGTCCACTCTCCCCCCACCACTGTCGGTTGGCCCATCTCTCTTCAGACAGAAGGGGGGAGATGGTATGCGGTGAGGGACCCCGGCGTTAAACAGAAGATAAGCCGGCAGAGGAATCAGCAGCTGTTACACAAGCAGAGTAGGACAGCCAGGGAGGAGCACACTCTAGCCGCAGACACCGGAAGTAAGAAAGACTTCCGGGCCAGACCACTAGAGTGCGCTCCTCCCTTGCTGTCCTGCCTCCCTGTGTAACAGCTGCTGATTCCTCTGCCGGCTTCTGTTTAACGCTGGGGGCCCGTCGCCGCTGCCGCCGCATACCATCTCCCCCCCGTCTATATTGCTACCCACAGCTAGGCATGGGGGATGAGGGGGGAAACAGAGGATTATGAGGGGGAGAGGTGATGATGAGGGCAGAGGTGGGGAAAGGTGATTATGAGGGGGAGAGGTGATGATTAGAGGTTGAGGTTTTGATGAGGGGGAGAGCTGATGATGAGGGGGGAGCTGATGGTGATGATGGTGAAGGGGAGAGATGGTGGTGGTGATGATGATGAGTGGGGAGAGATGGGGGTGGTGATGATGATGGGGGGAGAGCTGGTGGTGCTATTGGTGATGATGATGAGGGGGAGAACTGGTGATGGTGATGATGAGGGGGAAAGCTGGTGATGAGAGGGAGAGCTGGTGATGATGACGAGGGGGAGAGCTAGTGATGGTGATGAGGGGGAGAGCTGGTGATGATGATGAGGGGGAGAGCTAGTGATGAGGAGAATGAGGTGGGGAAGAGGTGAGAGGGGAAGAGATGAGGAGGGGAGAGATAGGGAAGAGGAGGGGAGGTATGATGATGAGGAGGAGGAGGAGGGAGAGGGAGGATGAGGGGGAGACATGATGAGAAGGAGAATGGGGATGAGAGATGATGATGAGGAGGAGGGGGATAGTTGATGATGAGGGATGATGAGAGAGGAGAGGGAGAGGATGGGGGGCAGGGAGAAAAAAATTGCAGTCGGTATTAATATTAATGGGGCCCTGAATTTTTTTCCCCCGGGGGGACCATGCATGTCCTGCTATGCCACTGATCATCACTCTGCAATGCTGTATTTAAAACCTTCTACTTCTGTTTTTCTGCTATACCTGATGAAGATTGGTGTAGCAAAGTATTGGGGAGAGTAGGTGTCACCACATATGAAAAACATGGTACAGTAGTACAACATAGTGCAATATGTTCTAAGCTGGGTATGAATTTTCTTAAGATATTCTGTAAAGTGGGAACTCACATTTTCTTAAATAAAAATCAGCATTTTCCAAAAAAAATTTGGTACAGTAGATGTAGAATGAGTAACAAGTGGTCCTGGAATCCCTTGTAATGTGAAGGTCTAATGGCCAAGTCGTCTGTGGTATGATGATCGCAATGGAAACAGAGGCAAAACATAGACCGGACTGTACCAATGATTAATTAGAAAATACAGTGTTTAAAATACACACTTGCATTGTAACAAGTAAACATAGGCATGTAAGACTAAAGTTGGCAGGACTCGGCAATCTCACCTCCGCCCTGGATCCGGCGTCTCACTGTCCTCGACACTTCCGGTGTCTCGATGTCTGGTTGGTGAGGTTGTAATACGGAGAAGGGATGCAGCACGGCTCACGCAGGTGGATTCGGCTGGTTACTGGCATACACTGTAATGGACTCAACGCGTTTCGCTCAGACCGGCTTTGTCAGGATGACTCCTGATGAAGCAGTTATGAGCTAAAACACAAAGAAGAATCTTGGACCATTCCCCAGAGGGGTTTAAGCTGCATTTTGTTGTTTCACCATATAAGTGCACTTATCACTTGAATTTATTTTTATATATTGTGTTTCCTTTTCACTTTTTCCTGCTTGATCAGGATCATTGAAGCACTTAAAAGCACAAATAACACTGTATTATTGTAATGTACACTTTTATTGTTAAATATATACTCCATTTAGGAGCGCCCTTCAGAATCTTCTTTTCTTGGCTATCTGATGAAGAACCCTGTGATATTTGAAATGTGTACCTTACAGTAGAAACTATCTGCTGGTCCAGAAAAATGTATCATACTAGCTACTCCTCCTTGCTCCTTTGTTACGTGACAGAGTGATTGAGTGATGCTGTGTCATGCTTTGTCTGTCGATGAAAATTGGAGTCTACTCCAATGCAAACTGTTTGCAGGCAGTGTTCGTCATTGACACACTGAGGTTCAATTTTCCTAGATTTGGTAAAAATTACAAACTTCCACAGCAAAAATGTTGAACATTTAACGTGATCATCGGTGATATTGAGTTTAAAAGGTAATTAAAGCTGCAGTTCAGTCAATATCCTGCATGTTTGTTTTTTTTAATAAATCAGTTCTGTAGTAAGAAAAAATACTTTTAGCATTTTCTGTTTTTAAAAAAACAACTTTGAAAGACCAATTTTCTTGTATTCTATTTTAACAGCCATTTGCTAAGGCACTGCCCCTTCATGTCATGTCACAAGCTCTGGCACACCCCTTTGTCAGCACTGCCCTCCCTCTAGCACTTGTCAGTGCAGGAATGCTCATGAATATTCATGAGCTTCCACTGCCAGTCAAGCAGATTATAAACAAATGCCAGCTGTCATTTGTCACCAAATTGTCACCATATGTCACCAAATTTCAACATATCAATACATGGAAAACGAATTGAGCTGCAGCTATACTGTTCTTTAGGTAATTAGAGATTGCACACATAAAACTATTGAAGTAAAAAAATAAATGTAAAAAAAAAAAAAAAAGACTGAACTGCAGCTTTAATGTCTCCAACGTGCCTGTGATGCTTCAAGCAACAATGTATTCCAGATTCCTCAGGCAGGAAAGGGGTTAGGCCACATATACATGCCCCGGGCTCAGAGCACTGTGCACAGGAAGATCTGACCTTTAAAATAATTATACCTACTGTACGTCAACATCACGATGTGACTGACATTGAGCCACATTTAGCATGGTTCGGTTCAGAAATAGAAAACCTTATAACACTGATGTTCCTTTCCTAAATCCCCCCGTATGTAATCATGTCCTCTGAAGATGATAGTTTATTTCTATTAAATAATTGCTACATTTGAAAAGAACAGACAGAATCCGGTTTTCACCTCACGCTCAGTGACAATGCCCGTCAGCTCATAGAATTCTGGATGCTATATTATTAAAACTGATAGGGGGTCATTGAGTATTTGCCATAGCGACTGTTTGGACTATTTTAAAGGAGTAATTCATGGTTTGTTTTTTTGGGGGGGATTATTGTTTTCTAACATAGATTTGAAGCAGGGGATCTACGGGGCTAAACCCCATTCATTCCAGTTCCTGGGGGACCCCTTGCTACCCGAGATACCTACCGCCAAAGGGGGTGGAGTTCTCTGCAAAGTTTAAAGCTCCCACGTCACACGGGCCAATAGGAAGCCGAACCTGATGACATCCCGGCTTCCTATTGGCCGGCATGGCGCGGGAGCTCTGAAACGCCAACATTACATGATCCCTGCAAGTCGAGCAGAAAGGCTACCTGCAACCCCTATGGGGCACCTGTATCTCCGGAAGCACAGGGACTTTGGAGCAAAAATTAACGGGGTTCAGTTCTGTAGCTCCCCCCCCCCCGCCCCTCTTTCAATCATATGTTTAAAAAAAATGCAAAAATAATCGCCAGCTTGGATTGCTGATTTACACCAAAAAGCACAATAGACTGATATATAGAATAAGACCTTGGGCAGCCAATGCCACATTGGGGATGTAGTGGGGGAAAAAACCATTGAACGTAATTGGAGTTTTTCTTCTGATAAATCTGGTGCAATTATTTTGCACACGTTTTGCTCCAGTTCTGCAGACGACAGATCTTAGTAAACAGAATCTAAAGTTACTACTGTAGTAGACACCTGACTGTTAGTCAGTATAGGAAAGGAAATAGGATCAAACAAAATCAGTCGTAGTACTCTAGATCAGGGGGCGCAAACTTTTTTCCCTGCGCCCCGCTGCCGGTGGTCACCTCACCCCCACTTATCTCGGCTCCAGCGTCATGACGCCGCGTTGCCATAGCAACGCGTGTGGAGCCCAGATAAGTCAGGTTTACAGAGGCCCTGCAGCTCCGCCGGCACTTAATTTAAGTGCTTTCGGGAAGCGCGCGGGGCCTCTGTAAACTGCGCGCCCCCCCCGCAGGCAGTCCCAGTTTGGGCACCGCTGCTCTAGTACACAGGTAATAACTTTATATAAAAAGTACCAAAATCTCTGGAGGTTTTATTTTATTCTCAGCGGAAAATGTTCATAAGAAAGGCTCAAAGCTTTCCAAATAATACAACTACGACTGACCTTAACTTCCCATCAATACACTTTCCAAATAATACAACTACTAACTTCCCATCAGTACTGCTTTGCAGCACTTTTCAAAATGCAGAGATGATTGTGGGAAAGGTTTTGCCATTAGTTGCTATGGTAGGTTTAGTGCTGCAGGGATGGGCTTCCTACAATATTGTATGCATTGTCACAGTTTCCACAATGGTTTTATATTGGGCTCTAGTTAGGGTTGCCAGGTGGCTTCTCCAAAAGCACTGGACACAATAGTGAAAGGTGCGACGTGCTCTAGACACACACACACCCTCTCACCTCTCTCTGTTCCATGCTTTTTGCCTCCCCCCCACCCCCCCAGGATCTTAACACCTCCTCCTGATTGGTTGCTGCTGGGTAATGCAAAAGCAAAAAAGACGGTGCAAAATAGCGCTAAAGAACATAAGCCCCTATGGGACAATTATTATAAATTGGCAGCCAGACAACAACTGACTGTACAGTCAGTAACACATGTGAAAGAAAAAAAGACAATGTCGGCGCCAAACAATGAAATCAAACCATATAATGAATAGTCCAAATCAAAGTCCTTGGATGACAGAGGTGGGTGGGCAATTACAAACTCTCTCCAGGACGTGACGTGGTATATGAAAAACAAAAAGAAATAATTATAGTGCAGTATGCCAATACATGGGGACATAAAAACATATAACACTGACAACATAAAACATACAAGACAGACTAACAACAACAACAACAGGTCAGACTAAAAAATAATAAAAAAGCTATTTATTGACAACTAATGTTGAACTCTGGATGTAGCTGTCACACACCAATCCGGGGGGGGGGGTAAAATCGTTGCCCTACTCACAGAATAGTGGACAATAAAAGGCAGCAGGACTGGAATCACTGCAACGAATCTAAGATGGCGGCCGTGGTTCTCTCTCCGGCTTCTCCACGTGTGTCAGACGCTGCATGGAGCCTCCTGGATGTAGCGTTGCGCTCTCCTCTCCTGCCGATCTCCTGTCCTCTCAATCTGGGCACGTAACTCCTCTCCCCTGCCTCCCGACCGTATGGTGTGTTCCTCAGCTCCAGATGCAGTTAAATGCCTCTAAAAACGGTATCTTCCCAACGCGTTTCGTGCGCATGCGCGCACTTCTTCAAGGGATGTCACTACCCCTGAATCTGAATAGTTTATATACACACAGTCCACAGTCCCAATTGGTTGCGATTACAATTGGCAATGGATTAACTGTAATCCATTGCCAATTGTAATCGCAACCAATTGGGACTGTGGACTGTGTGTATATAAACTATTCAGATTCAGGGGTAGTGACATCCCTTGAAGAAGTGCGCGCATGCGCACGAAACGCGTTGGGAAGATACCGTTTTTAGAGGCATTTAACTGCATCTGGAGCTGAGGAACACACCATACGGTCGGGAGGCAGGGGAGAGGAGTTACGTGCCCAGATTGAGAGGACAGGAGATCGGCAGGAGAGGAGAGCGCAACGCTACATCCAGGAGGCTCCATGCAGCGTCTGACACACGTGGAGAAGCCGGAGAGAGAACCACGGCCGCCATCTTAGATTCGTTGCAGTGATTCCAGTCCTGCTGCCTTTTATTGTCCACTATTCTGTGAGTAGGGCAACGATTTTACCCCCCCCCCCCCCGGATTGGTGTGTGACAGCTACATCCAGAGTTCAACATTAGTTGTCAATAAATAGCTTTTTTATTATTTTTTAGTCTGACCTGTTGTTGTTGTTGTTAGTCTGTCTTGTATGTTTTATGTTGTCAGTGTTATATGTTTTTATGTCCCCATGTATTGGCATACTGCACTATAATTATTTCTTTTTGTTTTTCATATACCACGTCACGTCCTGGAGAGAGTTTGCAATTGCCCACCCACCTCTGTCATCCAAGGACTTTGATTTGGACTATTCATTATATGGTTTGATTTCATTGTTTGGCGCCGACATTGTCTTTTTTTCTTTTGCTGGGTAATGCAGCCAATCACATGGAGGAAGCTGCCCAGCCCCTTAGCAACAGCCCTGCTCTCTCCCTCCTTGGGGAAATCCCGCGGCCCCCCAAGCCGATCAGGTCACTGTGTCCAGAGAGGTAATACCGTCCATACATGTCCAGTATCGCTTCTAGTTTTGTACTGGACAGTGTCCCAATACAGGACAGTCCGGTTCAATACTGGACGCTTGGCAACCCTAGCTCAAGTTAACATTCTCTTTCTTCCGCCACTAGATGTCTCTGTTTCCCTTGCTATCAATGTTCAATTTCTACTCTTTTCATGGCACCGTTTTCATAGCAATTAATTGACATTCCTTTGATAACACGCTCAGTCTCTGTTACTGTTATCTTTCTCTTCCTCATATGATTTTATGGAAGCAAATACATCACTTCTTTGTCTACTGTGTTTCTTTTATCTAAATCTTTCTTCCAGTGGACAAGCCAGTCGAGCTAATATCCTCCATTAATTTACAGAGAGTAATGTCAGGACAATTTCTGCTGATCCTATAGCCTACTCGCTTTCTGTTATGGGGTTTGTAGCAGGGTCTGTTGGAAGGCTTCTTCTGTCAGAAACATTATTTTCTTTTGTTCTTTCCCCCGGGTCACTGGAATGCTATGACCTTTACCATTTGTGGATCCCAAGAGTTTTTTTTCTGCTAGTTGTACAATGTAACTAAAGCATATCCACAGGCAGGGGGCGCAAGCGGAAAATCTGATTGGGGAGGGGTTGGGGGGGGGGGCAGTTGCAGCGTCATGACAAAGCGCTGTCCCGTGGCGACGTATAGCCGTGACAACGTGCTGTCAAGTGACGCAGCGATGTCACTTGGCGATACGTTGTCATGGCAACGCTTCGTGCATCACGCGTCGCCACGTGACGTCGCATCGCCATAACGAGGAGGAAAGCTGCTCTCTTACAGAAGTCCGACTCTCTCCCACGCCAATCAGTTTAATTTTTCAGTGGGGAAGAGTGCAGGGCCTCTGTAAGTGCAATAGCAATTCTTGTACCACTGTCTACAGGTACTCCTTCCTCCAGTATGAGAAAAAGCCACAGGGTATAAATAAAGAGTAGCTAGCTCAATGGTTTTCAACCTTTTTTTGGTTTAGGACCCCAATAATCATATTGCCAAACTCTGCGGAACCCCAACCCTCTCTAATAGTGCGTCTGAGATCAAATGCATTGTAAGGAACCCCAACCCTCTCTAATAGCGTGTCTGAGATCAGATGCATTGTAAGGAACCCCAACCCTCTCTAATAGCGTGTCTGAGATCAGATGCATTGTAAGGAACCTCAACCCTCTCTAATAGCGCGTCTGAGATCAGATACATTGTAAGGAACCTCAACCCTCTCTAATAGCACGTCTGAGATCAGATGCATTGTAAGGAACCTCAACCCTCTCTAATAGCGCGTCTGGGATCAGATGCATTGTAAGGAACCCCAACCCTCTCTAATAGCGCGTCTGAGATCAAATGCATTGTAAGGAACCTCAACCCTCTCTAATAGCGCGTTTGAGATCAGATGCATTGTAAGGAACCTCAACCCTCTCTAATAGCGCGTCTGAGATCAGATGCATTGTAAGGAACCTCAACCCTCTCTAATAGCGCGTCTGAGATCAGATGCATTATAAGGAACCCCAACCCTCTCTAATAGCGCGTCTGAGATCAAATGCATTGTAAGGAACCCCAACCCTCTCTAATAGCGCGTCTGAGATCAGATGCATTGTAAGGAACCCCAACCCTCTCTAATAGCGCGTCTGAGATCAGATGCAATGTAAATTCTTCCGTATTTGGTACAATTTTCAAATGACCTGAGAATTCCAGGGAACCCTGTAGAGATGCCAAGGGGAAACCAAGGGGAGCTTCAAACCTGAAAGCCCAGTTATGTCAGCCAGAGCGGCTACCGGCACCTACTACGGAGGTAAGTATCTCTGGAAACAGGCAGTCCCCGGTGCTGTAATGAATGGGTTTCAGCTCCGGAGACCCCCTGCTTCAATCCTGTGTAAAAAAAAAAAAATTGTTTTTTTTTAAAGAGAGAGCTTGGATTGCTCCTTTAAGCCATTGTAAATAATCTCAGATGCTCTAGTTACTAAGTATGCATTTAATCAGAAGCTTTCTTCCTGGGGCTTTTCCCAGTCACTGAGTCCATCACTGTAAAGTGTCTAAAACGCTGGCGCTTTCATCACTGAGAATGACTAAAGACTCGAAGCCGGGCCCAGGAGCACACTATGTGGGTGACTGCTGATGTGAGAAGATAATCCTATGGATGACACAACAAACACAAAGACATGACATACTTCTATAAAATATGGACGATTTGCAGTCTTCCAATCAAGACAAATATTATGAACAAGTCCTGCTCGTACCAAAGGCGTCCACACTGCTGGAAACGAACCCTGAAACAATAAGGGGTGACTCACTCCTTTTAATTTTAGATAAAGTGAACTATCGGAAGTGCCTCTTGGGGGTGGTTCCTGTGATCTAAATCCATGATTTTACATTTCTTAGCAATGAGTTGTAGCTGGTACGTGCTTGAATAATTCAAATTGTGAATAGAGTATGGCTCTTTATCTATCCATAGCAATTTACCAAAGGTCATACATTTCATGTATTTCCTGTTGGTCAATTGTAAATACATTGAAGATGACTACTTCGACTGAGCCACTGATTGATCCACCTGTGCTGAAGCAGGGATATCCATAAAAGCTGGCTTGTTGGTGGTCCTTGAGGACTGTGTTTGAGACCTCTGGATTAGAATAACTATGCTGCAGTATGATGCACTCCCATGTACGATGCACTCTCATGTACGATGCACTCTCATGTACGATGCACTCTCATGTAGGATGCACTCTCATGTAGGATGCACTCTCACGTAGGATGCACTCTCATGTAGGATGCACTCTCCTGTACGATGCACTCTCATGTAGGATGCACTCTCGTGTACGATGCACTCTCGTGTACGATGCACTCTCATGTACGATGCACTCTCATGTAGGATGCACTCACATGTAGGATGCACTCTCACGTAGGATGCACTCTCACGTAGGATGCACTCTCACGTAGGATGCACTCTCACGTAGGATGCACTTTCACGTAAGATGCACTCTCATGCAGGATGAACTCTCATGTAAGATGCACTCTCCTGCCTGATGCACTCTGCACTCTCCTGCCGGATGCACTCTCCTGCCGGATGCACTCTCCTGCCGGTTGCACTCTCCTGCCGGATGCACTCTCCTGCCGGATGCACTCTCCTGCCGGATGCACTTTCTGCCGGATGCGCTCTCCTGCCGGATGCGCTCTCCTGCCGGATGCGCTCTCCTGCCGGATGCACCCTATTCCTGGTCAGCACCAGTCACTGTATCAGAGCCCTGCAGGAAGGTGCAGAGGAGGGGACAAATTACATAGGAAAAGAGGACCAATAGGAAGAGTTAAGGGGCGGGGATGAGTTAGAGGAATGCACCAATCAAATGAGGGGCAGGGCAGGACAGAGGAGGAGAAAAAGACAAGAACAAGACCTAAAATAACTACAGGTACTAAGTAGGGTCGTCAGGTAGCTTCTCCCAAAAATACTGGACATAATGACACACACTCTCACCTCTCTCTGCTCCATGCTGTTTCCTCCACTCCTTATCCCCACCCCAGGCTCCTGACACCTCCTCCTGATTATCTGCATTACCCAGCAGCAGCCAATCAGGATGGAGGAAGCTGCCCAGACCCTTAGAAACAGCCCTGCTTGGGGTAATCCCGTGACCCCTCAAGCCGGTCAGGTCACTATGTCCAGAGAGGTCATACCGGTATACACATACACGTCCAGTATTACCTCTCATTTTTTTCTGTACAGTGTCCAAATACAGGACAGTCCGGTTCAATACTGGACACCTCGCAACCCTACTTATCTGCAATGTGATCATAATACAGGGGTCTCAACTCCAGTCCTCAAGATCCCCCAACAGGTCAGGTTTTCAGGATATCCCAGCTTCTGCACAGGTGGCTCAATCAGTCCATGCTTCAGCACAGTCTTCAACTGAGCCTCTGATTGAGCCACCTGTACTGAAGCTGGGATATCCTAAAAACCTGACCTGTTGGGGTGCGGGGGGGGGGGAGTTGAGGACTGGAGTTGAGCACGCCTGTTATAATATACAAATGCAAGGTAGTTAGAAACACTAGCATGTACTAATTGTACATTTTAAACATATTTCTGGGTGATATTCTCTTTACAAATGTTTACCTACTGCCGAAATGCTCAAATCCTTTCAACAAGTACAGTAAGTGGCAAATTACACGTATAATTGATAGCTATTATCATTATTACCATTGTTTCTAATTTGTTGAGCGCTCCTGAACATGGCACTTGAAAAGCAAAATTCCATACAATTAAAATATTAAAAACAAACTCTCGGTATAACATCACATTGTTTAATAAAGATGAAATAATAGGCATCTATAAAAATAAAGCTAAAGCGACTGCAATATAATCAAAGATAAAACCATTATAGAGTTTGTATTAATAAAGGGACATCCCCATGCATTAATCAGAAGAAGCAATATACTATAAACATTTGCAATAAAGTTGTCTCAAAATATCATTCTCATTAATTTTATTTTATTGATCGGAAATACTGACAGTGAGCTAGGCGTGTGCAAGGTGTGCATAGCTGGAACAATGCAAGTTGACTTAATTAACTTAGAAAGAGCCTTTGCCATCAATGTTTATAGCCATATCTTCGGTTTTGTGGAGTGTAATAGCCATTTAACTTCCTGCACAGCAGAGGGGCTTTCAACACACTGTAAAACAGTGAGGGAAATTAACTGAACTGAAAATGTTTATTCGTAAGGTGAAATGAAGGAACTTTGCGCTTTCGTTCTTGACCTGCTGTAAAATGTACGAGTCCCCAAAAAACTCTTCCGTAAATGGTGATTTGTGAAGCCTTCTCCGGGTTTCGGATTATTAAGCAGCGTGGCAGTTTTACAAGCGTTGGTCGCAGAAAGGATGATTTGGACTGTTTGCTGGAGGTGCATGGAGAGTTGGAAGTTAAAGAGAGTGCCTGACATTCATTCATATTTGTAAACTGCCTTCTTAATAGACTGTAAAGCTTTGACATATGCCACAAGTTCTAGTGCAGTGTGGGATGACCTGAATGCCCTTGCCTATGATGTACAATTATGGAGCAATGTGAATGATGGGCTTTTGGATAATGCAGATAGTATCAGGAGCTTAAAGACGTATTTATATTCCATATCCTCAATTTATGTTGACTTTGTATGAGTCTGGTAAGCTTTACAGTTATGTCATGAGTTTGTGTTGGTCTGCTATATGCACTCTTTACTTGTGATAGTGCATAGGGGCTGATACTGTAGATGAAAATAAATGACTATACTTTGAATTGTTTTCTATAGGATCATTTCATACTATATACACAAACTGCTGTTAATTAAAGGTACCTTTTAGCTTGTGTAAGCAGCGTCCGTGGTGGCTGATGATAGAATGAAAAGTAAAAGAGATAGACATATAAATATATATATAAATTACTGAAAAGAGCCAAATCAAAATATAAGGATAGTGAACATTGCATGTACAATTTGATATTGTATTGTATGTCTTTATTTATATAGCGCCATAAATGTACATAGCGCTTCACAGTAGTAATACATATTATAATCATATAAATAACAAATAATATAAATAACAGGTCATGGGAATACGTGCTTCAGACATAAAAGTAACATTAAGGAAGAGGAGTCCCTGCCCCGAGGAGCTTACAGTCTAAATGGTAGGTAGGGGAACGTATAGAGACAGTAGGAGGGAATTCTAGTAAGTACGTCTGCAGGGGCCACACTTTATGTATCGTGTCCAGGATTATCCACAGTGCTATTCATATGCTTCTTTAAGCAAATGTGTCTTCAGGTGGGTCTTAAAGGTGGATAGAGAGGGTGCTAGTCGGGTACTGAGGGGAAGGGCATTCCAGAGGTGCCGGGCAGTAAGTGAGAAAGGTTTAAGACGGGAAAGGGCTTTAGATACAAAGGGGGTAGAAAGAAGACATCCTTGAGCAGAACGCAAGAGTCGGGATGGTGCATAGCGAGAAATTATGGCTGAGATGTAAGAAGGGGCAGAAGAGTGTAAAACTTTAAAAGTGAGGAGGTGAATTGAGTGTGAGATGCAGGATTTTTGGTAAATACATCCTCTACTTACATATTATTATTTTCGGTAACAAGTTCATATCTGGGTATAGGTTTCTATAATTGCTGCCTGTTACTTAGCATGCTTTCCTGCAGAGAGGGCTCCATTCTGCTGTTTCTAGGTCAAACATTGAACTCAAACAAAACACTTTAAACTCTTGTTTGTTTTTATTATCGCCCGGCCGTTCAGTCTGGAAAAGGCATGTGGTTATTGTATCACAGTAACGGCTTTCTGTTTCCTGCGTACCTGCTGTAGGTGCTGTTCAGTTTTACTGCTGTTTGTTTTTCATTGTACCTCTCCTCGGCGGGAAAAATATCACAAAAGATAAGCTAGGTAGTGGCAATATTGTTGCATCGGATAGGGTTTCCAGGTGTTCGGTATTGAACTAGATTTTCTTGTATTTAGACACTTTGTCCAGTAAAAAATTAGCGGTAATACTGGACATGTATGTGTATACCGGTATTACCTCTCTGGGCGTGTATGTGTATACCGGTATTACCTCTCCGGGCGTGTATGTATATACCGGTATTACCTCTCTGGGCGTGTATGTGTATACCGGTATTACCTCTCTGGGCGTGTATGTGTATACCGGTATTACCTCTCTGGGAGTGTATGTGTAAACCGGTATTACCTCTCTGGGCGTGTATGTGTATGTGTATACCGGTATTACCTCTCTGGGTGTGTATGTGTATACCGGTATTACCTCTCTGGGCATGTATGTGTATACCGGTATTACCTCTGGGCGTGTATGTGTATACCGGTATTACCTCTCTGGGTGTGTATGTTTATACCGGTATTACCTCTCTGGGCGTGTATGTGTATACCGGTATTACCTCTCTGGGCGTGTATGTGTATACCGGTATTCCCTCTCTGGGCGTGTATGTGTATACCGCTATTACCTCTCTGGGCGTGTATGTGTATACCGGTATTACCTCTCTGGGCGTGTATGTGTATACCGGTATTACCTCTCTGGGCGTGTATGTGTATACCGGTATTACCTCTCTGGGAGTGTATGTGTATACCGGTATTACCTCTCTGGGCATGTATGTGTATACCGGTATTACCTCTCTGGACATGTACTGTTTGTGTATACCGGTATTACCTCTCTGGGCGTGTATGTGTATACTGGTATTACCTCTCTGGGCGTGTATGTGTATACCGGTATTACCTCTCTGGGCGTGTGTGTGTATACCGGTATTACCTCTCTGGGCGTGTGTGTGTATACCCGTATTACCTCTCTGGGCGTGTATGTGTATACCGGTATTACCTCTCTGGGCGTGTATGTGTATACTGGTATTCCCTCTCTGGGCGTGTATGTGTATACCGGTATTACCTCTCTGGGCGTGTATGTATATACCGGTATTACCTCTCTGGGCGTGTATGTGTATACCGGTATTACCTCTCTGGGCGTGTATGTGTATGCCGGTATTACCTCTCTGAGCGTGTATGTATATACCGGTATTACCTCTCTGGGCGTGTATGTGTATACCGGTATTACCTCTCTGGGTGTGTATGTGTATACCGGTATTACCTCTCTGGGCGTGTATGTGTATGTGTATACCGGTATTACCTCTCTGGGTGTGTATGTGTATACCGGTATTACCTCTCTGGGCGTGTATGTGTATACCGGTATTACCTCTCTGGGCGTGTATGTGTATACCGGTATTACCTCTCTGGACATGTACTGTTTGTGTATACCGGTATTACCTCTTTGGGCGTGTATGTGTATACCGGTATTACCTCTCTGGGCGTGTATGTGTATGTGTATACCGGTATTACCTCTCTGGGTGTGTATGTGTATACCGGTATTACCTCTCTGGGCGTGTATGTGTATACCGGTATTACCTCTGGGCGTGTATGTGTATACCAGTATTACCTCTCTGGGCATGTATGTGTATACCGGTATTACCTCTCTGGGCGTGTATGTGTATACCGGTATTACCTCTCTGGGCATTTATGGGTATACCGGTATTACCTCTGGGAGTGTATGTGTATACCGGTATTACCTCTCTGGGCGTGTCTGTGTATACCGGTATTACCTCTCTGGGCGTGTATGTATATACCGGTATTACCTCTCTGGGCATGTATGTATATACCGGTATTACCTCTCTGGGCGTGTATGTGTATACCGGTATTCCCTCCCTGGGCGTGTCTGTGTATACCGGTATTACCTCTCTGGGCGTGTATGTATATACCGGTATTACCTCTCTGGGCGTGTATGTGTATACCGGTATTACCTCTCTGGGCGTGTATGTGTATACCGGTATTACCTCTCTGGGTGTGTATGTGTATACCGGTATTACCTTTCTGGGCGTGTATGTGAATACCGGTATTACCTCTCTGGGCGTGTATGTGTATACCGGTATTACCTCTCTGAGCGTTTATGTGTATACCGGTATTACCTCTCCGGGCGTGTATGTGTATACCGTATTACCTCTCTGGGCGTGTGTGTGTATACCGGTATTACCTCTCTGGGTGTGTATGTGTATACCGGTATTACCTCTCTGGGCGTGTATGTGTATACCGGTATTACCTCTCTGGGCGTGTGTGTGTATACCGGTATTACCTCTCTGGGCGTGTGTGTGTATACCCGTATTACCTCTCTGGACATGTATGTGTATACCGGTATTACCACTCTTGGCGTGTATGTGTATACCGGTATTACCTCTCTGGACTTAGTGACCTGACCAGCTTGGGGGTATACGGGATTTCCCTCAGCAGGGAGAGAGCAGGGCTGTTACTAGTGGGCTGGGCAGCTATGTCCATCCTGATTGGCTGCTGCTTAGGAATGCAGCTAAGCAGGAGGATGTGTCAGGAGCCTGAGGGTGGGGCCAAGGGAAGAGGAAACAGCATGGAGCGGTGAGAGGTGAGTGTGTGTGTTTGTGTGTGTCTCGAGCAGTCGCACCTTTCACCATTGTGTCCAGTATTTTTGGAGAAGCCACCTGCGAACCCTAGCGCCATCAATCATTCTGTGACCACGCTACGAGGACCTTCAGCGTACGGGTTTGAATCCATGCAGGGTCTTTTGCTATTCCGGGGGGACCCGATCTTCAGAACTCCTTTCTGCAGAACACCCATGTACAGCAACGCACATCACCATCGGAATACCTTGTGAATCGCCTGAATCTATGTGTGCGTGTACGTTATGTACACGTACCTTTATTAATATAAGGAATACCTTTTTGAACATCAGGTGCACTGCTCTTTTTCTAATCTTTTTCTCTGTATCTCCGGAAGCAGGGGGTCCCCAGAGCTGAAATGAATGGGTTTCAGTGCCAGAGACCCCCTGCTTTAACGCTGTGTAAAAATAAACAAAAATGAGGGGAAAACAGCCGCTTGGATTGCCGCTTTAAAGCTAGATGCAGCTCATGTATCAAGAAAATATGGATTGCTTCCTGATGCTACTAATATTGGTCCTCGCCTGTGTGTCCCTTGTATGCAGCTTGTGTCAACAGACAAAAGAAATGTCATTGTCTACCAAGACACGTACTATATTCCAATCTTCACAGGCGCATACTGTTTTTTTTTAGGTCACATCATAATACATTAAGACTGAGCTGAGAGGCGACACATGGAACAAGTGGAGAATTCTTTATAAAGATTCAGGATGAGTCATTCTGCCGCACACCTGACCTTAAGTGTTTAATTTTCCTGCAGCTCCACGCTCTGTACTCATTTCAGAACATTGTGTTCTGGGAAGAATAAATTGGCGTTGAGCAGCTCGTTGGGACTTTAATCACTGTTTCTTACTGTAGAAGAGAAAGATAATTCTAATAAAAAAGGTTGCAGTGGAAAAATCATCGTAACTGCAGAGAATAACAGCTTTCCATTTTTTTTTTCCTTTGCAAAAATCCCAGGACCAGCACAGTGCAACAATTAATTAACACGTAGCTGCAGAAGCGCTGATTAATTGGCTGATTGCTCTGTGATGGCAGAATTAGGGCAATGCTCTTGATAGGGTAACGAGATTTGCCTTCACTCGCTGTTATAGCGCAGGGGTACTCAGCTCCAGTCCTCAAGACCCCCCACCGCCAGGTCAGGTTTTCAGGGTATCCCTGCTTCAGCACAGGTGGCTCAATCAGTCCCTGCTTCAGCACAGGTGGCTCAATCTCTGCTTCTTTGACTGAGCCTCTGAGGGAGCCAACTGGGCTGAAGCTGCGATATCCTGAAAACCTGACCTGTTGGGGGGGGGGGGCAGAGGGCTGGAGTTGAGCCCCTGTTATAGATTATGTCACATACTGTATTTATTTAGTAAGCGGTGTTACTCCCAGTCCAGGCGATGCAGTACTGTTACTCCCAGTCCAGGCGATGCCGTACTGTTACTCCCAGGCCAGGCGATGCCGTACTGCTACTCCCAGTCCAGGCGATGCCGTACTGTTACTCCCAGGCCAGGCGATGCCGTACTGCTACTCCCAGTCCAGGCGATGCCGTACTGTGACTCCCAGTCCAGGAGACGACGTACTGTTACTCCCAGGCCAGGCGATGCCGTACTGCTACTCCCAGTCCAGGCGATGCCGTACTGTTACTCCCAGTCCAGGAGACGACGTACTGTTACTCCCAGGTCAGGCGACGCCATACTGTTACTCCCAGTCCAGGCGATGCCGTACTGCTACTCCCAGTCCAGGCGATGCCGTACTTTTACTCCCAGTCCAGGAGACGACGTACTGTTACTCCCAGTCCAGACGATGCCGTACTGTTACTCCCAGTCCAGGCGATGCTGTACTGTTACTCCCAGTCCAGGCGATGCCGTACTGTTACTCCCAGTCCAGGCGATGCCGTACTGTTACTCCCAGGCCAGGAGACGCCGTACTGTTACTCCCAGTCCAGGCGATGCCGTACTGTTACTCCCAGTCCAGGCGACGCCGTACTGTTACTCCCAGTCCAGGCGATGCCGTACTGTTACTCCCAGTCCAGGCGTTGGCGTACTGATACTCCCAGTTCAGGCGACGCCGTACTGTTACTCCCAGTCCAGGCGATGCGTACTGTTACTCCCATTCCAGGCGATGCCGTACTGTTACTCCCATTCCAAGCGATGCCGTACTGTTACTCCCAGTCCAGGTGATGCGTACTGTTACTCCCAGGCCAGGCGATGCCGTACTGTTACTCCCAGTCCAGGCGATGCCGTACTTTGACTCCCAGGCCAGGCGATGCCGTACTGTTACTCCCAGTCCAGGTGATGCCGTACTGTTACTCCCAGTCCAGGTGATGCCGTACTGTTACTCCCAGTCCAGGCGATGCCGTACTGTGACTCCCAGGCCAGGCGATGCCGTACTGTTACTCCCAGGCCAGGCGATGCCGTACTGTTACTCCCAGTCCAGGTGATGCCGTACTGTTACTCCCAGTCCAGGCGATGCCGTACTGTTACTCCCAGGCCAGGAGACGCCGTACTGTTACTCCCAGTCCAGGCGATGCCGTACTGTTACTCCCAGTCCAGGCGACGCCGTACTGTTACTCCCAGTCCAGGCGATGCCGTACTGTTACTCCCAGTCCAGGCGTTGGCGTACTGATACTCCCAGTTCAGGCGACGCCGTACTGTTACTCCCAGTCCAGGCGATGCGTACTGTTACTCCCATTCCAGGCGATGCCGTACTGTTACTCCCATTCCAAGCGATGCCGTACTGTTACTCCCAGTCCAGGTGATGCGTACTGTTACTCCCAGGCCAGGCGATGCCGTACTGTTACTCCCAGTCCAGGCGATGCCGTACTTTGACTCCCAGGCCAGGCGATGCCGTACTGTTACTCCCAGGCCAGGCGATGCCGTACTGTTACTCCCAGTCCAGGTGATGCCGTACTGTTACTCCCAGTCCAGGTGATGCCGTACTGTGACTCCCAGGCCAGGCGATGCCGTACTGTTACTCCCAGGCCAGGTCGATGCCGTACTGTGACTCCCAGGCCAGGTCGATGCCGTACTGTTACTCCCAGTCCAGGTGATGCCGTACTGTTACTCCCAGGCCAGGCGACGCCGTACTGTTACTCCCAGTCCAGGCGATGCCGTACTGTGACTCCCAGGCCAGGCGATGCCGTACTGTTACTCCCAGTCCAGGCGACGCCGTACTGTTACTCCCAGTCCAGGTGATGCCGTACTGTTACTCCCAGACCAGGCGACGCCGTACTGTTACTCCCAGACCAGGCGACGCCGTACTGTTACTCCCAGTCCAGGCGACACCGTACTGTTACTCCCAGTCCAGACGATGCCGTACTGTTACTCCCAGTCCAGGCGATGCCGTACTGTTACTCCCAGGCCAGGCGATGCCGTACTGTTACTCCCAGTCCAGGCGATGCCTTACTGTTACTCCCAGGCCAGGCGATGCCGTACTGTTGCTCCCAGGCCAGGCGATGCCGTACTGTTACTCCCAGGCCAGGAGACGCCGTACTGTTACTCCCAGTCCAGGTGATGCCGTACTGTTACTCCCAGTCCAGGTGATGCCGTACTGTGACTCCCAGGCCAGGCGATGCCGTACTGTTACTCCCAGGCCAGGCGATGCCGTACTGTTACTCCCAGTCCAGGTGATGCCGTACTGTTACTCCCAGTCCAGGCGATGCCGTACTGTTACTCCCAGGCCAGGAGACGCCGTACTGTTACTCCCAGTCCAGGCGATGCCGTACTGTTACTCCCAGTCCAGGCGACGCCGTACTGTTACTCCCAGTCCAGGCGATGCCGTACTGTTACTCCCAGTCCAGGCGTTGGCGTACTGATACTCCCAGTTCAGGCGACGCCGTACTGTTACTCCCAGTCCAGGCGATGCGTACTGTTACTCCCATTCCAGGCGATGCCGTACTGTTACTCCCATTCCAAGCGATGCCGTACTGTTACTCCCAGTCCAGGTGATGCGTACTGTTACTCCCAGGCCAGGCGATGCCGTACTGTTACTCCCAGTCCAGGCGATGCCGTACTTTGACTCCCAGGCCAGGCGATGCCGTACTGTTACTCCCAGGCCAGGCGATGCCGTACTGTTACTCCCAGTCCAGGTGATGCCGTACTGTTACTCCCAGTCCAGGTGATGCCGTACTGTGACTCCCAGGCCAGGCGATGCCGTACTGTTACTCCCAGGCCAGGTCGATGCCGTACTGTGACTCCCAGGCCAGGTCGATGCCGTACTGTTACTCCCAGTCCAGGTGATGCCGTACTGTTACTCCCAGGCCAGGCGACGCCGTACTGTTACTCCCAGTCCAGGCGATGCCGTACTGTGACTCCCAGGCCAGGCGATGCCGTACTGTTACTCCCAGTCCAGGCGACGCCGTACTGTTACTCCCAGTCCAGGTGATGCCGTACTGTTACTCCCAGACCAGGCGACGCCGTACTGTTACTCCCAGACCAGGCGACGCCGTACTGTTACTCCCAGTCCAGGCGACACCGTACTGTTACTGCCAGTCCAGACGATGCCGTACTGTTACTCCCAGTCCAGGCGATGCCGTACTGTTACTCCCAGGCCAGGCGATGCCGTACTGTTACTCCCAGTCCAGGCGATGCCTTACTGTTACTCCCAGGCCAGGCGATGCCGTACTGTTGCTCCCAGGCCAGGCGATGCCGTACTGTTGCTCCCAGGCCAGGCGATGCCGTACTGTTACTCCCAGGCCAGGAGACGCCGTACTGTTACTCCCAGTCCAGGCGATACCGTACTGTTACTCCCAGTCCAGGCGACGCCGTACTGTTACTCCCAGTCCAGGCGATGCCGTACTGTTACTCCCAGTCCAGGCGTTGGCGTACTGATACTCCCAGTTCAGGCGACGCCGTACTGTTACTCCCAGTCCAGGCGATGCGTACTGTTACTCCCATTCCAGGCGATGCCGTACTGTTACTCCCATTCCAAGCGATGCCGTACTGTTACTCCCAGTCCAGGTGATGCGTACTGTTACTCCCAGGCCAGGCGATGCCGTACTGTTACTCCCAGTCCAGGCGATGCCGTACTTTGACTCCCAGGCCAGGCGATGCCGTACTGTTACTCCCAGGCCAGGCGATGCCGTACTGTTACTCCCAGTCCAGGTGATGCCGTACTGTTACTCCCAGTCCAGGTGATGCCGTACTGTTACTCCCAGTCCAGGCGATGCCGTACTGTTACTCCCAGGCCAGGCGATGCCGTACTGTTACTCCCAGTCCAGGTGATGCCGTACTGTTACTCCCAGTCCAGGCGATGCCGTACTGTTACTCCCAGGCCAGGAGACGCCGTACTGTTACTCCCAGTCCAGGCGATGCCGTACTGTTACTCCCAGTCCAGGCGACGCCGTACTGTTACTCCCAGTCCAGGCGATGCCGTACTGTTACTCCCAGTCCAGGCGTTGGCGTACTGATACTCCCAGTTCAGGCGATGCCGTACTGTTACTCCCAGTCCAGGCGATGCGTACTGTTACTCCCATTCCAGGCGATGCCGTACTGTTACTCCCATTCCAAGCGATGCCGTACTGTTACTCCCAGTCCAGGTGATGCGTACTGTTACTCCCAGGCCAGGCGATGCCGTACTGTTACTCCCAGTCCAGGCGATGCCGTACTTTGACTCCCAGGCCAGGCGATGCCGTACTGTTACTCCCAGGCCAGGCGATGCCGTACTGTTACTCCCAGTCCAGGTGATGCCGTACTGTTACTCCCAGTCCAGGTGATGCCGTACTGTGACTCCCAGGCCAGGCGATGCCGTACTGTTACTCCCAGGCCAGGTCGATGCCGTACTGTGACTCCCAGGCCAGGTCGATGCCGTACTGTTACTCCCAGTCCAGGTGATGCCGTACTGTTACTCCCAGGCCAGGCGACGCCGTACTGTTACTCCCAGTCCAGGCGATGCCGTACTGTGACTCCCAGGCCAGGCGATGCCGTACTGTTACTCCCAGTCCAGGCGACGCCGTACTGTTACTCCCAGTCCAGGTGATGCCGTACTGTTACTCCCAGACCAGGCGACGCCGTACTGTTACTCCCAGACCAGGCGACGCCGTACTGTTACTCCCAGTCCAGGCGACACCGTACTGTTACTCCCAGTCCAGACGATGCCGTACTGTTACTCCCAGTCCAGGCGATGCCGTACTGTTACTCCCAGGCCAGGCGATGCCGTACTGTTACTCCCAGTCCAGGCGATGCCTTACTGTTACTCCCAGGCCAGGCGATGCCGTACTGTTGCTCCCAGGCCAGGCGATGCCGTACTGTTACTCCCAGGCCAGGAGACGCCGTACTGTTACTCCCAGTCCAGGTGATGCCGTACTGTTACTCCCAGTCCAGGTGATGCCGTACTGTGACTCCCAGGCCAGGCGATGCCGTACTGTTACTCCCAGGCCAGGCGATGCCGTACTGTTACTCCCAGTCCAGGTGATGCCGTACTGTTACTCCCAGTCCAGGCGATGCCGTACTGTTACTCCCAGGCCAGGAGACGCCGTACTGTTACTCCCAGTCCAGGCGATGCCGTACTGTTACTCCCAGTCCAGGCGACGCCGTACTGTTACTCCCAGTCCAGGCGATGCCGTACTGTTACTCCCAGTCCAGGCGTTGGCGTACTGATACTCCCAGTTCAGGCGACGCCGTACTGTTACTCCCAGTCCAGGCGATGCGTACTGTTACTCCCATTCCAGGCGATGCCGTACTGTTACTCCCATTCCAAGCGATGCCGTACTGTTACTCCCAGTCCAGGTGATGCGTACTGTTACTCCCAGGCCAGGCGATGCCGTACTGTTACTCCCAGTCCAGGCGATGCCGTACTTTGACTCCCAGGCCAGGCGATGCCGTACTGTTACTCCCAGGCCAGGCGATGCCGTACTGTTACTCCCAGTCCAGGTGATGCCGTACTGTTACTCCCAGTCCAGGTGATGCCGTACTGTGACTCCCAGGCCAGGCGATGCCGTACTGTTACTCCCAGGCCAGGTCGATGCCGTACTGTGACTCCCAGGCCAGGTCGATGCCGTACTGTTACTCCCAGTCCAGGTGATGCCGTACTGTTACTCCCAGGCCAGGCGACGCCGTACTGTTACTCCCAGTCCAGGCGATGCCGTACTGTGACTCCCAGGCCAGGCGATGCCGTACTGTTACTCCCAGTCCAGGCGACGCCGTACTGTTACTCCCAGTCCAGGTGATGCCGTACTGTTACTCCCAGACCAGGCGATGCCGTACTGTTACTCCCAGACCAGGCGACGCCGTACTGTTACTCCCAGTCCAGGCGACACCGTACTGTTACTCCCAGTCCAGACGATGCCGTACTGTTACTCCCAGTCCAGGCGATGCCGTACTGTTACTCCCAGGCCAGGCGATGCCGTACTGTTACTCCCAGTCCAGGCGATGCCTTACTGTTACTCCCAGGCCAGGCGATGCCGTACTGTTGCTCCCAGGCCAGGCGATGCCGTACTGTTGCTCCCAGGCCAGGCGATGCCGTACTGTTACTCCCAGGCCAGGAGACGCCGTACTGTTACTCCCAGTCCAGGCGATACCGTACTGTTACTCCCAGTCCAGGCGACGCCGTACTGTTACTCCCAGTCCAGGCGATGCCGTACTGTTACTCCCAGTCCAGGCGTTGGCGTACTGATACTCCCAGTTCAGGCGACGCCGTACTGTTACTCCCAGTCCAGGCGATGCGTACTGTTACTCCCATTCCAGGCGATGCCGTACTGTTACTCCCATTCCAAGCGATGCCGTACTGTTACTCCCAGTCCAGGTGATGCGTACTGTTACTCCCAGGCCAGGCGATGCCGTACTGTTACTCCCAGTCCAGGCGATGCCGTACTTTGACTCCCAGGCCAGGCGATGCCGTACTGTTACTCCCAGGCCAGGCGATGCCGTACTGTTACTCCCAGTCCAGGTGATGCCGTACTGTTACTCCCAGTCCAGGTGATGCCGTACTGTTACTCCCAGTCCAGGCGATGCCGTACTGTGACTCCCAGGCCAGGCGATGCCGTACTGTTACTCCCAGTCCAGGTGATGCCGTACTGTTACTCCCAGTCCAGGCGATGCCGTACTGTTACTCCCAGGCCAGGAGACGCCGTACTGTTACTCCCAGTCCAGGCGATGCCGTACTGTTACTCCCAGTCCAGGCGACGCCGTACTGTTACTCCCAGTCCAGGCGATGCCGTACTGTTACTCCCAGTCCAGGCGTTGGCGTACTGATACTCCCAGTTCAGGCGACGCCGTACTGTTACTCCCAGTCCAGGCGATGCGTACTGTTACTCCCATTCCAGGCGATGCCGTACTGTTACTCCCATTCCAAGCGATGCCGTACTGTTACTCCCAGTCCAGGTGATGCGTACTGTTACTCCCAGGCCAGGCGATGCCGTACTGTTACTCCCAGTCCAGGCGATGCCGTACTTTGACTCCCAGTCCAGGCGATGCGTACTGTTACTCCCAGTCCAGGCGATGCCGTACTGTTACTCCCAGGCCAGGCGATGCCGTACTGTTACTCTCATTCCAAGCGATGCCGTACTGTTACTCTCATTCCAAGCGATGCCGTACTGTTACTCCCAGGCCAGGCGATGCCGTACTGTTACTCCCGGTCCAGGTGATGCCGTAGTGTTACTCCCAGTCCAGGCGATGCCGTACTGTTACTCCCAGGCCAGGCGATGCCGTACTGTTACTCCCAGTCCAGGCGATGCCGTACTATTACTCACAGTCCAGGCGATGCCGTACTGTTACTCCCAGTCCAGGCGATGCCGTACTGTTACTCCCAGTCCAGGCGATGCCGTATTGTTACTCCCAGTCCAGGCGATGCCGTACTGTTACTCCCAGTCCAGGCGATGCCGTACTGTTACTCCCAGTCCAGGCGATGCCGTACTGTTACTCCCAGGCCAGGCGATGCATACTGTTACTCCCAGTCCAGGCGATGCCGTACTGTTACTCCCAGTCCAGGCGATGCCGTACTGTTACTCCCAGGCCAGGCGATGCCGTACTGTTACTCCCAGTCCAGGCGATGCCGTACTGTTACTCCCAGTTCAGGCGATGCGTACTGTTACTCCCATTCCAAGCGATGCCGTACTGTTACTCCCAGTCCAGGCGATGCCGTACTGTTACTCCCAGGCCAGGCGATGCCGTACTGTTACTCCCAGTCCAGGCGATGCCGTACTGTTACTCCCAGTCCAGGCGATGCCGTACTGTTACTCCCAGTCCAGGCGATGCCGTACTGTTACTCCCGGTCCAGGCGATGCCGTACTGTTATTCCCATTCCAGGCGATGCCGTACTGTTACTCCAAGGCCAGGCGATGCCGTACTGTTACTCCCAGGCCAGGTGATGCCGTACTGTTATTCCCAGTCCAGGCGATGCCGTACTGTTACTCCCAGGCCAGGCGATGCCGTACTGTTACTCCAAGGCCAGGCGATGCCGTACTGTTACTCCCAGGCCAGGCGATGCCGTACTGTTACTCCCAGGCCAGGCGATGCCGTACTGTTACTCCCAGTCCAGGCAATGCCGTACTGTTATTCCCAGTCCAGGCGATGCCGTACTGTTACTCCCAGTCCAGGCGATGCCGTACTGTTACTCCCAGGCCAGGCGATGCCGTACTGTTACTCCCAGTCCAGGCTATGCCGTACTGTTACTCCCAGTCCAGGCGATGCGTACTGTTACTCCCAGTCCAGGCGATGCCGTACTGTTACTCCCAGTCCAGGCAATGCCGTACTGTTATTCCCATTCCAGGCGATGCCGTACTGTTACTCCCAGTCCAGGCGATGCCGTACTGTTACTCCCAGGCCAGGCGATGCCATACTATTACTCCCAGTCCAGGCGATGCCGTACTGTTACTCCCAGGCCAGGCGATGCCTTACTGTTACTCCCAGGCCAGGCAATGCCGTACTGTTACTCCCACTCCAGGCGATGCCGTACTGTTACTCCCAGTCCAGGCGATGCCGTACTGTTACTCCCAGGCCAGGCGATGCCGTACTGTTACTCCCAGTCCAAGCAATGCCGTACTGTTACTCCCAGTCCACGCGATGCCGTACTGTTACTCCCAGTCCAGGCGATGCCGTACTGTTACTCCCAGTCCAGGCGATCCCGAACTGTTACTCCCAGGCCAGGCGATGCCGTACTGTTACTCCCAGTCCAGGCAATGCCGTACTGTTACTCCCAGGCCAGGCGATGCCGTACTGTTACTCCCAGGCCAGGCGATGCCGTACTGTTACTCCCAGTCTAGGCGATGCCGTACTGTTACTCTCATTCCAAGCGATGCCGTACTGTTACTTCCATGCCAGACGATGCCGTACTGTTACTCCCAGGCAAGGCGATGCCGTACTGTTACTTCCAGGCCAGGCGATGCCGTACTGTTACTCCCAGTCCAGGCGATGCCGTACTGTTACTCCCAGTCCAGGCGATGCCGTACTGTTACTCCCAGTCCAGGCGATGCCGTACTGTTACTCCCAGTCCAGGCGATGCCGTACTGTTACTCCCAGTCCAGGCGACGCCATACTGTTACTCCCGGTCCAGGTGATGCCGTACTGTTACTCCCAGTCCAGGCGATGCCGTACTGTTACTGCCAGTCAAGGCGATGCCGTACTGTTACTCCCAGTCCAGGCGATGCCGTACTGTTATTCCCAGGCCAGGCGATGCCGTACTGTTACTCCCAGTCCAGGCGATGCCGTACTGTTACTCCCAGTCCAGGCGATGCAGTACTGTTACTCCCAGTCCAGGCGATGCCGTACTGTTACTCCCAGTCCAGGCGATGCCGTACTGTTACTCCCAGTCCAGGCGATGCCGTACTGTTACTCCCAGTCCAGGCGATGCCGTACTGTTACTCCCATTCCAAGCGATGCCGTACTGTTACTCCCAGTCCAGGCGATGCCGTACTGTTACTCCCAGGCCAGGCGATGCCGTACTGTTACTCCCAGAGCAGGCGACACCGTACTGTTACACCCAGTCCAGGCGACGCCATACTGTTACACCCAGTCCAGGCGACGCTGTATTGTTACTCCCAGGCCAGGCGATGCCGTACTGTTACTCCCAGGCCAGGCGATGCCGTACTGTTACTCCCAGGCCAGGCGATGCCGTACTGTTACTCCCAGTCCAGGCGACGACGTACTGTTACTCCCAGTCCAGGCGACGCCGTACTGTTACACCCAGTCCAGGCGATGCCGTACTGTTACTCCCAGTCCAGGCGACGCCGTACTGTTACTCCCAGGCCAGGCCATGCCGTACTGTTACTCCCAGGCCAGGCGATGCCGTACTGTTACTCCCAGTCCAGGCGATGCCGTACTGTTACTCCCAGTCCAGGCGACGACGTACTGTTACTCCCAGTCCAGGCGACGCCGTACTGTTACTCCCAGGCCAGGCGATGCCGTACTGTTACTCCCAGTCCAGGCGACGACGTACTGTTACTCCCAGTCCAGGCGACGCCGTACTGTTACACCCAGTCCAGGCGATGCCGTACTGTTACTCCCAGTCCAGGCGACGCCGTACTGTTACTCCCAGGCCAGGCGATGCCGTACTGTTACTCCCAGGCCAGGCGATGCCGTACTGTTACTCCCAGTCCAGGCGATGCCGTACTGTTACTCCCAGTCCAGGCGACGACGTACTGTTACTCCCAGTCCAGGCGACGCCGTACTGTTACTCCCAGTCCAGGTGATGCCGTACTGTTACTCCCAGTCCAGGCGACGCCGTACTGTTACTCCCAGTCCAGGTGATGCCGTACTGTTACTCCCAGTCCAGGCGACACCGTACTGTTACTCCCAGTCCAGGCGACGCCGTACTGTTACTCCCAGGCCAGGCGATGCCGTACTGTTACTCCCAGGCCAGGCGATGCCGTACTGTTACTCCCAGTCCAGGCGATGCCGTACTGTTACTCCCAGTCCAGGCGACGACGTACTGTTACTCCCAGTCCAGGCGACGCCGTACTGTTACACCCAGTCCAGGCGATGCCGTACTGTTACTCCCAGTCCAGGCGACGCCGTACTGTTACTCCCAGGCCAGGCGATGCCGTACTGTTACTCCCAGGCCAGGCGATGCCGTACTGTTACTCCCAGTCCAGGCGATGCCGTACTGTTACTCCCAGTCCAGGCGACGACGTACTTTTACTCCCAGTCCAGGCGACGCCGTACTGTTACTCCCAGTCCAGGTGATGCCGTACTGTTACTCCCAGTCCAGGCGACGCCGTACTGTTACTCCCAGTCCAGGTGATGCCGTACTGTTACTCCCAGTCCAGGCGACACCGTACTGTTACTCCCAGGCCAGGCGATGCCGTACTGTTACTCCCAGTCCAGGCGACACCGTACTGTTACTCCCAGGCCAGGCGATGCCGTACTGTTACTTCCAGTCCTGAAGACGCCGTCCGGTCCATTTTCAGACTACTTTATTAGGATAAATGCATTGTAATTTATAAAGAGAGGAAATGGAAATTTCTAGATATTAGACCATTTTGATTCGGAATGAGACATCTCGCCGCTAGCATCTCACCGCAGCTACCCCGCCACCTGACATCTCGCCGCCAGCACCTCACCACAGCCACCCCACCGCCAGACATCTCGCCGCTAGCATCTCACAGCAGCCACGCCGCCGCCTGACATCTCGCGCCAGCATCTCACCGTAGCCATCCCGCTGCCTGACATCTCGCCGCCAGCATCTCACCGCAGCAACACCGCCTGACATCTCACCGCCAGCATCTCACCGCAGCCACGCTGCCACTGCCATTTAGCCGCCCCCTGATATCTCGCCACTGGAAACTCGCCATTGCCTTTTAGCTGCCGCTAAGGTAAGTGCATTAGCATTGATTGGTATTAGTGGTTATCTTTAGGGGTTTTAGGGCAAATGATTAAGGAATTCAAGGATTAGGGATTTCAGGGTAATGGGTTATGGTTAGGGGTTAATATTAGAGGGTTTATGGCAAAGGGATATGATTAATAGTTTTAGGGTAAGGGGTTAAGGTTAGGGGTTTTAGGGTAAGGCTGTAATTACCCGGTACCCAGCTTACCCGGCGCTTTTTCAGTTTCCCGGACATTGCCCGGACCTGGGGGCAGGGCCCGGCACCGGGTAGGAACCGGCACCGGGTGATGTCAGGGCAGCTGAAAATACTTCATCACTTACCTGCAGCCGGCGACAGAAGGTGAGGAAGACCGCGGCATCATCTGGGAACAGCAGCAGAGGTCCTGTGGCGGTGGCAGCAAGAGGTCTGTGTTCTGTCGGTGGGCGCAGCAGGAATAAAGCACACAGCTGGTACCAGTGTGAGCCGGGAAACCATGTGACCGGAGCAGGAGCGTTCCAATTGGCTCCTCCACGGCTGACCAATATGAACACTCCTGCTCCGGTCACATGGTTCCCCGGCTCCCACTGGTAACCGGCCATGTAAAATGATTCATTTTGCCCGGGTACCCGTTACCCGGTTTTCTGAAAAATTAGGACCCGGTACAACACTAGTGAAGGGTAAAGGTTAGGGGTATTCGGGTAAGGGGTTAAGGTTAGGGGTATTAGGGTAAGGGGTTAAGGTTAGGGGTATTAGAGTAAGGGGTAAGGTTCTGTTGCTTACCTTTGTGGAGAAACTCCTGACAGCTAAATATCCCGGCGGCGGGTGAATGGCAGTGGCGAGGTGCCGTTGGCTAAATGTTCTAGACCAACTTTGATACCCCATAGTTTTCCCAAATGTTTTGTGAAAGTTCTGCTGCTTTTACTCCTTCCGCACTGGAGATGACTGCGACACATTGCAAAACAGCACAGGCTCTTCCAGTGCTGAAGGAGTTAGACCGATAACGCCCATATTTACTGAGCAATGCTATGTCATCAGAAGCCATCTGCCGCGGGGAGACTCCTTATTGCCCACTCAATTAAACCCAGGGGTTGTGCCCCACTATCTGTGATTTGGATCCACTCCCCGGTATAGGGTGCTGATGTTGATGTAATCAGCCCAGTATTTGCCAAAACAGTCTCTCTACCGATGGGAATCTTCCCAGATCCGCTGAAGGAATCAGTCGTCAGTGGAGATGTGCGTCTTTGCCACAGCGCTAAAAATCAATGGGTAGCGCATGTTTGCTTCATTTCAATTGCTTTCGCTTTAGAAATTCAGTCAAACGCAGTCACTGGGGGTCGCTTTTTGAAGTGAAACTTCTTTCGTGGAGTGCCAGCCCAAAAAATCTGTTAGGGAGAAAACCTGAAAATTGTCACGAAAAAAATAATGGACGTGACTGACTGCGCATGTGCCGCAGCATTACACACACACACACACACACACACACACACACACACACACACACAAACACACACACACACACACACACACACACAAACACACACACACAAACACACACACACACACACACACACAAACACACACACACACACACACAAACACACACACACACACACACAAACACACACACACACACACACCCCTACCCCCGTCCCCCCTGTATTTTATCAATCAAATTGTACTTTCATGTTTATGATATATATGGCATGAAACACTTTTGGGAGCGTCAGAACACACAGAAGTTTCACTTATAACGCGTGCGCTTGGCACACACCTTTTTTTTAAACTTTAAAAAAAGAAAAAATATTGAATTGTAAAAAATTTGTCCCGTTTCGAAATGTTTGCACGTTTTTCAAAGTGTTTGTAAATGTGAATCTTGGCAGGTTCGCGCATCAATAATTGTCAGACCACTTCTAAAAAAGCCGAAATTTCACCTCGACTACTTGGTAACTACAGGCATGTGGCACACCTTCCATGAAAGGCCATAGTTTTTGCATTTAACTTTATAAGGAAGCACACTTATAATTGTCGCGTCATGTACTATTTTAGTTTTGTGACTAATAAATTTGTTAGACTGAACTGCCTCTGACATCTGACGTCTTCTAACTTTAAATACTTATTATAGATATATAATTTCTTCACCCTTGTGATGCCACGGATCCCATCCCGTCTCTTCTGGTAAGACCCAGCACACATTTCTCCATACATTTCTCTGGAGCTTTTACATTTTGTGTGCATTTAGGGTCCAAGTTTCACATTCACCTCCAGGCAAGTGGAAGGCTCCTTCTGTTGTGAGATTGTTTTGTTTCTTCCAAATGGGCGCCATCCCATCTTCATCCTCCTATTGATTTTATTTGAAAGGTTTCCATCCATTGAGACGTGCTGGTTAAGGTAGACTTCGTTTTGACATTTTCTAGTGCTATTCCATTTATTTGGATCTTTGTAGAGTTGATACATTTGTTGAACGACACTTTGCCGAGTTCCATATGGATTCCCACCTTCCTACTCATCAAGTTCATTTTTGTTCCTGGTGGTCCTCTGGAATTGTGGCACAAATAACAATGTTGTCTGAAAATCATAAGTGACTCAAATATTTGCAGTTAATTTTTATTCTTGAACAATTCTTCCAGTGTTGCTGTAAAAAAAAATATTTAGTGACGTGAAGTCGTCCTGTTCTCTGCCCTTGCTTACAGAAGAATTAATTGATTACGTAGAAGTTTTCACATTCTCCAATTTCTGCCAATCTGTCCTCACGTACATTCCTGTTGCCATAACCATACATACCAACTGAGGCTTTGTCTTTCTACTGGGAACCAATCTTTTCATTGAAATCTCCCTAATGATATTGAAGGGGGGGTTTCCTTTGTTGTTAAGTTGGTTAATGTCACTGTACAAGTCTTCCCCTTCATTGTCTTCATGTTGGGGCATACACTTGGATAATTTGAAGCTTGTATCTCTGTCAGTTCTGGATGCTCTTTCAGATGAGCTTCCATACTCCATGATATTGTTTTTCCATTTCTTTTTAATGATGAAGCCTACACCACTGATTCGTCCATTTGACATCACGTTGGTGACGTCCGTGGCGTCATTTGATGCTGCCGTTCAGAAGGAGCCGGAGGGTGTCAGCAAGGACGGGGCAACAACAGCTAAGTGACTTCCAATCAGGTCCATTAGAACCGAGAACGCAGCAAAAGTATATGCCAAAAGACATTTTTGCCGCCTCAAAATGTTGCCGCCTAAGGCTGAGGCCCCGCTGACTCATGCAGGCGACCCGTGGAGAGGCAATTGACCGGGAGTTGACCGTAGGGAGCGGGAGCTGGAGTGGGGGGGGCCTGGTTTGAGCAGAGGGCTGCAGCGGGGGTCTCCCGGGCTGCAAGAGGGTGCAGCGAGCCCCACACATGCCCTCTGCTGCTCGCTCTCCGTGGTGCTCCCCCTCCCTCCCCAGTCGGTCCGTTCGTCCCCCCGTTCGTCCTCCCCTGCTCGCGCCCCCCTTCTCCCCCGCTCGGCTCGGTAGGAGAAAGCTACAGAGGCCTCGCGCGGTTCCCCGGCATTTCATTTAAATGCCTTGGGGGAGAGCGCGCGACCATTGTAACCGCCACGCACCCCCTGGAAATTAGATTAGTCTCAAAAAACATAATTCAAAATAAGTACATTTAAATGTACCGTTTGCCCAAATCTAAACTTTCAACTCCCTCCCTCACGTTTCAACTCGGAGAAAATAGAGTTTCATTTCACTCAAACGTTCAACCATAAAACCTCTGGGAAAGTTACAGATGAAAACTTCAAGTAATTAAGATTTATCTTGTGTTTTGTTAACGATGGAAAGTGCCAAATAGTTTCTTATCAATGTTAGATCATTTTAGGTGGACAAAAAGTGAGAAGAAAATGGGTTTTCTGTAAAGCTGCCAGTAGCATTAGACATTCTACATCTTCTGCTTGGTTATAACAGTTATATCTTCAGAGTATAAATGACCTCCAAGAAACTTGCAGAAATCCACTTAAAGCAGCAATTCCCCAACTCCTTCCCCACATCCCCACCCCCCTTCCCCACATCCCCACTCCCACATCTCCACCCCCCTTCCCCACATCCCCACATCCCCACCCCCACATCTCCACCCCCCTTCCCCACATCCCATCCCCACCCCGATCCCCACATCTCCACCCCCCTTCCCCACATCCTCACATCCCCACCCCCTTTCCCCACATCTCCACCCCCCTTCCCCACATCCCCACACCCTTCCCCACATCCCATCCCCACATCCCCACCCCCCATATCCATCCCCCTTCCCCACATCCTCACATCCCCACCCCCCATCACACATCTCCACCCCCCTTCCCCACATCTCCACCCCCCTTCCCCACCTCTACCCCACATCTCCACCCTCTTCCCCACCCCTTTCTCCACCCCACTTCACCACATCCCCACCCCACTTCACCACATCCCCACCCCACTTCACCACATCCCCACCCCATTTCCCCACTTCACCACATCCCCACCCCACTTCCCCATATCCCCACATCCCCATCCCCACATCTCCAACCCCCTTCCCCACCCCTTTCTCCACATCCCCACCCCACTTCCCATCCCCACATCCCTATCCCCCATCCCCACATCTCCACCCCCCTTCCCCACATCCCTTCCCCACATCCCCACCCCCTTCCCCACATCCCACCCCACTTCCCCACATCCCACCTCCCTTCCCCATATCCCCATTGGTTTTTATCACATTGATTTCAGCTCTGGAGACCCTCTGGTTCTTGAGATACTTATCAGTGAAGGTGGCGTCTTTTTGGAATTTAAATCCTCCCCCATCAAGCGGGTCAATAGAAAGTCCCAACTGATGATGTCACAGCTTCCTATTGGCCCACGTGATGGGGAAGAGTTAAACCCCCATTTTGTTTCAACTGGAGGGGACTGAAACAAGATACCTTCGCCGCTAAGTATCTTGAGAACGAAGGGGTCCTCGGAGCTGAAAATGGCGTGGTTCAGCTTCCGGGACCAACAGGTTCCCATCCGCCATAAAATAGGGGTAGGGGAGTCCAAGAAAATCCTACGGTATGTGGGTCACTGCTGCTTTCACACTCAGACATTTGTATTGGGATTAAGAATATCTATGACATAATGTATGGCAACTCCATGTCCACGGTCTGTGTGGCAGGTTTAATGGTTTCCTGTTTTTTTTTTTTAATTCATCGTTACACAGCAATATCTCCTTTGGCTGCACATTTTTGCTTCAGGCCTCATCACATATTTTATTCTGTAGCTGCAAGGAATTTATTCTCATGGGAGCCAGAAAGGATGTGTTGCTGTGACTGTTCCCCCTCCTCCCCCTCCCCTCAGGCGCTCAAAGGGTTAACCTCCCCACTTCCAGCTTGGTGGTTTTTGACGCTTTTCTGTACCGCAAAATACTCTGCGAGTTGATTCAACAAACGTGAGTTTATTTCAAGCTTCTATCTAATTTTATGAATGCTGGTTCTCTGGGCTATTTGTATCAATTTGTACCATAACGGTAAGGTACAGGACCGAAACACCAGGAAACTATATTCCTAACACTTTTATATAGTAAAACTAGCTGAGAGACCCGGCGTTGCCCGGGATGTAATTTTGGGGGGGGCGTACGACAGGGTTAGGCTTCCCCCCCCCTTGACAGCTAGGTGGGTGACTGAGTTGACTGAGTGTGTGGGTGACTGTGTGGGTGGGTGACACTTGACTGAGTGGGTGGGTGGGTGGGTTGGTGACTGAGTGGGTGACTTTGGGTCGGTGACTGGGTGGGTGACTTTGGGTCGGTTTGACTGGGTCGGTGGGTGGGTGACTTTGGGTCAGTGGGTGGGTGACTTTGGGTCGGTGGGTGGGTGACTTTGGGTCGGTGGGTGGGTGACTTTGGGTCGGTGGGTGGGTGGGTGACTTTGGGTCGGTTTGACTTTGGGTCGGTGGGTGGGTGACTTTGGGTCGGTGGGTGAGTTGGGTCGGGGGGTGGATGACTTTGGGTCGGTGGGTGGGTGACTTTGGGTCGGTGGGTGGGTGACTTTGGGTCGGTGGGTGGGTGGGTGACTCTGGGTTGGTGGGTGGGTGGGTGACTTTGGGTGGGTGGGTGACTTTGGGTGGGTGGGTGACTTTGGGTCGGTGGGTCAGTGACTGGGTGACTTTTTCAGGGTCGGTGACTGGGTGGGTCAGTGAGTGGGTAGGTGGGGTCGGTGAGTGGGTGGGTGGGGTCGGTGAGTGGGTGGGTGGGGTCGGTGAGTGGGTGGGTGGGGTCAGTGAGTGGGTGGGTGGGGTCGGTGAGTGGGTGGGTGGGGTCAGTGACTGGGTGGGTGGTTTTGGGTGAGACTGGGTGGGTGAGTGTGAGACTGAATGGGTGGGTGAGTGTGAGACTGAATGGGTGGGTGAGTGTGAGACTGAATGGGTGGGTGAGTGTGAGACTGAATGGGTGGGTGAGTGGGAGACTGAATGGGTGGGTGAGTGGGAGACTGAATGGGTGGGTGAGTGGGAAACTGAATGGGTGGGTGGGTGAGTGGGAAACTGAATGGGTGGGTGAGTGGGAAACTTAATGGGTGGGTGAGTGGGAAACTGAATGGGTGGGTGAGTGGGAAACTGAGTGGTAGACTGAGTGGGAGAGTGGGTGGGAGACTGACTGGGTGGGAGACTGACTGGGTGGGAGACTGACTGGGTGGGAGACTGACTGGGTGGGAGACTGACTGGGTGGGTGGGTGGGTGGGAGACTGACTGGGTGGGTGAGTGGGAGACTGACTGGGTGGGTGAGTGAGTGGGAGACTGACTGGGTGGGTGAGTGGGAGACTGACTGGGTGGGTGAGTGGGAGACTGACTGGGTGGGTGAGTGGGAGACTGACTGGGTGGGTGAGTGGGAGACTGACTGGGTGGGTGAGTGAGTGACTGACTGGGTGGGTGAGTGGGTGACTGACTGGGTGGGTGAGTGGGTGACTGACTGGGTGGGTGAGTGGGTGACTGACTGGGTGGGTGAGTGGGTGACGGACTGGGTGGGTGAGTGGGTGACTGACTGGGTGGGTGAGTGGGTGACTGACTGGGTGGGTGAGTGGGTGACTGACTGGGTGGGTGAGTGGGTGACTTACTGGGTGGGTGAGTGGGTGACTGACTGGGTGGGTGACTGGGTGACTGACTGAATGGGTGGGTGACTGGGTGACTGACTGAATGGGTGACTGAATGGGTGGGTGACTGAGTGACTGGGTGGGTGACTGAGTGACTGGGTGGGTGACTGAGTGACTGGGTGGGTGACTGAGTGGGTGGGTGACTGAGTGGGTGGGTGGGTGGGTGACTGAGTGGGTGGGTGGGTGACTGAGTGGGTGGGTGGGTGGGTGACTGAGTGGGTGGGTGGGTGACTGAGTGGGTGGGTGGGTGACTGAGTGGGTGGGTGAGTGGGTTGACTGAGTGGGTGGGTGGGTGACTGAGTGGGTGGGTGAGTGGGTGGGTGAGTGGGTGGGTGGGTGGGTGGGTGAGTGGGTTGACTGGGTGGGTTCTGGGTGGGTGGGTGACTGACTGGGTGACTGACTGGGTGACTGACTGGGTGACTGACTGGGTGACTGACTGGGTGGGTGGGTGGGTGGGTGGGTGGGTGACTGGGTGGGTGGGTGACTGACTGGGTGGGTGGGTGGGTGGGTGACTGACTGGGTGGGTGATTGACTGGGTGGGTGGGTGACTGGGTGGGTTGGTGGGTGGGTGACTGGGTGTGTGACTGACTGGGTGGGTGAGTGGGTGACTGACTGGGTGGGTGAGTGGGTGACTGGGTGGGTGACTGGGTTGACTGGGTGGCTGGGTGGGTGACTGGGTGACTGGGTGGGTGACTGGGTGACTGGGTGGGTGGGTGGGTGGGTGACTGGGTGGGTGACCATGACTGGGTGGGTGACCATGACTGGGTGGGTGGGTGGGTGGGTGGGTGACTGGGTGGGTTGGGTGGGTGACTGGGTGACTGGGTGGGTGGGTGACTTGACTGAGTGAGTGGGTGGGTGACTGAGTGAGTGGGTGGGTGACTGAGTGAGTGGGTGGGTGACTAAGTGAGTTTTTGGGTGACTAAGTGAGTGGGTGGGTGTGTGACTGAGTGGGTGTGTGACTGAGTGGGTGGGTGACTGAGTGCGTGGGTGGGTGACTGGGTGAAAGTGACTGGGTGGGTGACTGAGTGGGTGGGTGGGTGACTGAGTGGGTGGGAGGGTGACTGAGTGGGTGGGTGACTGAGTGGGTGACTGAGTGAGTGGGTGAGTGAGTGGGTGAGTGAGTGGGTGAGTGAGTGGGTGGGTGACTGGGTGGGTGGGTGGGTGAGTGAGTGGGTGGGTGACTGGGTGGTTGAGTGAGTGGGTGTGTGGGTGACTGGGTGGGTGGGTGACTGGGTGGGTGACTTGGGTGACTGGGTGGGTGACTGAGTGGGTGACTGGGTGGGTGACTGTGTGACTGGGTGGGTGACTGGGTGGGTGACTGGGTGAAAGTGACTGGGTGGGTGTGTGGGTGACTGGGTGACAGTGCGTGGGTGGGAGACGGTGGGTGACTTACCTTGACCCCGTGGCATCTGGCTGGGGCAGGAGGTGAGTTCGGGAAGCTGGGGGGGCAAGAGTGGCAGGAGGCCCGCGCCGCGCTTCCCCTCCGTCCGGGAGCCGGCGCACGTGATGGGGAGTCTCGCGCCGCGCTTCCCCTCCGTCCGGGAGCCGACGCACGTTAGGGGGAGTCCCGCGCCGCGCTTCCCCTCTCCGGTAGCGGCGCACGTGAGGGGGAGTCCCGCGCCATGCTTCCCCTCTCCGGTAGCGGCGCACGTGAGGGGGAGTCCCGCGCCGCGCTTCCCCTCTCCGGTAGCGGCGCACGTGAGGGGGAGTCCCGCGCCGCGCTTCCCCTCTCCGGTAGCGGCGCACGTGAGGGGGAGAGCAGGAGGCCCGGCCCGCGCTTCCCCTCTCCGGTAGCGGCGCACGTGAGGGGGAGAGCAGGAGGCCCGGGCCGCACCGCGAGGGGGGAGGAGCCTGGAGTTTGCTGCTGAGCAGGAGGGCCGCGGCACACGGTGAGGGTGATGGTGCGGCTGGGGATGTTGCGGAGCGTGGGGATTTGGGTGAGGTGGGGGGAGAGAGTGAAGGGCACCGGGAGAGGAGGGGGGGGGTGTGTGTGGAAGGTGAGCTGCGGTCCAACTGACGGGGGAGAGTGAGGGTGTGTGTGTGTGTGTGAGGGGGGGGTGTGTGAGGGTGTGTGTGTGTGTGTGTGTGTGTGTGTGTGTGTGTGTGTGTGTGTGTGTGTGTGTGTGTGTGTGTGTGTGTGTGTGTGTGTGTGTGTGTGTGTGTTTTTGCCCGTCACTCTGCCTCAGGCCAATGAGAGGTGCGGGGGCGGGCAGGCCAAGGGACCAATGAGATTGCCGCTAGGGACGCAGACATACAGTGCTTTCAGAAATATATAGTAGATTAAAAGGAGGGGGAGGAAGTAGTTGGTAGGATACAACTTTCCAACCTCTCTGTGTCCTTCACCGGGTATAATGAGAGGTTGGAAAGCCTGTAACATATCAACTACTTGTTGGTCCAATAAAAGGTAAAATACCCCCTATTCCCTCTCCCTCCTTGGTTACTACAGTATATGGAAGAAAGGACCAACACGCCTACCCACCCTTCTTTGCCATTAATTTAACCCTTTTACTGAAGCAGTCGGTGAGTATAAGGTCTCATGATGTTTTTTCATGAATCAATAATGATGCCAAAGGGGACAACGTTATAACTCGGCGACGTTGCCATGTGTGAGAGAGACTCACAGCGTTCCATTAATATATACATTATATATAATGTTCTCTGCAAATCTGCTTATGATCTCATTGCATTTTTGCTGAGGGAGTAAAGCAGTAAATCACTTGCAAATAACACAGCGATCAATATACCTGCCTCGGCTTCTTTTGTGAAATCTGGAGCGTGGCCTGAATCTGTCAGTCTGAGTTAGAGTGAATGTGGGTGTCAGTGAGAGCTCAGACAAATAGGCATGCTGCATTGCTCATTGACAAAAAGGCTGGGATCTCTGTTTTGGTCATTAACACCCAAAAATAGCTGCGTTGTTGAGTGGCAGGTTTTCAGACCAAAGCACGAGGGCTATTAGTGGCGTTTATTTGCTTCCCTGTTGTGTAGAGGCACCATAATAATAAATCTCCAGAATAACTCAACAAGTTTTTTAAAAGAAGTAGGATTCTCTTGCATTCGTTGGAAGAATTCAGCACCACGCAAGGATTTGGACTTTGATTGTGTATTTAAATATATAGAAGACTATGTACCCTCTAAAAAAATTGTTGGGTATCTCTTCCAAAAGCCCCATTACACTCTCTGTCTGGCAGCCCAAGGTGGGTATTCATGAATCTGCGATAGTGCCGATCGGGGCAGGGAAATTGCCATTGACTTCAGTAAACGTTTCCGTACGCTAGTGCCACATCGGCAGTATTACCGTTGACCAAATGATACCCCAAGACTCAAATAAGGCTGTTATTTCAAAATAACATTGCGTTAACCCTATGAAAATGAGCTCAATTATAGCAATTATTCCTGCATACTGTATGGATACCTTGGTGACTTAGGCATTAAATCAGGGAAAATAACGTTATTTGCAATAGACAGTGTTTTTACTTTACTTGGTTTATTTGTAGAAACATTGATTAATTTGTTCCGCGTCTTCACTTAGCAGGTACAACCCTTGCATGGCATGTGAGCAACGTATTGCGGGGTATTCCAGAAAAGCAAAGGTTACATTCCTCGCGTCAGTTTGTGACTCTTTGCTAAAACAGACAAGAAAGCTCTATTTCTGTAATTCTACGAAGGCTGATGGAAACGCTGACATCTAGAGAAGATGGTGACATTTTAAGGGGTTATTCACCATTAAGCTGTGATAGTGCTAATTGGAGAGTTTCTGTAATGAACTGAATCTGCATTAGATTGCTATCTTGTTTTTTACATCTGTGTTAAACTCCTGGAATCTTTTGTAAAATCAGCATCACTTGAACTGAGTAAGACCAAGAACTCTCGAAAGCGTGACTTACAATAGGGGTACGCAATCTTTCCCCGCTGCACTTCCTTGCTTGCTGCTCCCCCCTGCTTGCTTCCCTCCCTGCTCGCACATCCCCCCCCCTTACCTTGTCTCCGGCGTCAATTGACATTGCGGGGTCATTTGACGCCACGTTGCCCAAGGTAAGGATAGTTTCAGAAGCCTCACGCGATCCCCCAGCATTTCATTTAAATGCCTTTTTGGGGAAGAGCGGGGCCTCTGCAACCGCCGCTCCACACCTGAAAAATCTTGCGCACCCCCATCTTATATCAGTTGTTAGTCCAAATAAAAAAAGGTATCACCTAATTCTGAAGTACTTTGTAATGAACAACATTCAGTTTACTGAATACCCCACTTCAGCACTGCAGGAACTATTTTGTAGGTGGGGATGTTTGTTCACAAAATCAGCATCTGCTGCAACTTCAGTTCATTCACATTTATTAGAGTATGTGTTTTACATGTGCGGGTGATGTCACTTTGTTTTCCCCTGGAGGGACAGTCTCAGGGCTACCTTCAGCGGCAAAGTATCTCGGTATCTGGCTTTCACTTGCCTATCCGGATAAATTAAATGAATGGAGCATAAATCATGCAGAGCAAGGGGAAGGTGGTTTCATTGGGGTCTTACACTGTAATTAGTCCCTTGGTTCTTTTGTAGTCCTCTGGCATTTGCTCCCTTAAACTAATGCTTACTTTAAATCGTCAGCAACATTATTCTGGATCTGGGTGCCTCTGTATTTTTTTATAAATGTATTTATAAAAAAATGTTTTACCCGGAAGTTATACACTGAGAGTTACCTCTCGTTTTCCAGTGTGTCCTGTATGCCATGTATACACCCGGTATATATGCCCGATCTGCCCATTCATACATATCAAATACATTATGAGTATTAAAAAAAAAAAGGAATTGAAAATACAGATGAAGTCTTTACAACTCTATTTGGAATTATCTTTGGTAAAACACAAAAGGAACAACAAAATGGACCAGATGGACATCAGATTTACAGGGACAAGGAGACATTAGGAAGCATAATATTGAGACGTGAAATGATTGTTGAAAGGGAGTTTCCGAGCTCGATGCCAGGCAATATATTACTTATTCAGGAGAAGGAACAAAAGGAGGGGAGCATGGAAAGGCAGAGATGGACATGTTTTAGCTGTGCAGTCAGCTCCAGAGAAATCTCTATGGGCCCATTACACACACCAGTTTGCTAAACTATTTTGAGACATTAAGTAGGCTATACAAATACAACTTACTCCAACACTGGTCAGTGTGTCCCAGACAGCATGTACAATTATATTTTCAATCAGCACTATGCACCCAGCATTTTTAAGACAAGTACTGTAGCTTACGAGGGCAAATATAAGAATGCTATTATTATCTTGTTTGATCCTTGGCTATCGGTATGAAATGTGATTTCATACTAAATAATCGTGTCTGTTTATTAATCAGGCGTCTTCAGTCTCCTGGCTTTATAGCAACACAACATGTGATTAGCGGATAATGGTAAGGTATTGATTTCTTGCTACTGACTGAAATAGAAAAGGGTTTGGAGTTTTGTCTCTCAACCACAGAACGTGTTCTATCCTATCTGAGCACCAAAGAAAGGGTATGTTCAATGTCCATGATATGTTTCCATATCATTAGTCTATGATCAATGTGATATCTCAGCCTTAGCCTAAAACTGGGCAGATTGTTACTGTTACAGGTGAGAGTTCAGCTGTCGGTCTGGCCTCCATTACTGCAGCAGCAACTGCCAGGTGATGTTCTTTTGTTTTGTATCCATCTGCTCGAGCTACTGCCCAGAAAGCAATATCTCTGCCAGTTACATACTGTAAAACCTCAGACTCACACACAGTGTGTTCCAAGCAGTAGAGATGGGTGAATTTTTGGGGCGGATTTGGATCTGCAGCGGATCGTCCAGTTGCTTTGGTCTGCGGATTTCAGGGGATCGATTTCAAAAAAGGCGATTTGTGTTTTGCGGAATTTTTTATTATTATTATTACCACTACACTCCGCGGATTCCGCAGTCCGTGGAGAGATTTGTAGAATCCACGGATTTTGAAGAAACCGCCAACGAGTTGCTGAATCCGCGGATTGGATGCTACCAATCTGTCCACGGATTGTATTCAATAGCAGTTTTTGATGAATCGGCGCAGAGTTAAAACCGACCAAATCCGTTGGCGGATTTTACACGGCAAACTGGATTTTTGGGGGGGGAAATGCGAGAGAATCCAGGAAACGAATTTGGGCGGATTCACCCATCTCTACCAGGCAGGATCTGCGTGTTTCAGCGACAGATGTCGCTAACTTTTCTGTCTCAGGTGCTACAGTCACACGCTGTCACGGGACCAGAGGATTAGCGCTGCCGGGGGTTCCATTCGGACGCATTGGACCCGCCACAACGCAAACACGGCAGACACAGCCAGCGTACTTTTGCTTCTTCGACCACAGCAGCAGGAACTGTGAGTCTTACTACACCTGTAATGGCAGTTATCCTTGATAAAACACATTTGTTGTGAAATGCGTAGGAGGGTCCACACCTCCTTTTTGTAATATTGGTTGGGCAATACATTTTTCATACCACCTGTCTCCCATTTCTCTGGGCAGTGCGCTGCTCTTTGCATTTTTTGCATTTTCTCTGCTGTGCTGATCTTTATCTGCAGCTGGACACGCCTTCAAGGAATTTCGTTTGGCTTAAGGAGTGGGTAAGATATCAAGAAGACCATTTGATTGATGACACGATTTACTACAAACTTTGGCGAGTTGTTTTGGACTTTTATCACATGATTGTCTCCACTGAGGTGCGGCGAAGTGAGAACATCATTTTTTTCTGTTACCTTCAGGAGGCTCAAGAAAGTTGAAATCATTATTACTCACCTAGTAGTATACACACTCCTACTAAGGAAAGCCATTATTCCATGATATTTGTGATGGAGAATTACTAAATTTATTACCGGGACTATTGGAGCACCCATTACTCTATATATTCTGGACTGTACATCTGTAAACTTCCAATTTATGTTCTCTGTATAGTTGTACTGTGCGATAAGGACAGAATCAGGGCTGAAAAGAAGTTGATTTAGCAGTGACATTAACCCAATCATAAATAATACAGGAACTAAACTGGAATGTTTGTTGTGCAGAGTGGAGTTTGAATTGGCTACAGCTCCATTCCCAAGTATTTGTAGATACATTATAAATGTGATGTTAGAATATGAACTAGACTGATACATTGCCAGTTAATATACACTGATTTTTCATTTCCCACATATCTTTTATTTATTGTACTTATAAAATGTTTGACCCGGAAGTAATACATTGACGGTTACCTCTCGTTTTCAAGTATGTCCTGGGCACAGAGTTATAACAATACATGGTTACATTAAAAGAACAGGGTTATACAGTCAATTCACAGACATTTCGTGGCTAGACAGAGTTTGAAACCTGAGTGCAGGAGATAAAGGGCTGGTGAGTTTCAGATTGAAATACAGAAGCTTTAACATCACCAAACGGCTCACACCCTTTAGCTGCCCTTCTCAGCTTCCTTGCTGCTGAAAAAGGGACCAGCAAACAATTGCTCAGCAAAAAAAGTGTGTCTTGTTCTCAGTAAGAATTGGGATGTGATTTCATAGTAATGTGGCCAGTATTTGGGGACACGTCTACAGTATGCACTAAGAAAGAACTTGCGTGGTCAATTGGACATAGCTGGGACATCCTGTTCCAGTGTTGATATAGCATAAGTGGTCTCAGCTTAGAATTAAATCCCCTGGCACCCTTAAAGCTTATCTTTACAGTCTAATTTTTAGTCTCACCCAAAGAAACTTGACTCCAGTGCCCTCGTCTGACCTTACTTAACTCTGCTACAGTACTTGCCTTCTCTGCCCAGCACAGTGCAAATGATTAGGAAATCATTAATTAGCAGCTCTCAACAATGAAAACATGTTTTCGCCAAAGGACATCATATCGACACACAGGCTGCAAGAACATGAACTGGAAGAGATGGCGTAACTTCTGCATGTGTTGAAATAAAAATACCTGCTACAATGTTTGTTTTTCATTTTCATCTTTGTTCTTTACTGTTGTTTATAAAGGCAATCTAAGCGAGATTGAAGCTGGGGGTCTGCAGAGCTGAACCCCATCAATTCAGCTCCAGGGACCCCTGCTTCCGAGATACTTACCCCTGTAGGGGGTGCCGGTGCCAGCTCTGGTTTGCTAGACGGGATCACGTAATGGCCGCCTTTCAAAGCTCCCACGCCCTGTGGGCCAATAGGAAGCTGTGACGTCACCCAGTGAGGCTTCTTATTGGCCCACGTGACACGGGAGCTTTAAACTTGCAGGAGATACCGGCATCCCCTACTGAGGTAATTATCTCTGGATGCAGGGGGTCCTCAGAGCTGAAATTAACGGGGTTCAGCTCCAGAGACCCCCTGCTTCAATCCTATGTTAAAAAAATAAATAAAACAAACTTGCCTGCTTGGATTTCGCCTTTACAGCAATCTGTTGCCAGTGTTTCTGGTAGTGATGGGATGAAAAAAACCCATTGGAAGGAAATTCCCGTGAAAATAGAGAGTAACGCCCAACGTCCGGCTAACCAAGTCTCTCGCATACTGACCGTACGTGGACACGGACACGGACACGTGCTGGGTAACACTGATAGGTCTGGGGAATGGTTTGGAATCAAATGGCATCTTTTCATTCTGGCCGTTGCAAGTAGCCGTGGTTAAGGATTAACATTGTTACCGGAATTACTATGCTAGAAAATGTGTTTGTACACCTATAACTGCTTTAACAAGTATATGACTATCACTGTCAGCTTCAGCGGGGAGTGGAGAGCCAGAGGAATGTAGCAGAAACTTTTAAGAGATTGTCCAGTAATCACATTTATAGTCATTGATTGGAAGAGTGGATTCAGCTGAGGGCACTGCTAAAAAAAAGAGTGTTTGCCATGTTTTATAGATGTCTGTGTTTGTAATTGTGTGCTGGGAAGTTATAGTATATAACAGCAATATAGGGGTTTGTACTGTTACACCAAATGGATTTGTGCACATTGTTATGCAAACATGCTGGAGATCCGCGTGTTCCCAAACCTATGAAAGGCTACTAATAATAGCACTAAGGTCCCTTACAATGGGGCAGTTCCACAATTTAACCCAATGTTAACCTAAATTAACAGTAGGTTCATTATACGCCTATGCAATAAAGCAAATAACATGATGTTAACCCAGTGCTACTCATGAAATAATGTGTAGTTATGTTGCTTCCGTCCGTCAGTGCTAATAATATGCAGAAGATGCTTTCCCCCTAACATCGCAGATCCACTAAAGGCCGGTCAGGGTAACACGGGGATTTAACCAGATGTTATTTATGCCCCTAAAGGTGGCATTAGCTCCGTCTTCAACAGAGCTACTGATAGAGCCCCCTATGCTGAAACTGTGGAGTTTTTCACCGCGAGATGTCATCGTCCCGGACGGAGTGTGGCGCAGCAATCCTCTTTGGGGAACAGCTGGTGATGGTGCTGCGGTAACTCATCAATACGCCATATGATATGCTTTAAAGAACAAATCTTTTGTACGTGCGACACTTACCTTTAGCACAACACAACGTATTTTGAACATACTGCGCCGTGGGAGTCGTGCGCTTGTCCTTACTTGTTTTCTGGTGGCCTCTGAGAACTGGAGTTGGCCGCCCCTGCTTTTAGGTATCTGGCAAGTCAGAAATGCTACCTTCGGGCTCGCAAATAATGGAAAGTTGAGCCCCAGCACATGTTTTGCTATAACTTCCAATATTAGGCTTCCTGGTGGTCAGGTTGAGTAGCTGCGAGACGGCTGCAACTCAACCCTTACCTAGATTGTTAGCTCTTCGGGGCAGGGTCTCCTTTTGCCTTGTTTTTATTTACCTGTTTCACTTATTCCCGTTGTTTGTCATTGATTTACCTTGTATAGTAACTGTGCAAAGTGCTGCCTAGATTGTTGGTGCTACTGTATATAAATAAAATGATACATACAACATTATACAAATCCTCCAGGATAACGTGTTCTGCCCATCTCCAACCATAGTATATTATCTCCAATCGTCTGTATATTTGTGGGATCGGCATTAAAACAACAAGCTGGTGTTACCCATATTTCGGCAAATGTATGTACGCAAGTCTGTATATCTTTATATAGCGCCGACAATGTGCTCTGCGCTTTCTAAAGACAATACAGTACAGGGAATTATAGTAAGTGCAGCAAAGTCAGACAATAGGAAAGGAAATCCCTGCCCCAAAGAGCTTACTGTCTAAGTAGTATGTTGGGAGACTAATAGAGACTGCAGGCGAGGGGAAAAGTGCAGTAGATGGCGGTGCCTAGCCTTGATGGTGGGTAGGTGCAGTAGATGGCAGTGCCTGGCCTTGGTGGTGGGTAAGTGCAGTAGATGGCCGTGCTTGGTCACAAGGGTTGGTAGGAGCCACTGTGGGTGTGGGACAGTAGCCATGAGTCCAGGCTATTGGGACACTTCTTTTAAGGTTGGTCGTTATTAGTGTAAAAAAAATATCAGTCTAACTTTAAAAATGTAGATTGCAATGAAATTGTTTGATTGAAAAACAATATACAAAATACTGGCATCATTTACATTTTCAGCTTGTGTAGTCAAGTCCAAACCCTTTGAATTGGACAGCAGCATATTCTGGCGTTTCACTTCCCGTAGTTCTTTAATTAAATTTGCTGTCTGCTGCCCCCAAATGTGCCAAGCTTTGAAGCTGAAAGTGATCCTGCCTCTGTGAGAGTGATATACAAAAGTCCATGAGAAGCCGGGGAACATAATTTTAAATAAAAGGGCATTGCTGGTAATCAGACAGCCGTCTTCTGGAGTCTCATCTGAATAACCTGAAAAATGAGTTCACTTTTATATTGACGAGAGAGGGAGAGGAGAGACCCGCTCAACTTCAATGAAGTGGAAAGGGAGGTACAATAGGGCAGCTCAACTCCAGCCCTAAAGCACCCCCAACAGGTCAGGTTCTCAGGATATCCCAGCTTCAGCACAGGTGGATCAATCAGAGGCTCAATTGAAGTCTAAGGCTAGGTCCCCGCTGCAGTGTGTGTTATGGCGTGCACTGCAGGGACAAGAACCGCCTCTCAATGGGGCCGGGCCTGATACTCACCTAGGCCACGGCACTGCGCGGACAGATTTTTCTGAAGACAGGAAAACTGTGTTTATGTCTTGCAAAAGAGAGCTGGCCACACCTCCCCTCCCCCCCGTCGGTTCAGCCAATGAGGGCGAAGCTGCCGGGTGACGTTCTGGCCGTACCCCCCGCCACGCTCCCATTACGCCCCTTCCCCCCCCCGTCTTTCCCCCTGCAGCTCTGCAAAGACCCGGGAACAGAGCTGCACGCGCCGCCAGCCTGGCAGACGTGCATGTAGCGCCGACACCGGGGCCGCAGCCTAATGCTGCCATTATACAGAAAAACAACCGTGGTGTCTCCCGTAGCGACACCGCGCGGCACAAAAAAACAAGTTTCTTAGCTCCGTGAAAACTGCGTATACCAGATGTGACTGTCTCCCCGCTCGCTGCTGCTGCAATGTGGGCGACAGTTGCAGCATTTTCAAAATTTGTTTTCTGGTTGCGACTGCCGCGTCACAAGTGTGGCTTTTACAGTAGATGTAATCATTTGACACATAAGAAAAAAAATTGCAAATAAATTTCCCCCATCTCTAAATATTGAGAAAAGTGATCATGGATTCATTGCACAGCATTTCTCCTCTGGCAATCAGGTTGATTGATAAACCACTGAAAAAAATAACATTTCTGGTTGCTCCCAAACCCTCAGTATTCAAGTATGAATATTTAGACACTGCCATGTGTTAATCTCCGCAGTAATGACCATCGTGTAAATGAGCATGCTGAGTTGACCAGGATAGATTATCAAATGGAAACTCAGGCAAAAACATGTCGAGCATTTAACAGACAATCTGTTCATGGACAGATGTAGCAAAGGTTAGTTCTCCTGCTGGCAGGTAATGGGGGGATAATCTGTAACATGATGCCATTATCAATCAAGGCCACTGGATCCTATGGAGATGCTGTTATTCCACAGATATGTTGGGTTGGCAGGGGCGGCCCGTCCATTAGGCGAACCTCGGGGGTCGCCTAGGGTGCAAAGGTCCTAGGGGCGTACCCCCTGCAGCCCCGATAACAATGCCCAGTGTCAGATTTCCCATTAGGCCTGGGCCCAAGGCGGCAAAATTTGGGGGCGGCAAAAATGTCCGTCTTCATTTGCATTTGCCGCGCTCTCGGGCCTATCAGACCTAATTGGAAGGGACTTATTTACCTGTGCCCGCCGCCTCCATTCTGCCGCCCTGCTTCTCCTTCAAAACCGAGCGTCAAATGACCCGCGGACGTCACAACCGTGACAACGCGACATCACATGACGTCATGACACTATGGTAACGGTGACGTCCGCAGCGTCATTTGAGAAGTAGAAGGAGCGGCAGGCACAGACAGGTGCCTAAGGGGTACGCCACTGTTTATTTTATTTTTGGGGCTCAAATTTTAAGTTTCGTATAAGGCGCATGAAACACCCGCGCCAGCCCCGAGGGGCAGCAACGAAGTCTGCTGCATCTGTATCTGAGTGTCATCATTTTCTGTTAATATGTCTTTTAGGGTAATCAATGATGTTTGAACTTAAAACAGAATGAATTTTTTGGTTGTCTCATCGCCGGGAGACGCCTGGTTTAGCCAGACCAGAGAAGTCCCTGCAATATTAAATGGGGACCGGTAGCGTCATAACGGTGGTGAGCCATTGCGTGTGCCGATCCTCGCTTACATGAGCGCAGCGTTCTCTTTATTGATTAACTGATGAGAATTTTTGCTCTTTCTGTTCATATCCCCTCACCCGGCGCACGAAGCATTTTTATATGAAAGGTCCTTAGACTTAGATAAGTATCTGAGGAGGGACCAGGGAAGTTAGATATGGATTTCTGGTGAATGTATATGTGTTTCAAAAAGATGAAGAACATTCGTACATTTCTGAATACTTCCAATCCCACTGTGAAAATAAAACTGAAATATGATGATTGTCCTCTGTAAGTTTTATTTTATTCGTGCACTGAAAATACTGTATAACAAGGCGGCTGAGTGCTGCTCTTTAAGGGATCAGCATAAGTGAGCGGAAGCGGTAAGGATCTACAGCCAAAAATGTTGAATGTGCTCATATTTAGCCTTGATTGCCCTCTGTATAATTGGTATAGAAACTTGAGAAAGTATCTACAATCACTGGCGCTCCCCTTTAACTCTGCTATACACTGTGCTGTGGGAGTGCAGCGGCAAGACACGAGGTTTCAGCCTTTCAGTGATCATGATTGGGAGGAAAACACAGTGTGAGGGGCCAGAATAAGGGTGAGAGAGGGGCCAGAATAAGGGTGAGAGAGGGGCCAGAATAAAGGTGTGAGAGGGGCCTGAATAAGGGTGAAACGGGCCAGAATAAGGGTGTGAGGGGCCAGAATAAGGGTGTGAGAGGGGCCAGAATAAGGGTGAGAGAGAGGCCAGAATAAGGGTGTGAGGGGGGCCACAATTAGGGTCTGAGATGGGCCAGAATAAAGGTCTGAGATGGGCCACAATAATGGTGGGAGAGAGGCCACAATAGTGGCGTGGGAGGGGCCACAATAATGGTGTGAGAGGGGCCACAATTAGGGTGGGAGAGGGGCCACAATTGGGGTGGGAGAGGGGCCAAAATTAAAATGGGAGATTGGCCACAATAAGGGCGTGAGAGGGGCCACAATAAGGGTGTGAGAGGGGCCAGAATTAAGGTGGGAGAAGGGCTACAATAAGGGTGAGAGAGGGAACAAAATTAGGGTGATAGGAGACACAATTAGGGTGGATGAGGGGCCAGAATAAGGGTGTTAGAGGGGCCAGAATTAGGGTGAGAGAGGCCACAATAAGGGTGTGAGAGGGGCCACAATAAGGATGTGAGAGGGCCACAATAAGGGTGTGAGAGGGGCCAGAATTAAGGTGGGAGAAAGGCTACAATAAGGGTGAGAGAGGGAACAAAATTAGGGTGAGAGGGGACACAATTAGGGTGGGGAGGGGCCAGAATAAGGGTGTTAGAGGGGCCAGAATAAGGGTGTTAGAGGAGCCACAATAAGGGTGTGAGAGGGGCCAGAATTAGGGTGAGAGGGGTCACAATTAGGATGGGAGAGAGGCCACAATAAGGGTGTGAGAGGGGTTACATGTTACACGGAGTGTGAGTGGGTGTTGTGAGATTACATTGTGACGGTGCACGTCTCCGATCAGGAAGCGGACCCGCAGGGTGAGGTAGGGATGCCCGTTAGAGTATCCATGGTCGGTAAGCAGGCAAAGGGTTCGGGCAGGCGGCAGTGGTGCAGAATCCAGGCCACAGGCAAAGGGTCCGGGCAGGCGGAAGGAAGCGAGGTCGGGGTCATGGTTCAGGGTCAGCAACAGGAATTCCAAATGAACAGGGAAGCCACAGGGACTGGCAACCACAGGGAAGAAACAGGAACAAGAGCCCAGGGTGGCAAGGAACACAGGGAAACATATACAATGCTCAGGCCGGGGCTGGAAGTCACTGGCTGCTATTTAACCCCTTGAACAGGTGCAGCCAATATAGAAGGCTGCCAATAATCAAAATGTCCACAGCAGCCAGGTAATATTTATATATATATAATAAAAAATAAATAGACGATACCGTTCTGTGGCTAACGAAATGCTTTTATTTGTGCGAGCTTTCGAGAAACACTGATCTCTTCTTCCGGCGATGTTACAATGAATAAAGCAAGCAAAGGGTATACTTAAACCCCCGTGTGTAGATGTGATTTATGGCTAGAGGTGTTAAATGGTTCCTGAATGTTAGTGATGTAAGTGTGTGTGTGTGTGTGTGTGTGTGTGTGTGTGTGTGTGTGTGTGTGTGTATGTGTGTGTGTATCTATGTGAATATAAATGAATGAAGAGCCCACAGTGTATACAGTGCTTTTTAAAAGGTGTGTGTGGAGTGGGAGTGTATATAAATGGTGTGGGTAGGTGTGGAAATGTGAGAGATTGTTGCATTACTAAAAGTGTGTGTGGATACTATGTGGTCCCTATTGATGTATAGGGATGGAATAACATGGAGTATTTGTATGTGTAAGAGACAGCGTGCATACATATTGTATTGTATTGTATGCCTTTATTTATATAGCTCCATTAATGTACATAGCGCTTCACAGTAGTAATACATGTGGTAATCAAATAAATAACAGATAATATAAATAACAGATCATGGGAATAAGTGCTTTAGACATGTAACGGATTTTCTGGCCTAGCCTGACCCACCCAATCTCACATTGGCCCCTGTGGTCTAACCAGTCCCCATTACATGGTCGTATCTGGTGGTGCACCCATTGGCAACAGGACTCCTGAGTCTCCTGCATGATGTTGTGTGGGGATTGCCAACCCAGACAGGCAGCTGAGGTAGTGGCATGAGTCCTACCTATATCCAGTGCAGCGCCTCCACCTCATAAGGATCTCTGCGTCCGCAGGAAGATGTAACTGATGAGGAACTCCTCTGTGGTGCCTACTCCTGTGCAAGAACTTCAAGGGTTTGTTGAACTTGGGCATCTTTATTGTACGTTCAGGCAGACTGCCCCTCATAGTGGTCGTACTCTGCCGCTCATTCCTTTGCTGCACTCCATTAGGAAGGTTCCTTCTCCTCTAATAGAGTTGCTCTCCACCTCTCCCCTTAGGGAGATTCACCAGCTTGTCTGTCTGCTTTTAGCTGCACAGACTCACAGCTCTTGCATCAGACACTGCAACACTGTTGCAGACCTCCACGTGCCTCTCACTAAACACCAACAGGAATCAAGTCAACTTTAGGCAGTGCTGTGTCTTATATCACCTACAGAAAAACAGACACCCTCTGTGTCACTAACCGTGGACAAACAGCATGTTGTCACTTCCTTTGGGACATATGACACCTCACCAGGGTTTGAGGGCAAACCTCCATGATTGTTACTGGCAACCCTGCATACTTACCAGGATTACTGCCAGCATGAAAGAGATATGTACACCAATTTTACACATGGCTACAGACATAAACGTAACATTAAGGAAGAGGAGTCCCTGCCCCGAGGAGCTTACAGTCTAATTGGTAGATAGAAACTGCAGGAAAAATGGCGGTGCATCTGCTGCTGCTGAAGAAAGATTTGAAACTGCAAACTGCAAAAACTAGGTGTAAAAATGTATTTGGGGCATAATAAAAACAGCCAAAAGGACACTCTAACGCGTTTCACGTGGTATCCCACGCTTTATCAAATTGGTAGGTAGGGAGAACGTACAGAGACAGTAGGAGGGAGTTCTGGTAAGTGCGTCTGCAGGGGGGCAATCTTTATGTATCATGTGTTCAGAATATTCACAGTGCTATTCATATGCTTCTTTAAGCAAGTGTGTCTTAAGGTGGGTCTTAAAGGTGGATAGAGAGGTTGCTAGTTGGGTACTGTGGGGAAGGGCATTCCAGAGGTGTGGGCAGTCAGTGAAAAAGGTTTAAGGCGGGAGAGGGCTTTAGATACAAAGGGGGTAGAAAGAAGACATCCTTGAGCAGAACGCAAGAGTCGGGATGGTGCATAGCGAGAAATTAGGGCTGAGATGTAAGGAGGGGCAGAAGAGTGTAAAGCTTTAAAAGTGCGGAGAAGAATGTAGTGTGAGATGCGGGATTTGATCGGAAGCCAGGAGAGGGATTTCATGAGAGGAGATGCTGAAACAGATCTAGGAAAGAGTAGAGTGATTCTGGCAGCAGCATTTAGGATAGATTGTACGGGCGACAGGTGAGAGGCAGGAAGGCCGGACAGCAGGAGGTTACAGTAATCAAGACGGGAGAGAATGATGGCCTGAGTCAGAGTTTTAGCAGTCGAGCAACAGAGGAAAGGGCGTATCTTTGTTATATTGTGGAGGAAAAAGCGACACGTTTTAGAAAATTTTTGAATGTGAGGGGTGAATGTGAGAGGAGTCGAGTGTGACCCCTAGGCAGCGTGCTTGGGCTACTGAGTGAATGATCGTAGTTCCAACAGTAATGTGGAAGGAGGTAGTAGGGCCAGGTTTGGGAGGAAGTATGAGGAGCTCTGTTTTAGCCATGTTGAGTTTAAGGCGGCGGAGGGCCATCCAGGATGATATAGCAGAGAGACATTATGAAACGTTGGTTTGTACAGCAGGTGTAAGGTCGGGTGTTGAAAATTATATTTGTGTGTCGTCAGCATAGAGGTGATATTTAAACCCAAAAGATGTTATTAGGTCACCTAGAGAGAGTGTGTACAGAGAAAAGAGAAGAAGTCCCAGGACAGAGCCCTGGGATACCCCCACAGAGAGATCAATAGAGGAGGAGGTGTTAGCAGAAGAGACACTGAAAGTACGATGGGAGAGGTAGGATGAGATCCAGGATAGAGCTTTGTTCCGAATACCAAGAGTATGGAGAATATGAAGGAGAAGAGGGTGGTCTACGGTGTCAAATGCTGCAGAGAGGTCGAGTAATATGAGCAGAGTGTAATTACCTCTGTCTTTGGCAGCATGGAGGTCGTCAATTATTTTAGTGAGGGCTGTTTCCGTGGAGTGAGCAGTGCAGAAGCCAGATTGTAGAGGGTCTAGGTGTTGAGAAAATGGAGCAAGCGAGAGAATACAAGACGTTCAAGGAGTTTAGAGGCAAAAGGCAGGAGGGAGACAGGTCAATAGTTAGAAAGACAGGTAGGGTCAAGCTTGCTGTTTTTGAGAAATGGTATGACTGTTGCATGTTTGAAGGAGGATGGAAAGGTTCCAGAGCAGAGGGAGGAGTTAAAAATGTGTGTGAGCGTAGGGATTATAGTAGGAGCAAGAGGTTTTAGGAGATGGGAGGGAATGGGGTCAAGAGGGCAAGTGGTAGAGGGAGAAGAGGCGATCAACAGCGACACATCCTCCTCTGAGACAGTGGAAAAAGAGTCAAGGAAGGCAGGAGGAGATTTAGGAAGAGGTGTAGGATGGGAGGAAGAAACAGAGGGGATGTTCTGCCGTATGGATTCCACCTTTTCCTTAAAATAGTCAGCAAAGTCCTGAGCGGAAATGGAGGAAGGAGAGGCAGCTGAGGGTGGTTTGAGTAGAGTATCAAAGACAGAGAACAGTCGGCGTGGGTTAGACTTGTGCATGTTGATTAGTGCAGAAAAGTAGGCTTGTTTAGCTTGCGAGAGGGCAGAGTTGAAACAGGATAGCATAAATTTGTAGTGAAGGAAATCTGCGAGAATGTGAGACTTCCTCCAGAGGCGTTCAGAGGAACGAGTGGAGGAACGCAGCATGCATGTGTGGGAATTTAGCCAGGGTCTAGGGTTAGAAGGGCGACTGCGGCAGAGAGAAAGCGGGGCATGTAGATCAAGAAACGAGGACAAGACAGAGTTGTAGTTCCTGACCAGGTTGTCAGGGTCTGTAGCAGAGCTGAGAGAGGAGAGGGAGGAGCGTAAAGTGGACTCAAAGTCAGGTAAGTGAATAGAGCGCAGGTTTCTGCAGAACCGGGGGGTAGATGGAGGTGGAGAAAGGGAGAAGCGAGATAGAGAGAATGAGATGAGATGATGATCAGAGAGAGGAAAAGGGGAAATGGAGAAATCGGAGAGAGAGAAGTTCTTAGTGAAAACCAGGTCTAAGTAGTGTCCATCCTTGTGGGTGCTGGCTGCAATGCACTGTTGAAGGCCAAAAGAAGAGGTTAGAGAAAGAAAGCGGGAAGCCCAAGGGAGAGAGGGGTCATCAATGTGGCAATTGAAGTCCCCAAGAAGAAGAACAGGGGAGTCTGAGGAGAGGAAGAAATAGAGCCAGGATTCAAAGTGAGAGAGAAAGGCAGAAGGGGGATGAGTAGAGGTAGGTGGGCGATAGATGACCGCCACATGGACAGGGAGAGGAGAGAAAATCTGGACAGTGTGAGCCTCAAAGGAGAGAAAAGCAAGAGAGGGAGGAATAGGAAGGGTTCGGTAACGACAGAGAGAGGAGAGCAGGTATAGCACCGTATGTATAGACATGGCCTTTAGTGCTCATGGGAAGAGAGTTCCCTTTTGTCAGTAATGACTCATAAAATTTCGGTCTCTGTTTAGTATCTACACACACTTTTAGTAATGCAACAATATCTCACATTTCCACACCATTAATATACACTCCCACTCCACACACACCTTTTGTAAAGCACTGTATACACTGTGGGCTCTTCATTCATTTATATTCACATAGATACACACACACACACACTCTTGCATCACTAACATTCAGAAACCATTTAACACCTCTAGCCATAAATTACATCAACACACGGGGGAGGGACAAGCACAGATAACATTCCAAGAGACACGGTTTTTAAGTAAACCCTTTGCTTGCTTCAGTCATTGTAACACCACTGGAAGAAGAGATCAGTGTATCTCGAAAGCTCGCACAAATAAAAGCATTTCATTAGCCACAGAACGGTGTCGTCTATTCGTTTTTTATTATTGAAGCACCGAAGCGGACATTATGGATGTCTTCGTCTGAAAATCCCAGTAGACTTCGGTGGCTATTTTCAGTTAAAAAAAAGCCTGAATGGACACTTTGGCCCCTGATCAATATGCTGAGACACTTCTTCCTTAGCATGGACCTGAGCTATGCCTCTCTCAGGAAGAGGAGCGCCAGAACAAGAGGCCATGCTAAGGGGAAATGTGAGGGAGTACTTCACGGAAAGGTTGGTGGATGCATGGAGGAGCCTCTCAGCAGATGTGGTAGGGGCTACTCCAGTACCGGAATTCTAACCTGGCTGGGATAGACATAAGGCTACATCCTAAATATGAAATAAAGCCCCAAGGATCAAATCAGGTCTGAGGTCTCACAGCAGAAGGGAAGATGCGCAGACACAGGAGGGACACGTGGTTCTTATCTATCATCACGGTCCGTGTTTCAATCATACACACATGGTGAAAATAATGTCTGTTCTTTCTATATTACTGGCAGAAGAGGGGGGTAGGGACAGGAAGCCTGGTGTTCCTGGTCAGTTGATGAGGGCCCAAGCCAGCACTTGTACAGCACTGCCAGCCATAGATGTAGCATCCATGTGGATACCGTGCTTGGCCTGTTCTCTTTGTATGTCCCAACAGTGACACAAGGGTGGGAGGGAGGTCACAATGTCATAATGTACTTCTTTTATTTATTTTCATGCATGGAATAACAATTGTTCAAGACCACAAAGTGAGCAGCATCGGTCATGCACACTGCCTCCAACATACTCTGTACTATTTGTATGGACTCCGCCTCATAACTAGTCTTGTCCTGTCTTTGTTGTACCTCGTCCTGTTCTTTGCCAGACTTGGATTACACGACCTTTAGGAATTTTTACAACCAATTCCAATTTTCTCCACAATCCAAAACTAAAAGCTTATGACGAGTTTGGGCAAAAAAAACAAATGCAAAACCAAAACAGAAAAAAACATTTTTTAGAAACAAAACCCAACACCAAAACCCAACACCAAAACCAAAACACGGGGTCAGGTACAGCACCTCTCAGCACGACACCATTGCACATCGAGGTGTATGCTCAGCATGTTGGGGTTTTCAATTTAGTCTTTCATATTAAAACTAGATGGTGACAATCTGGACCTATTTGAAGCCAGCTGAGATCTTTCTAGTTAGCTTTACTTTCATGTAACAGAGAAGGGTTGAGTCATGTGAAACCAACCATGAGATTAATATATACCCCTTTTGTCATAACCTTATGCATAGAGCCATGAATGACATATCTAATTTACCAGCTGTGGATTCAATAGGCAAACAATGTAGTGATGCCTGCTATAGGATTCATTAAAACCATTGCAATATCACCAGTATTTCCTGTATTTTGAAATCCAAATACTACTGCCGAGTTTTGCCTTCATATTTAACAGTACTTAGAACGTCTAACGTCTTTCACAATTATTAATTACTAATTACTAGATTATAAAGCCCAAATCTGTTTGGGTCTCCCTCCCCCTCCCTCTTCCCTTCCCTCTCCCTCTCTCCCTGTCCCCCTCCCTCTATCTCATCCCTCATTCTCCCTCCTCCCTCTCACCTCTCCTCCTTCCCCTCTCACAACCCTACTCCCCTTCTCTCTCTCCCCCTCTTTTCTCTCCCCCCCTCATCTATCTCTCCCCCTCCCCATCACTTTCCTTTAATACGTTATGATGCCCAAAATTCTCTCCGCCTCTCTCCAGCATTCTTACTTTCACCTCACGTGTCAACTGACTTCCTCTCTTTCTTTCTCCACCTGCTTTGTGTGCAAGCTTTCTAGCTATCTGACTCTCCTTATCTGCCACCAGGCTACGTGCATTATGATGTCACATGCCAGATACACAGCCTACCAGGTACAACACCCACTGGCTGGCTGGCTTGCTTGTTAGAGAAAATTGAATCACTCATAGAATTAATTTGTTTAAATAAATGCTTGCAAAGTTTCAGGGGTCTATGTTTCATGACCTTGTAGCTATTGCCATGACAGACAGGCAGACAGGCAGACAGGCAGACAGACAGACAGACAGACATATGCTACCTTTTATTACGATAGAACATAATTATGCTGATGATGATCAACTCTCCTACTTAGGGCAGTGTCTTTCTTCTGCATTTTAAAATAGTGTATGTCCATAGCTGTACAGCGCAGCTGGGCACTCAGGTCAGTGAATAGAGTGGAGAGAGGTGCTTTCAGTAGCCAGGAGTTGTACATCAATGCCATGAGTTGCTGTATACAGTACTTTGGTACTAAACTCCATTAGTTGCTATATACAGTACCTCAAGGTTGAGATTTATTTACAAGTATATATGGGTGAATCCTCCAAAATCTGTTTCCCTGACTTTTGCTGATGTTACCCCAAAAATCCGTTTCAGGGTGTAATATCCGCAAACAGATTTGGGCATTTTCTATGTATGCGGATTTATCCAAATCCGCATTGGATACAACCCGTGCACGGATTTGTAGAATCCAATCCGCGGATTCCGCAGTCCGTTGCCGGAGTGTATTGGTAACAATAATAATTAATTATAATTTTAATAATAATTAAAAATCAACAAAACGCGGACCAAAGGAACCGGACGATCCGCAGCGGATCCAAATTCGTGAAAAAAAAGGGGCCTTCTCTTAGAAATAATCATACAACTTACAATTTAGAGAAAAGTAGTCCCGAGGGGGGCACAGGCGGAGCACTGCCAAATCGAAGAGGGAGAAAGGGGGCTGCATCCAGTAGTGTTAAAAATATATTTTATTGAGTGGTCAAAGAAAGAACATAAACACTTTTACGCGTTTCGGGAAAGGGACGCAATTCCCGAAACGCGTAAAAGTGTTTATGTTCTTTCTTTGACCACTCAATAAAATATATTTTTAACACTACTGGATGCAGCCCCCTTTCTCCCTCTTCGATTTGGCAGGTCTCCGCCTGTGCCCCCCTCGGGACTACTTTTCTCTGTACTTCTATGGACGTGAAGCACCCACTACAAGGAAAGAGCTGTGCTGCAAAAGGGGATTCTCACTGAAACGAAGATTATTTCTGGTACACTGGCGACACACTTTATTCGAGCTCGGCTAGTCCCACGAATTCGGGTATACCCGGGTATATTGAGGTTTGTGACTGTTTTCTGCCCGAGTGCATTGAGGTATTTTCCAGGCAGGGATTGAAGCATTTTATTCCCGCTGGCTGCAATACTGCACAGTATATATATATATACTGCATTACAATTCATGAATTTATGCCATCTGGTAGACACGCGAAGCATTGCAGCCTATTAAATCCTAATCATTATCATTTAACAGATCAGCCGCCCGTCAGCCAGGCATGAACCCAGGCTGGGAAGGCAAACGCAACGGGGCTTGTCAGAGGCGAGGAGTGGCGCATTCCAGGTATCTGCCAGGTACAAACTGGGTATTTGCTCGAATAAAGTGTGTCGGTGCAGTATGTACTTTTTGGTTCTGTTGGGGCTTGTTTGGGGACTTTATGGCATATATGGAGACCTGAGCTAGCCACACTACGCCATTAGTACACATATACCACTTCATGTACCATTACACATGGTTTATCTGAGTCTCCCCAGCACTTATATTTGCTCCTATACCTTGATCACAGAGGTTATCATTATCAGTTAATATACACTCTACCCTGAGTTAGCTGAGACCCGTTTATAGGGACACTATCCCTCAATCCTGTCTACATTCAACTTACAATTTAATTGTCTATTACAGCCTTTATTGGGGGGGGGGGGGGAGGGGGGAGAACATATACATGTTGCTAACCTCCTTTGTAAAAAAATAAACGAGGGAATGTTTTTGTCTCCAAAACCTATATATAACCATCAATAATTACCGTGTTGGGTTAATTGTATCACAATCTGCCATTGATCTACTTTCCTCCAGGGTCCATAATGCAGCAGGAATCCGCCAAATCTATAACACGGAGGACACGCATTATCTGACATGCTGGGAAGGTGCATTACGTTTAATATATATATATATATATATATATATATATATATATATATGTGTGTGTGTATATATATATATATATATATATATATATATAGAGAGAGAGAGAGAGAGAGAGATATATTGTAATCAATTATGTTTTCATTTGAAAATGAACGCAAAGGTAATTACCATTGGTTTGCCTTTGTTTATAGTGATTTTGCTCCTTTGCATTTGAATAGAACTAGATAAGTACTGTATCTATATTAATTATCTTACACTTATCCACAAAACTGGCGGGGGCGGTTTCAGTGATGTAAGATGTTGCTAGAAGAATGTGAAATGTTTCTTGCAAAACAGCATAAAGAATATTAAAATGTTAAAATAACAAGTTCTCGACTGAGGTTACAGCCAATTTCGGTGTAGGCATATAGACAATTTTTGTGGTTTTATGTTTAGATTGATATGTGATAGTTTTGTTGTTAAGATAGTGGTATTTAGGCTGTTCAACAATTGTTAAATAAAATTAAAAAAAGAAGAAGATTAAGTTTGATTTACTTTGGGATAATTCAAATATGACGGTAGCAGATAACATTGGATCTGGAATAATGAGGTGTTATGATGTAGGGCAGGGGGTCTCAAACTCAGTCCTCAAGGGCCACCAACGGGCCAGTTTTAATGGACTGAGCCACTGATTGAGCCACCTGTGCTGAAGCAGGGATAGCCATAAAACCTGACCTGTTGGTGGCCTTTGATGACTGAGTTTGAGACCCGTGGTGTTGTGTTGGTAATTTGTATTTGAATGTATACAAATCTTATAAACCCAGTTCTCAAAAAGAATATCTGCGCTCATGTAAGTTTGGGTGACACTTGTGACCTCGAATAAAAAGTACTTTAAAAAAAAGTTCTGCGTGATTATAATACTGCAAAAAAAAAAGTACTGTGTGCTTGATTAGCAATAAAACATGTGTGAGGAAACAGTGCTTTGATCCCCTCATTTTGTTCTGGTCTCTCGTGTAATGATTCTTTTTGGACCGTTATGTAAAACTAATTCATGATATTTTGTTGATGAGATCCCAGTAGGTCCCATTAACAGTGACAAAGAAGCCACGGGCTGAATAAAAACGTGTACCTCCGAATTTGACCTTGTCATTTGACCTTATTCCAGACGGCGGTGATTAAAGAAAACATTGATGTCTGAAAGATTTGACAAATATTCCCTATAATATTCCAACTGAAACTTCTGCTCACTGTGATATAGTTCTTTGTTTGGTTTGAAGAGCGGCTTCAAAGAAGAGATGGACAGTACGGCTTATTTAAATCTTCTTGTTAGAATAATCACCAGCAGTGCTCTTGTATACATTATGAATGCTTGGTTTTATAGATGCTCACTTTTATGGAAATGTCTTTATCATTTATCACAGCGTGTAAAAAATGATGTTCTGCAAAGCTTGTGCGTTAGAGCTAAAAACTTATCCCTTCTCAGAGTAGGGAACTTTTTTTTTAAACTTTGAATTCTTTCGTTTTTTGGTTAAAGAGAAAGTAAATCATTATCTTTTATAGAAAAAAAAAAAGGTGTGTATGTGTAGCGCTATTCTAATATTGAGTGATAAATATAAACACTCAAAAAGTGATATAACTGTGTTTTGGGGGCTGCCAACTACAAAACTAACCACCCTAAGTTAGTGTAAAGCATAAAAACAGAAAAAAATTGTGGCGCCCTTGCATAAATAGTGATTAACACACAAAAAAATGCAATAACATAAATTATACAATATAAATGAATATAACCGTATGGTGATAGTAAGGCTGAAAATGATTTCCAAAGTCTGCGCCCGCCTCCAGAGAGGGGATAGTGGATTCCAACCGTCAATCAGCACATGTGAATAAATAAACACAGTGACATAGTGTGATATTGTTAACGTAATATATCCCTAAAATACAAGGATTAGGATAGAGAAAAATCAGAGTGTTAGAGCAAAGTGGTTAAAAAAGGGGAAATTTAATGCACATGAAAAATAAAAAAACAATTAAAAACATGAACTGCCACAGCTCCTGCGTCAGGCACCTGTGGAATCCTACTTACGAGAAGCAGGTTGGACAAGCGCATGATAATGTAAACACCCACGAGGAGTGGCTGCCTCTCTGCTTCAGATGTCCTGCACGGGTGTTCCTCCGTCTCCTACTCAGACCAGCTGGGTGGCTCGGTGAGATCTCCGTCTGCTTGGGAGTCGCTTAATGCCGTCAGACCTCTCGTACTCGTTGGCCATGTGCCTCTGACCTCTCGTACTCGTGGGTCATGTGCCTCTGTTCGTAGTCTGCTCAGACTCTCCCGCTCTCGCGAGATGCTGCTGCTGGTAAAAGAGCAGACTACGGACGGAGGCACAGTGATAAAACCCCTCCACCATACAGTGTACAGCACATACAAATATCACTCGTTCACGTCTCAGACAGGTCTGCAATGCTGCCTTTCCCCATTATCTCTTAGCATTCAATGTTTCCACTGCCGCCAGGGATTCTGGGGATTCTGTCACGGTGACGGCAAGAAAAACAGTCTCCATAAAAGTGATTTTAACGTGATCGAGAGCAAAAGTGATAAGTAGTAGGCTTGAGAAAGCGCCAGAGGGCATGAAACGCGTGGGAGGATCCTTTTTGTTTGTGGATGCTGTATCTTTTATATGTAGCTAAATAAAGAGTTTTTAATCATACTTTTTGGCAGGTGAGTTCTGCTCCTTTAAAGGGCGGCCGTTCTTCTTTTTGCTTTGCTCTATAAAATCTGCAGTGATCGAGAGCAATAGCGATAAGTAATTTGTCAACGTGCCATCCGGCGTGAAACGCGTTAGTGGTTTTTTTTAATCCTCTCCATGTGCCAATAAATTCACACTTGTTTGTACTATTGACCTACCCTTGGTGAGTTCTTCCGGCAGTTCACCGCCACCTTTTACTTCTCAGTTATCGTGGAGGGTTAATGTCCTACGATTTGTTTCTCTCTTACCATAACAAAAATCATAATGACAAAATGAGGCAAAAGGCTCAAATGTTTGCAAATTTGGAACTATATGCAGTTATATGAATATTGATATCTCCATATCCTGAAATGTGCCAAATATACCTGTTTGCATATAGTTCCAAAGGTAAAGAATGTTATTTAATTAGTATTCATTATCTATAATTGAGTTTGAACATAATGGATGTTTAATTAAATGTGCCTGTAATGCACAAATTATTCTTTATAATAAATTGTTTCGATTATTTATGCAGTTGGAACTACAAAAAAAAAGATGTTTAGTGAATTATACGTCAGCCGTGTACAATGCTACATAATCGTACTAAAAATAAACCGTCCTTTTTTTTAGATTGACAAAAAGGTAATGTGCTGTATAATGTTCAAATCTCTTTCACTGTGAAATAGGAACGGTGTGATACTGAAGCCTCGCACACAATCGCTATACATACCTGAGTTGGTTCGATGAAAGATTGATGTACTTGTAAATCTAAAGGATTTTACGATTTGTTCTCAAGAAGGAAATAGGATGGATATCTGTAATTTATTACCCATTTCAGCGTTGAATGGGTCACAAATACATTGCTGTTCTTGTGGCAGCAAAATAATGAGATGCATATTGTATGATACGTAATAAAATCTGGAGCTAACACACTTTTTGTCTATTGATAAAAGGTGTGTCCTGTTATAAGTGACCCTCTTTTTATTATGCGTGAGTGAACCAGTGCTTTCATTAAAAAATAAAGACTATTAGATTAGAAAGGTCTGTATGATTGTAGAATGTATTTGAGTGAATCATCCTGATTAGTTTAGACATCTTAATGGAGTTTTCAGTGTATTATTATTTATTATGAAACAGGGATAACATTCGATTGTTTGGGTACAATAATTCTCAGTAACGGTATTACACCTGTTGACAAGCAGGTGGCATCCCACTGCAAGAACTGCAACATCACTACGGGTCAGGGATGAGCATATACGTATATTTATTTGTGATTTTAACCCTCCCCCCTTGTGCCTACATATCCCATTTTATTATTTGTGTTCAGCTCTGAAGACAAGAATGTAGGAGGTGAATGGCTTACTAATAAAGGACAAGCATTTGGTAGTATTTGGCAAAGCCAAGCGTGTGATGAGCAAGACAGGCCACAAGGATTCTTGCATCATCAAAACAATTGTAAACCATAAAGTAACACGACATTTAAAGAGGCGATCAATGCGGGCGATCTTTATTTTTATTTTTTGCTAAATGTTTTGAACCCCATTCATTTCAGCTCCGGGGACCCCCTGCTTTTGGAAATATTTACCTCCAGAGGGGGTTGCCGGTAGCAATTCCGCTCAAATAGCAGGGATCTCGTATTGGCCGCTTTTCCCTCGCCCTACGGGCCGATAGGAAGCCGTGACCTCTGCAGATGCATTTGCAATCAATTGTGAAGCTAATGCTGTATTTCTATTCCTAAACACATTTTTAAATATTAATGGAATTATGTTGGCAGCTGAACCTGCGCTTCCTGTTTTATTAATAACTTAAGGTGAATCCGTATAGCTGGAGCTTCTTAAGCCCCCAGTAAAATCTATATAACCTGCATGATGTACCAAAATCTTGAATTGTACAACCTGAATGTTCAGTGGGAAAAACAGTCATCTGCAGAATAAATAAATGTGGACGTTTTTTTCTACACGTATGTATGGCAAGATTATGTACATGGAAATTTGATGACAAGATACATGGACAAAAATGAGATGACGCTAATAATTATGAGACCATGTACATTCTGGCCTAAATTCAATAGGGTGTGAGGCATGAATCCATCCTATAACCACTCTTTTATTAATGAAACACACACGTGGTTGGGAGAAACAGGACGCAGCTTTATTAACCTTATACACAATAACCAAAACTAAGTTGCTCCGTAACCATCCATAAGCCAGAGGGACACATCCAGCTTGTAACCATTTGCCAAGTAGTCGCCTAAACCACTTGGTCCCGGACACTACCACCACAAGGACACTGCCATACCGAACGCCCAAGCCAAGTATGACTCCGTCTACCCCAAATAACTGCTGGAGGTACCTTGGACCTCCCCCCCAAGCTGGCAACTTTTCACCAGGGTCCCTTCCCTCTCTAACACCTTCCCGCCAAGCTACAACAAGAACTAACAAAGTTAGCACGACAAAGACAAATCACAATAATAACATTATAAACAAGGAGGGAGTGTGGGACATCTCAGGTCCGGATTCAAAGAGGAATGCAAATTCTCCTTCCAGCACTGATATCATTCAGCCCACTCCTTATGCCTTCCCCCCAATTTCCAACAACAATCTCCCCCTCCGTCAGGCCTTCATGTTACCCTTTGCCCGGGGGCTCAGGGCCTTGCTGTCTTTGCTTAGCTCAGAAAGATTTCCGCTTCATTCCTGGAGTATATTTGAGAAGGGACCTTAAATCGCGAGTGGCATTTGTGTCTATCGCCCCTATTGAATATTCAGTGCTCATAAAGATCTTAGCTCCGTTCAAATTAACGTTTCTTCCTGCAAATGAGGATATTCAAAGCAGAAAACACCCCAGAGAGCCTGAACATGTCTGACACGTCCCCCAAGCTGTTTCTCCAAATGAGTTCAAACCGCACAGGACTGAGCAAAATAATGATGTGTAAACATGATATATTACTAAGTACAGACATTTAGGAGAAACAAAGTAAGAAAATTAATTGAAGTGGTGGGAACAGTTGATAAGAGATTTTTAGCATAGGTTTGTTATGTTGTTTTTTTAACTTGTCTCAAGAATTTAAAAAAAAAAAAGAAAGCCACATGACCACTTATAGGCCCTTATTCTGTAAGGCAGGGGGGCGCAACTTTTTGGAGCTGTGCCCCCCTGTGTGCCAGCTCCTTTGGTGTGCGTTACCATGGCGACGCGTCCAGAAGACTGCTGAATCCCGGTAAATTGAGGTTGCAGAGGCCTCGTGCGGACCCCAGCGTTTAACTTAAATGCCTCGGGGAAGAGCGTGGGACCTCGGCAACCGCCGCACCCCCCAACAAAATCCAGCACCCCCCAATTTGCGCACCCCTGCTGTAAGGAGTGATAGTGCAGATGATGTGTTATTGCATGAAAAGTCCCATTAAATTCAATAGGATTTTTCATGCGATAGCACGTCATATGTGCTTATCACACCTTACAGAGTAAGGGCCATAGTGTAGTGTGTATAAAAAGGTTATTTATATATAAAAGATAAGTATTGCATGTACAAAAATATAAAACTTTAACGCGTGTAAAACAAGGACTCAGTGGTTCTGTCAGTAATGTTTCAGCGCGGGACGGCACTCTCCCAGGACTGCAGCTCTTCACAATATTTGCTCTCCTCATTCTAACCCAGAGGTGGACAACTCCACTCCTTGTGTCAAGTATTGTCTCTTGTATAGACTTTAGTTGAAAATGTGCCTGTTTGTTACTGCCTATTACAGACAAAATAAAGTTTCTTTATCTTCCTATATTGACTCATTTTATTAAAGCAGCTTACATTGTGTTGACATTTTTTTCAATTTTTTTCCCCTCTAATACAATCCCATCAATACAATCCACACACTGATAAGTAATTAGCTAAGTTTGCAGATCGATCTTTTCTCCTCTGGTCGATCGGCGAAGATTCGGCTCGGAGGGTTCACTAAATAGTGTCAGTGCAGCAGAAGAGGACCAAAGATGCAAAGTCCTTTGGGGAAGATCATGTGACCAGGCAGTCACTAGATACAATTGATGCACTGCTAGAGAGAGGGCAGGGCTCAAAAAGGGGTGTACCAGAGCATGTTTCAGAAGAGGAAGGGGATGTTACTTTATAAATAGTTGCTATAGAAACAAAAATGCTTGTTACATTATCATACATTAAAAATGTCATTCAGAGTTGTTAAAAAATGCTACAAGTATTTTCTCATAGTACAGAGCTGATTTATTTATAAAAAAAAACATGTAGGATATTGCTTGGGCTTCAGCTTTAAAGCCTGGGTTCACGAATAGTTCATATTGAGGCCTCCTTTACAAGTTGCCCTTGTTCTTCCCTTCAGAGAGATAGTTGACTGCAGCCATTCAATTAACTAGTCTCCACCTGGACTAATGAGAGCTCTGTAAAAAGCCTCATGTGAGACACAGGAGAGAGATTCCTTAGCTCACATTTGGGCTGACAGAAGGAGAGCAGTGAAGTCTACACACAGACACTGTCTTGAGCACAAATGCTGTGCTGAGATCAAGACATCCAAACACCCAGAGACCTACTGTATATTTCCTGGACACAGAGGACCCAGGAACCTGCCAGAGACTGACATGGAGGGCCACCTGCTTAAGGTACCTCCTGAGACTTTGGGGTGATGGGCTGGTAAAGGGAATATCCCTCCAGTCCTGCAGATAGGGCATGGGGCAGTAAATTAGCCCTTACAAAGGGATAGGGGTTTGTCATTTTGTTGTTTTTGTCTGCTTTGCCTGGAAAAAGGAACAGGCTCAATAAAGCCAAGATATAATTTCACCCAAATCGGTCTCTATTATATGAACCGCTGCGCACATCTCTTAGGCTGCGTCCATAGATGGACCAGCCGTGCTGAGGCGTGCGGACGCTCCGCGCTGAGCCCCTGCATCCTCAATGAGGATGCCTTGAGAGGGGGCTCATGCGAGCGTCCGCAGGCGTGCTGACGAGTTGAAGGTTTCAGCCGAGCGCCAAGCTGTTTTTCAGCGCGCTGTCGGCTGAAAACCTTCAATCACAGCACAGCAGCGTCAACGTCACGGCGCCGTGATGTTGGCGCCGTGACATTGACGTCAGTGCGTCGCGGGCGATTGGCCCAGCGACGTCACTGCCCCGCCTCCAACCACCTCCCAGCGGCTCCCCCCGCGCACGCTGGCTCGCCTGCAAGTCCGTGCAATTGCGCTGACTGAAGCAGGCGAGCCTCAGCGTTAGCGCGCCTCCGCTCTCCCCACACCTCTATGGCCCGGGCCTCACACACCCCAATCCCAATACTTTACTCCCATATCCCTTTTCAAGCCTTCAAACCTTAATTATTTTTACACAGCCTATTAAATCTGCTTTATTCTTCCCTACTAGATTTAACAAAGATTAATATTCCTAAACAATTAGCCCTGCCTTGCTGCTGGGAAAGCTCAGTTGTAAGAGGGGAATGCAAAGAAAATTAGAGGGAATATATGCATAGCCATCAACCAGCCTCGCACTGATGAGACCGAAAAGGTCAAAATAGCTGTCTGTGAGTAGTGTTACTGGCTCTGCACTTCTGTAACCCAGGCTGTGCTGAAAAGCTGTGTAATGTGGCACACATATGCTTATAGGGTCCATGTTAAAATGGATAAGATGGACAAATGGATAAGAAAAGAGTGACACACTGTGCTCATTTGTATGTCATTACCCAGAATCCCTGGCTGCAGTGGTAGCACTGTTTGCTAAGCGATAATGGGGAAAAACAGGGTTGTCTTTGACATGTAAATGCACCACAAGTGGGATTTTATTTAGTGAATATACTAAAACACATCGAAAATGTGGGATGTCAGTGGAATCATAGGTGTTTGGAAGATAACCAAAACAGTCTGTTTTGCTGGTAGTTTGAAACAGGGCATTAAGTATGTATCTTGCCTTGAAGCCCATTCCAAATTAGTTTTTAATGTTACTAATGAGTGGAGTCACATACTGTATGTACACCACGGTACATAAGCAAGAGACGAATACTGTCGCGTGCTATAGAGCAGTATTTCTCAACCAGGGTGCTGGGGAACTCTGCTGTGTCGTGACCCTCTGCCAAGGGTGCCATGGACCCAGGGGAAAAACTCAGCGGGCCGCTCAGCGTGCATCTCCCTCGCTGCCTGGAGACGTAGAGGCTGCAATCCACCTCTCCTCCCCCAGCCCGGCACAGAGGAGAGAGAGAAGACTCTACGTCCTCCTTCTCTTACCGTGCACCTCACAAATGGAACAATCTACCGGAGACTCTCACAGCCGCCACCGGTCTAAGTTCTATCAAAACTAAAGCCGTCTCACATTTTAATCTGGTCTGTAGCTGTTACATACGCCTATAACATATATTATCTTTAAGGCCGTGATTATACCAGAAGTCGCCGGCGACGCTGCATGGCGCGACGCCGCACGGCTGGAAAACAAACTGCTGCAACCCACTGATGCTTTACATACCAGCGCGCCGCCTGGGGCTGCAGGGCGGCAGTCTCCTGAAGAGATTTGCACAATTGTTTTCTTGACGCGACGGCCGTATCACATGAGCGGTTCAGCCAATGAGGGCGAACTGCTCACGGCCACGCCTCCACAACACCTCCAACCCTCTTGTGCTCTCCCTTCCCGGTGTAACGAAAATGCCGCTCGGCGGGAGCGCTGGGTGAAGCCACAGAATAGCTGGGCATGCATTGTCTTGTATATAATGTATAACCCTGTTCACTTAATGTAACTATTTTTGTAACAATGTATTTGTCATTATAACTCTGTGCCCAGGACATACTTGAAAACGAGACGTAACTCTCACTGTGTTACTTCCTGGTAACACATTTTATAAATAAATACATCTCCAGACAGCAGCAGCTGAGATGTTTGAGGAGTGTGGGAGCAAAGATGGAAGGAGTGATGACTTTGTATGTGGGGAGGGGGAGGATGGCAGTGTGTGGGGAGGGGAGGATGGTGGTATGTGAGGAGGGGGAGGATGGCTTTGTGTGTGGGGAGGGGGAGGATGGCTTTGTGTGTGGGGAGGGGGAGGGTGGCAGTGTGTGGGGAGGGGGAGGACGGCAGTGTGTGGGGAGGGGGAGGGTGGCAGTGTGTGGGGAGGGGGAGGGTGGCAGTGTGTGGGGAGGGGGAGGATGGCAGTGTGTGGGGAGGGGGAGGATGGCAGTGTGTGGGGAGGGGGAGGATGGCAGTGTGTGGGGAGGGGGAGGGTGGCTTTGTGTGTGGGGAGGGGGAGGATGGCAGTGTGTGGGGAGGAGGAGGATGGCAGTGTGAGGACAGGGAGAGGATGGCAGTGTGTGGGGAGGGGGAGGGTGGCAGTGTGTGGACAGGGAGAGGATGGCAGTGTGTGGGGAGGGGGAGGATGGCGGTGTGTGGGGAGGGGGAGGATGGCGGTGTGTGGGGAGCGGGAGGGTGGCGGTGTGTGGGGAGGGGGAGGATGGCAGTGTGTGGGGAGGGGGAGGGTGGCAGTGTGTGGGGAGTGGGAGGATGGCAGTGTGTGGGGAGGGGGAGGATGGCAGTGTGTGGACAGGGAGAGGATAGCAGTGTGTGTGTGGGGAGGGGGAGGGTGGCAGTGTGTGGGGAGGGGGAGGGTGGCAGTGTGTGGGGAGGGGGAGGGTGGCAGTGTGTGGGGAGGGGGAGGGTGGCAGTGTGTGGGGAGGGGGAGGATGGCTTTGTGTGTGGACAGGGAGAGGATGGCAGTGTGTGGACAGGGAGAGGATGGCAGTGTGTGGGGAGGGGGAGGATGGCAGTGTGTGGGGAGGGGGAGGATGGCAATGTGTGGGGAGGGGGAGGTTGGCAGTGTGTGGGGAGGGGGAGGATGGCAGTGTGTGGGGAGGGGGAGGATGGCAGTGTGTGGGGAGGGGGATGATGGCAGTGTGTGGGGAGGGGGAGGATGGCGGTGTGTGGGGAGGGGGAGGATGGCAGTGTGTGGGGAAGGGGAGGATGGCAGTGTGTGGGGAGGGGGAGGATGGCAGTGTGTGGGGAGGGGGATGATGGCAGTGTGTGGGGAGGGGGAGGATGGCGGTGTGTGGGGAGGGGGAGGATGGCGGTGTGTGGGGAGGGGGAGGATGGCAGTGTGTGGGGAGGGGGAGGATGGCAGTGTGTGGGGAGGGGGAGGATGGCAGTGTGTGGGGAGGGGGTGTGATGGCAGTGTGTGGGGAGGGGAGGATGGCAGTGTGTGGGGAGGGGGAGGATGGCGGTGTGTGGGGAGGGGGAGGATGGCAGTGTGTGGGGAGGGGGATGATGGCGGTATGTGGGGAGGGGGAGGATGGCAGTGTGTGGGGAGGGGGAGGATGGCAGTGTGTGGGGAGGGGGAGGATGGCGGTGTGTGGGGAGGGGGAGGATGGCAGTGTGTGGGGAGGGGGAGGGTGGCAGTGTGTGGGGAGGGGGAGGATGGCAGTGTGTGGGGAGGGGGAGGATGGCAGTGTGTGGGGAGGGGGAGGATGGCGGTGTGTGGGGAGGGGGAGGATGGCGGGGTGTGGGGAGGGTGAGGATGGCAGTGTGTGGGGAGGGGGATGATGGCAGTGTGTGGGGAGGGGGAGGATGGCAGTGTGTGGGGAGGGGGAGGATGGCAGTGTGTGGGGAGGGGGAGGGTGGCAGTGTGTGGTGAGGGGGAGGGTGGCAGTGTGTGGGGAGGGGGAGGATGGCTAGTGCTTTTTGTGGGATGGGGAAGGTGTGTGGTGTAAGTAAAAGAAGGGGGTGTTAAATGCGTTTTTTAGGATTAAGAAAGAGGGTGAGTGTGCTGTGTGAGAAAGGGGGGATAAATGGGGAGTGTGTGTTGAGTAGAAGAGTATGATGTACGAGGGTACATGTGGAGTGTGTAAGAAGAGAGTGGGTGAGTGTGAGGGTGTGCGTTTGCAATAAAGGAGGGTGAGTATGTATGCACATAAGCGAGGAGGGGGGTGAGTGAGGTTCCTCTGAGATTATACAAATCCTTCAGGAACCCCTGCTGTGGAGTCTAACTATTCAGTTGTTCTGCTGACAGAAGTTGGAAGTAATAAGTATGTCACCCAGAAGGTCAACTGGAGATCTACATGCAGGCCACAACCTAATACTCAGAATTATAACAATGCTTTCATTATAAGAACTTTAATTGCCTTTTTATGTGGCTCTACTCGTCTGGCGTGCTTGAAAGACAGAGAAAGAGTGCAGAAGTCCTAATTACTGAAATAAATGTTGTCAGAGCACTTAAGTGTTCTTTAGGGAAACATATTACGAGACCTGATTTAGAACAGTTTTCTAAGAGCAAAAGGTCACATTGGAAAATGTACAATATTAGATGACTTTTACACCATAACATCAAGATAAAAACGTTATCACTTCCGCCTATATAAGCAAAATGTACATTTGGGTGTATGAATGTGGATGCTGCCATCTAAGGCTGCACCTATAGTGCCTGTGACCGCGACGCGTGATGTCACCCGTCGCCGCTAGCAAAAGATGTATTTCGCTTTGCGGCGGCGGCACAGGCGACCCGGGCATTGATTGGTTCGGGGGCTGTCACATGAGGCGACAGCCCCTGAAAATCAAATATTCCTAGCTTCCGAAAATCGCGTCGCCCCGTCGCCGTCACGCTTACTATAAGCGCGGCCTAAGATCATTTGTTTATTTTATCTTTCAATCCGCGAATTAAAATATCACTTGTGAGCACATTCACGTCTCAGACAGGCCTGCAACCCAGCTTTCCACCATTATCTCCCAGCATGCAGTGCTCCCACTGCAGCAAGAGATTCTGGGAAATGACATGCATATCCCTCAACCCAAAATGGAAGCAAGTCTTGCTTAAGCAAATGCCTTATTCTTATTCTATAGATGGATTACATTATTCGGATACATATATGTGCTCCTGTTGTTACACGATATGCTGTCCATTAAGAGGATTTGAATGGGCTTGAGAACCGATCGCAGAATTTGGTTCATCGTAAATATGAATATTATAAATATTAAAATATAAAAATCAAAGAGATTTGACACACACAGGTAGGACGATAAAATAAGGAGGTGGCAGGTACAAGTATAAGACATATAAATGTGACAAGATAATTGTAATAAACCACACCAAGATTGTAGCCACTGGATAGGAAAAAACAGAAAGTGGACAGGAAATAAGATACGATCCCCGACTCTAGTCATCTTATATTGTAAAAAATACCTTCAAGAAGAGCAAAAAACATCGGTTGTAAAGATCCATATTAATAATATCATCAGCATCAATTGAATAAAAGGAAATATTTGGGTTCAACATGGTAGGGATAGAGCAGCCATTGTTAAACCGATTAGCGCGAGGCGTGGTGTTAGCGTGTGTGACATAGAAAACAATGTGCATAATATAGGTAACACATGCTTGCGTTAAAGTGTTTTTGCGTGCGGCATTCTGCATGGACGCAGGATATAATTCGGCTACATCTGCATTTGAAGAATTCGTTTGCCTCTCGTGTACGTCAAAAGTTACAAGACCGATGTGGATAAAAGCTATAGGAAATAGCAATGCAATAATATAAACTGCAGTAGATACAGGCATACCCCGCATTAACGTACGCAATGGGACCGGAGCATGTATGTAAAGCGAAAATGTACTTAAAGTGAAGCACTACCTTTTTCCACTTATCGATGCATGTACTGTGCGGCAAGCATCATATACGTGCATAACTGATGTAAATAACACATTTGTAACAGGCTCTATAGTCTCCCCGCTTGCGCACAGCTTCGGTACAGGTAGGGAGCCGGTATTGCTGTTCAGGACGTGCTGACAGGCGCATGCACGAGCTGCCGTTTGCCTATTGGGCGATATGTACTTACTCGCGAGTGTACTTAAAGTGAGTGTCCTTAAAGCGGGATATGCCTGTACTCTAAAGCAGAGGTAGCCAACTCCAGTCCTTAAGGGCCACCAACAGGTCAGGTATTTGGGATATCCCTGCTTCAGCACAGGCGAGCCACCTGTGCTGAAGCAGGGATATCCTGAAAACCTAACCTGCTGGTGGCCTTTGAGGACTGGAGTTGGCTACCCTTGATCTAGAGACAGAGACTGAACTGGAACATCATGAGAATCTTGTAACAATGCAGTGCCCTTAAAAAGTTTGCCATACGAAAGTGAGAGAATAGTGTACTTTTGGATGCATCCAAAAAGGTCAACCCCAGTGTGTGTCTAAGTGCATTTAACGGAAATTGTTCTATAAATAAAACTGTAAGACATCTGTTCAAGGACTCAATATACATGGAAATAAAACACAAGACAGTTCAGCGCAGCGATTAGAAATATCTGAGAAGAGAGAAAAAAAACTTGACAAAATGATCTATTTAAAAAAAGCAGTTTTTCTTCTCACTTGATAAGTGCACGGTTTCTGTTAGATTTTCAGAATTCGTACCGTCACACTTTCTCACCCTACAAATAAAAACAGCCGTGTCTTTCAATTGTGTACCGGGGTGTGATATATTTCTTAACTCATCACATTTTAATTAGTGTTAAAACTATGGTCTGGAAAAGAATGGTGATGATCACGTTCCTGTGGAGGTGTTTTAATAATTATCAACTGGAAGATGTTGAGGAGATTCATGGAAGTTCGATAACCACGGTCTTGCGTTAAATATATTGCACATAATAAAATATATATACAAAGGCCCCTGAATGTGCTCTGTAAGAATCCAATGATTGCACTTGGATTGAACATGTAACTCTCCCTGCCCGGCTTTTGGTCCCGCTGCGTCCGGCGGGGCGCGCGCGTTCCTCACCAGCAGGGGTATCCTTTCCTAGCCGGTCCCAGTCCCCCCTCGCTGCACGGCTCACAACGGCCAGGGGATGCAAGAAAATTGTGATCCCGAGCGGTGACGCGTCACGTGGTGCGCAGATGAGCCTATCAGCGGCGGGGGCGGGAGCGGGAGCTGTCAGACAGCTTCTTCCACAAGGTAGGGGGTGGTGTGTGTGTGTGTGTGTGTGTGTGTGTGTGTGTGTGTGTGTGTGTGTGTGTGTGTGTGTGTGTGTGTGTGTGTGTGTGTGTGTGTGTGTGTGTGTGTGTGTGTGTGTGTGTGTGTGTGTGTGTGTGTGTGTGTGTCAGCGTGTCTGAGGAGGGCATTTGTGGGGCAGGGGGAGGGAGCGGGAGCTGCTTACCTTCCAGCAGCCCGCAGCAGCTCCCTCCTGCAGCCCGGGAGACCGAGACTGACTCAGTGGAGGGAGGGGGGGGGAGTATCGGGTCCCTCCGCTCAAACCATGCCCCCTCCCACTCCCGCCCCCCTCCGGCTCCCGGCTCCCTACAGACCGCATATCGCGGTCTGTGCCTGTCAGTGCGCCGCCTGTCTGCAGTGCGGGCGCGCTGACTGAGGGAGCGGGGCCTTAGCCTTAGGGAGTGTCTGCATTATTGGTTGCGTTACTTTATTCAGGGTGCAGGCGTCGGGCGGGCTGGGCATTGGTACGCCGTGATGGGCGTCAGGAACTTTATTCATTAAAACAGCAGCTTTATTATCCTGTAGACACAGTCTCACATTTATTATATACAGTGCATCTTTTCTATCCAATTGAGTGTCCTCTTGGCTATACTGTTTGTATGGCTTCCCTAACTGCCCCTATCTTGGCCCACTAGGAGGTTAAATAGTTCTTGTGTTACCTATAGTGTCCCCCTGCTCAATAGCGCTGGTAATGTCCACTAAGCCCCTGGCAGGCCTGGTACTACTCCCTCTGTGATCCGCTTCCCCATCTTGGGGAAGCCAATCACCACGAGGCCTTATGGATGAAAGCCAGCTACGGACACACCAATGGGGCTGGTCCAACTATGCCTAGGGGCTGTAGTTTGGGGAGCCCCTCTATGCATAAGCTGTCTTTCTGTGAACCTTGAGGGCTGTATGGGATCATCTCTGTGAACAGGGTACTCTCCCTATCTAAAAAATAAAATAAAAGTGCATCATTACCCTATTCTAAACATAGGAACCTATATACATTATTCACAGTGAGATCCCTCTTCTTCAACATTCCTGAGATCTGAGTTCCAAATGCTTCCCCCTCACTATTTATATCTCAGCTTGATGTCAGTGTCTCCAGGCAGAAGGGGACAGAGCCTAACCTTCTACTGAGTCACCCCAGCTCCATGGGATGGGGAAGGGGCATTACTCTGTGTTTGCCCACACAGGTAACCACTGAAGGTCCTAAATAATCCCAAAGGGGGTTACAAACATATAACCTGTTCTGTTGCAAAAGCACTACATTATTTTGTAATAGATGTATCTACTAATACAGCACTAATGGATGCCTGCTCTCAACAAAAACAAAGAGACTTTAAAAAAATAATCCCTTCTGCGGGTTTGGAATTCTGTATGTGGCTCTCCTCCATCATGACACATTAGCGCACCCCATTTAGGCCCAACTCAAAAAGAACATTTGGATTATACTTTTCAATATAGAGGCGCCCCTGAGGAGGGCACCTTGACAAAGCTGTGTTCACTGACATGACGGTGATACAAATTTTAGCAATTACCTACCATATAAAAAAGGAACTGTATATCTGGCACTCATCAAAACAGGGGTAGGGGGACGTCTGCTTTTATTCCACTTTTAATGCCGTTTTTCATGAGTTTTAATATACTGCGCATCCTTTGATTTCTATAGCAGGCTTTAGCCCAAGTCCCCAGCAGTGCAAGATGTTTGTAACACTTTCCTGTTTGTGATCATTTGATGCCAATGTTCCCAGCAGTTTGAGCTGCAAACTGTAACAATAGATAATGTTACCTTAGTAATATACGAATATATTGTAGATGCTGAGTTACACTGAATGAAGGATCGATTGAAACTGCAAGGCGGCCATTTGGTGAACCCTGGCAAGCAGGATCTTTGCTGATCGATTACGGGAGGGCAAATCAATCGGTAGCTTAGGTACTTTGTTTTCAACAAAGTTAATCAAAGGCGGCATATATCAAAAAAAAAGTTTTTTTTTTTTTTTTTTAAAGTGCTGCTTGGATTTTGCATCCTTAATCTCACATAATTAAAAAAAAAATCCTACATACTCTCCAACTGTAACTATTTACCAGACACAGCATCTATTTTTATGTCCTCTAGCTGTGAAAACCACATGTATCTGCATTGTGGCTATTTCTGTCTGTGCGTGAGAGCCAAGAGTGGAGATTTGCAGGCGTATTTGCTTAGACACATTTGTTTCATGTTTTTTTCCTTAGTTTTGTGTTTTTGCAAATTTTCACGAGCGTTTACACTTACTCAGGAATGTGCAGAAATGCAACATTTATGCAAAACGACCACAAACTTTTTCAACTTTCATCAGAATTTAGTCCAAATTATATCATAGATTCTATCTCTCTTCTCTCTTCTCTCTTCTCTCTTCTCTCTTCTCTCTCGTCCTGAACAGTAATACCGGCTCCCTACCTGTACCGAAGCTGTGCGCAAGCGGGGAGACTATAGAGCCTTTTACAATTGTGTTATTTACATCAGTTATGCACGTGTATAACGTTTGCAGTACAGTACATGCATTGATAAGTGGGGAAAAGGGAGTGCTTAATTTTAAGTACATTTTCGCTTTACATACATGCTCCGGTCCCATTGCGTACGTTAATGCGGGGTATGCCTGTATATAAATATATATATATTTATATATATACATACACACAGTAGCATAAAAGGCAATGTATAATATCTCCTTTTGCTGCTGTGTTGTTATTTCCACATTGCATATTTTTGTCTATGGTTGGCGTTTTTGCTACAGTTTTCGCACAAAAAACGACATGTTTTGCATGAGCTTCAAGAACTAAACCAGTGCATACTGTATCTCACTGTATAATGCCAGAGGGTGCGCTGTATGTGGAAGTTTCACTCTCAGGTTCTCTGTGAACCGCCCGACAACACGTTACAGGAAGACGCAACTTCCTGTTTATCTAGATACTATATTGACGCTGCATCAACAGGAAGCAGGTCCCACACAACTTTCCACTATATTTATTAACCATCGTGTATGTGGGCTGCTGTTTTCGAGACAACCACAAGATGAAAACATACCAAAAAAGAACTTAATATCCCACATCAATTCCATATACTGTAGCTCAATGAAACCTTATAAGGGTGTCATTTATTTTTATTTTTTATGTTTTATTTTAGGTTTGAAGCAGGGGGTCTCCGAAGCCGAACTGTGTTAATTTGAGCTGCAGGGGCCCCTTCTCCAGAGATACTTACCTCCGTAGGGGAGGGATGACGTCACAGCTTCCTATTGGCCCGCTTGACGTGGGACATTTAAACACCGCCATTATGTTAGGCACACAGTTTTTTTTACTTCAGAGATATAGTATCTCTTGAATCAGGGGTTCCCCGCAGCTGAAATTAACACAGTTCAGCTGCAATGACCCCCCCCCCCCCCGCTTCAATTCTGTAATAAAAAAATAATTTACCAAAAGTGATACCCGAATTGCTGCTTTAAGTGCAGAAGCAGGAATTGAATAACCATCGCCATTGTAATGCCCCAAACCACTTATTAACCCTTTATCAGGAATGCTGTAATGCAGGATATTTAACTGCGAAATGGCAGAATTCTTAGGGGGCGGCCCCAGTCCCTTCTACAGAAGCACGCCTCGGCGTGCGCTGTGCGTTAAAGCTCCCCCCCCCCCAGTCAGGCCGGTCCCAGTTCCTACCTTGTCGCGCACCTTTCCCCAGCGGTGCGCGACAGGTTTTCAGTCAGGCAGGGGAATTTAAAGCATGGTTTGCGACGGAGGCCAAAGAGGGCGAACCAGCCACGTACGGTCATGGCCACGCCCCTGCAAACCCACCGCCACGTCCCCTCCCATCGCAAACACTCCCTCAGACAGCAGTGCAGCGCTGTGCATGCGCTGAGCCCCCCCCCTTTCCCCCCCCCCCCCCCCCCGCCGGGCGCGCGTGTTACAGTGCTGACTGGGGACTCACCCTAAGGCTGCAGCGTGTGATTATGGTGGCGGTCTCCTCCATCTTAGCTCCTCACCTCCCCCTACCGCTGGAGTTTCCCCTACCCGGCACTCTTCCATTTGTACAACCTCTAATCCTATTGTGGGCCGTCTTTTCACGCCTAAGGCAGCGATTATTCTCACAGCTCGCGTGTGCGCCACATCGCGCCCAGCGGCAACAAATGAATGGAGGGCAATGAAGGCTCTACCAAGCACGCGTTTTTTGAACCTACAATTGGAATTGTTCTTGTCGCGCGACGGCCTCGTCAAGCGCGTGTCACGTGAGTGGTTCAGCCAATGAGGCCGAACCGTTGCGTCACGGCCGCGCAACCTCCACGGCTCCTTGTCGCCTCCCGATGCCTCCAGCCTACAGTGCATGTTTCGCGTGCGTGCCACTCGCATGTGACGTCACGCGGTCGCGCGCGCGCACAAGCCGTGTAAACGCAGGCAAAAGTCCAGGCCAAAATCTATTTTCATTCCAACTCAACGCATCATTCCTCTACCTACCGTAGGCCACACAAATACAGCTATTACCATTGTCAGTGCTCTGGATAACTTGCATTTTAATTAGTTCACAAACTATTAACATGTATCCAGTTCCTTATCTATTTTCAAAGGGAACAAAGGCATAATATAAACAGCTTAAACAATTTACATTTTTACAGTGGCTGCTTGCATCATCATGAGCTACATTCAGAGTTCTCTCCGCGTTACCATGGAAACTACTGGGTATTATTACTGCCTGGCATTTTGTTCAGCTGTATGTGAGAATACCGTCTTAACAAAAGAGGAGTCTTTCTATTAGTGAAATCTCAAATAACTACATCGATGTCACACATCTTTCCTGATACGAAAATGACAACATTTCGGAGATAGTAGATTTATTTATTTTATTTGTTTATAACAACATTTATATAGCGCCTTATCCAGGGCGCTGCATATTAGTTAATAAAACAAAAGGTGTGGTTACATATAGATTGGATTGTAGAGTCGTTAAAATATGGTGGGCAGCGGGTGGGAACATTATGGCCGGATTATGGGTTAGGTGCATTGAGAACTTGCTTGGTTGGTGGGCAGGGGTGGGAACATTATGGTTGGATTATGGGTTAGGTGTATTGAGAACTTGCTTGGTTGGTGGGCAGCGGGTGGGAACATTATGGTCGGGTTATGGGTTAGGTGCATGGAGAGCTTGCTTGGTTGGTGGGCAGGGGTGGGAACATTATGGTTCGGTTATGGGTTAGGTGTATTGAGAACTTGCTTGGTTGGTGGGCAGCGGGTGGGAACATTATGGTCTGGTTATGGGTTAGGTGCATGGAGAGCTTGCTTGGTTGGTGGGCAGGGGTGGGAACATTATGGCCGGGCTATGGGTTAGATGCATGGAGAGCTTGCTTGGTTTGTGGGCAGCGGGTGGGAACATTATGGTCGGGTTATGGGTTAGGTGCATTGAAAGCTTGCTTGGTTGGTGGGCAGGGGTGGGAACATTATGGTCGGGTTATGGGTTAGGTGCATTGAGAGCTTGCTTGGTTGGTGGGCAGCGGGTGGGAACATTATGATCAGGCTATGGGCTAGGTGCAATGGGAGCATGGTAGGAGGGTAAAACAGAGGAAGTTCCACCTTGGGGGTCTGAAGCAACCATGTTGCTTGTGGCAGGAAGCTCAAATCAAGAGACACAGAGACAGTGACAGAGACAGACACTGAAATTAGGGGGTCTCCTTATATTCAGGGTCGCCTTAGATTCAGGGTCACCCTATAATCGGGCAAATGTGGTATTAGCAGAAAACAAGCACCATAATAACAGCTTTGTCTATGATTGAAATCATATGAAAAGTTCGACTCATATACAACGTAGAAAGATTTTATATAGGAACCAGAATGGACACCTATTATACAAGAGCGTTTCGTCTATTTCTGACACTTAATTGGCTTCTTTGCCCCAAGCAGGATTGTAATTCTTAGTTTCTAATAAAGTCAAGACTGTAATCATAAATGATTTAGTGTTCTAAATTTCTTATGCCATTACTGCAGCAGCACTGTGCCTCGGCCACCTAAAAATAGCTTGTTCAGTAACAGCAGCCTTACTACTCATTAGTACTAATAGATTCATTCAGGGTTGGGCAATTACCATTTACATCGAGAAGTTACATTAGCTTCTTAAAATGTCAAGGATTTCTTGTTGGTGCGGTGCAGTTATAGGAGATGTAACCCCTTGTTGGTGCGGTGCAGTTATAGGAGATGTAACCCCTTGTTGGTGCGGTGCAGTTATAGGAGATGTAACCCCTTGTTGGTGTGGTGCAGTTATACGAGATGTAACCCCTTGTTGGTGATAGGAACTATATATAATTCACTGCAGACCTGCTAATTCTTACTCATTAAGAACGAGTCAAATACCTCCCCGAAAAAGCAGCGCCACCCGTTTTTATTACAACCATTGACATCAGACAGTTTGCAGCCCCGCTCCCCCTTTTCAAACTATTACCACGAGCAGCGATAGAATTTAGCTCCTTGAAGAAGTTCTTGGGTAGAATGTAAGAAGCTTTGGGAGCATTGGAGCTTCAATCAAGCCCAAACCCAAATTCAAACGACCTTGGTTTGGTTAATGACAGGGGTGCTCAACTCCAGTCCTCAAAACCCCCCGAACAGGTCAGGTTTTAAGGATATCCCTGCTTCAGCACAGGTGGCTCAATCAGTCCCTGCTATAGCACAGGTAGTTCAATCAGTACCTGCTTCAGCACAGGTGGCTCAATTATTCTCTGTTCAGAACCAATGGCTCAATCAGTGACTCAGTCTTTGAGCCACCTCTGCTGAAGCAGTAATATACTGAAAACCTGACCTGCTGGGGGTGTCTTGAGGACTGGAGTTGAGCACCCCTACTCTACCCTATCACTGTCTCACCTACACCTCTAAAATCTATTCCCATATACTTAATGCTTCCGTGGGCGCGCGAGGTTGCGGTGCTAGAGCGCGGCAGCGACGAGGAGTCTCTGCTTCTGAAGAGAACCCCACAGCGTTACTCCTATTGGGCCAGACACGCGTCTGTAAGAGGTCTCTCTGTGTGTCTCCCTGAGCAGCTCTTACAGCCATCCAATGTTTTATTATTTTTATATACTGCGTTGAAGCAGGGGGTCTCCGAAGGTGCCCCCCGTTCATTTCAACTCCGGGGTCCCCCTGCTTCTGGAGATATAGACCTCCGTAGTGGGTGCTTGTAGTCGCTCCGGCTGGGGTTTTAAGCTCCCGCTCCCCTCCACATAGGCTCTGCCGGAGCGGCTACCAGCAACCCCATACTGAAGTCTGTATCTCCGGAAGCAGGGGGGTCCCCGGAGCTGAAATAAAGGGGGTTCACCTCCAGACACCCCCTGCATCAGTACAGTGTATACAAATGAAAATAATAAAACATTGGATGGGTGTAAGAGCTGCTCAGGGAGACAGAGAGAGAGCGCTTCTCGCTCAGGGAGACAGAGAGAGAGCGCTTCTCGCTCAGGGAGACAGAGAGAGCGCTTCTCTCTCTGGGACTCCCCTGCCCAGCTCTTAGGCCGCGTCCATGCCGCATGCTCGCAAGCGCGAGACGGAGCACCGTGACGTTGCGCTTGCTTGCAGCAGAGGCGATTCCTGGACTGAGCAGTCGCTCACGGGTGGAGGCACTTCGGGTGGCGTGGCAGTGATGTCACGGAGCTGGTTCACCCTCATTGGGGAGAACGAGCTCACGTGACCCGGCAGTCGAGCCGCAAATACAAAATAATTTGTGTCAGCGAGCAGCTCTCCGTCCAGCGCTCACGTGCGCGCGCACCATACACGATCACGTGACCCCATTGTGATTCCTCGCGCAGCTCTCTCGTGCGCAAGCAAGCAGCATGAACGAGCCCTTACAAACCGTCTGACCCGGGACGATGAACATTGCTTTAATCCTCCAGGCTGCAGAATATACTGCTTTGCGGCAACAGAAACAGTAAATCTTACTACATCTGTATTCTCCGAGTGCAGGTCCCCTTCACATCAAATGAAAGTTTATTGCAGAGGCCAGATACAGCCGTAGTTATCACCAACCATTTACTATTTAAACCATCAGATTATGGCCAAAATATCAACATACAGCAGTAAGTATGTAACAAGGCTAATCTTCTGTATACCAAAAAAACCCTTCCCTGTGTATAATGCACAGAAGAATACATTTACAGTATTATTATTATTATTATTATTATTATTATTATTATATTAGCGTAGATTATAATCCAATCGTTTTAGTGCTGAACCTGTCCCAAACACATTAACCGGATGCTCAGTACAAAGAGTTTTTAGGTTAATGTGTACATTTTCAGTCCAAGTTGTTCCCCTCTTCGACCCTCTAGTTTAATTTCCGTCCTTCACATGAGATGAATGGAGCGTGAAGCGGGTCGTATCTCAACTCTGACATGTGGGTTAAAGATAGAAATCGCAGGCTGGGGAGGCCGCCAGTTTGCAGATTAAATCAAAGCAAGCCATGAATAGCTGGGAGGTCAGCGAGGGCCTGAGTTGACATTTGATCGGAACTCGTGATCAATCAGTTATTTCTAAGGGCTTCCAGATTTCTGATGAAACTGCCTGTACAAACAGATGGGTTTGCTGAAAAGTGTAGAGGCAGCAGTACAGCAGTAAATATATATATATATATATATATATATAGTCAGATAAGGCAGTTGGCACTCCAATAGGTGCTGTTAAGCCACAGGTGCACGTCCCATATAGAGAATGTAGTTATACGTTACCGTTCCAAGGATTGGTAAACAAGAGACAGCACTCAATGTTGAAGATCAAAGTGTATTAGTGAAAGCAAAAATACATCCAGAAACCCAACGTTTCGGTCCTACAGAATGGGACCTTCCTCAGGGGGATACAAAGGGAGAATGACACAGTTCACCACATATTTATACATCAAACACTGAAAGTCAATTAACCAATCACCATCACCCAATTAAATTAACACAAGAAACCTGCAGCTCTGATGTCATATGTTGATTAAGCTTACATAAGATACCTCCATACTGCTAATCACTCAGCTGTGTATCATCCATTGTCATGGTTATCAATGGGTGTGAGCTCTGATTGATATGGCAGGGGCAATAGGGAGAGGATATCTAAAGAATTAAGGCAGGTTGTGCCATACATAAGTGAAACATTATAAAACCAGGGACATATATATCAAACACTGAAAGTCAATTAACCAATCACCATCACTCAATTAAAATAACACAAGAAACCTGCAGCTCTGATGTCATGTGTTGATTAAGCTTACATAAGATACCTCCATACTGCTAATCACCCAGCTGTGTATTGCATCCATTGTCATGGTTACCAATGGGTCTGAGCTCTAATTGATATGTCAGGGGCAGCAGGGAGAGGGTTTTTAAAGAAGTAAAGCAGGTAGTGCCATACATAAGTGAAACATAATAAAACCAGGGACATATAGGTGTGGGGGAGTGTGGGGGAGTGGTGGGGATCATGATGGAATGTACTGACATAACTAGAGGGCAGAGCCAGACTATGTCATATGAACCATAAGTGCATATGGGAATACCACAATAAGTAGAACTTGCATGTAAACAAATGATGAATAAATATGTATAGACTTCTAACCAAAGGAGAGCAACAGAGGATATTATACCATGAAACACATCAGTGAAATTAATGTGATTGTCCACACACGCACATGTCCATAGGTATCATCAGGATCTGACCTAAAGAAAACAACTTAGCTTAAAATCCTCGTTAAGCCCTTTTGGGGTCATTGTACTTAAATCAAAGATAGCTTTAGCTTCCAGCTGTAATAGTAGTTTATTCCTGTCGCCACCCCTGGTAGGGGCACGAACCTGTATAATAGGCATGCATCTTAGAGTTGCTAAACTGTGTCTGTGTTTCCTGAAGTGTCGTGCCACCGGTTGGTGTTTCAAATCATCGTCATCTTCAGCACCCAGAAGTGCCTTCCTGATTGCACATCGATGAATACTGATACGTTCCTTTAACATTCTCATCGTCTTTCCAACGTAGTAGAGCCCACATGGGCACTTGATGAAGTACACTACATATTTAGACTCACAGTTTAAATATTGTTTAATTTTTGTAGATTTGCCAGTCTGAGGGTGAGCAAAAGTACTTCCTGTTTGCATAAACTGGCAGTTGGTACAGCCATGGCATCTGTATGACCCCGGTTTTCTCGCCAGCCAGGTCTTTGCTGGCATGTATTTGTCAACGGGATCAGAATGTGTAAGCAGATCTCCCAGATTTCTGCCTCTTTTATAACAAAAAAGGGGTGGAGCATTAAAGTCTTTCCCAATCCTGCGATCATTAGCCAATATATGCCAATGTTGTTGTATAGACCTTTTGATATGTCCAGATGCAGTGCTGTAAGTGCTGACCACTTTACAGCGATCAGAATCAGTGGTCCTCATTGTTGGTGACAGCAGCTCCTCCCTCTCTGGGATCCTGGCTTTGATGAGTGCCTTATTGACTTCTTTGGGATCATATCCCCTCTCTAGAAAGCGAGAGGCCATCTCCAGAAGTGCACACTCCACTAGTTTGGGGTCACTCACAATTCTCCGGACACGTAGTAGTTGTGAGAAAGGGAGACCTGCTTTTAATGGTGGAGGATGATGGCTGGTTGCATGTAATAATGTGTTCCTATCTGTGGGCTTCTGGAATAGACGTGTGCAGAGTTTTCCATTGTCCTTATAAACAATGGTATCAAGAAAAGGAACTTCAATGGTACTGTAGCTAGCTGTGAACCTAATTGTGCATGGAATTTTGTTTAGATACTCAGTAAATGATAGAAGCTCTGTTTCCAGTCCTCGCCAGACCAGGAACACATCATCAATGTAGCGATAGTAGTTAGATATACGGTCCGCAAATGGGGCATCGGTAAGCAAATGGGTGTTCTCGTAGGTATCCATGAACAGGTTGGCATATGCCGGTGCCATGTTTGACCCCATAGCGGTGCCTGTTAGTTGCAGATAAAAGGTTTTCTCAAACCTGAAGTAGTTCTTATGGAGTATCACCTCCAGCAGCAATAACAAGTATTCTGGAGGCGGCCCCTTGTGCTCTGCAAACTTACTGAAGTGGTCACGGATCGCTTCAATGCCCTCCTGGTGTGGGATGTTAGTATATAGACTGCCCACGTCCATGGTTACCAGTATAGTATCTGCAGTAACCGGCGAAATGCCTTCCAATTTGTGGATGAAGTCAGTTGTATCTTTGACAAATGAGGCCATCCGCATCACCATGGGTTGAAGGTAGAAATCCAAGAACTGTGATAATGGATGACACAAGGACCCTCGTGCCGAGATGATTGGTCTCCCCGGAGGCTTTGTCAGAGATTTGTGTATTTTAGGGAGTATATAAATGACCGGTGTAATGGGGTATGTTTGCATCAGGAACTTGGCTGTTTCCTCCGCAATCCACGAATTATTGAGTCCTAGCTGTATGATAGAGTCAATCTCCTTCTTGAACGGCATTGTTGGGTCTGATTTCAGACGCTTGTAGTTAGTATCGTCTCCAAGCTGGTTGGAGATTTCCTTTTTGTAGTCAGAGTATGCCATGACTACAATTCCGCCACCCTTGTCTGCTGCGCGTATGATGATATTTGTATTTGCCCGTAGTGACTTCAGTGCTTCATGTTCTTCCCTGGTCATGTTACGGAAACTAGTTCTGTATTGGCTGATACGTTGTCTAGTATCTCTCTCCACGAGACTCATAAATGTGGTGATGTTATGGTTCACGACCACAGGATCGAATGAACTCCTAGTCTTGAAACGGCCCCCAGTAATTGGGTCCCTGAGGGTGCTTGTTGATGTATCCCCTGTAGGTTTGCTATAAAAATCTTTTAGACGCAATTGTCTATTGAGCTTGAAAAGATCAACCTCCCATAGGAACGGATCCTGTTTGTGTGTAGGTACATACGATAACCCTTTCTGGAGGACATCAATTTCTGTTGTAGTCAATGCATGACCAGAGATGTTGTAGACTACCGTCTTCTCCATCTTCCTCTCTCCCCCCTCTCTCCTCTCTCCTTTCTGGAGTCCCGTAGTGGGTATCGGTGGTTTCCACCCACCTCTCCTGGTCTGCCGCCTGTATCGGAGTCGGGTAAGGGGGTTTTTTTTTGTCCTGTCGTACCTATTCCTAAAAAAGGATCCGCAGACGTGCCTTCTTGTGAATCAGAAAAGTCTGTATCACTTGTATTGTATGCTGCACCAGATACTGCTGCCTTCCTGGTATGTGTATAGTGGCGTCTGCCCCTGGAGGAGCTCTGTGTGCTATCTCCAATCCCCAGAAGCCACTTATAAACACGTCGATCTTTGTAGTCCATCTTAACCTGTTTCAGCTTGTCCCGCTTGTATTTGACCAGCCCCTCACGGTACGCATCTATGGTGGTCTGCAGTTTGTCAGTCCAGTTAGTGTTGGTATCAGCACTGAGGGTATCACCATGTTTGGAATAGATAGTATCGATCTCTTTTTTAATTTTCCCCAGTTCCTTACTGGACTGTTCGATTACCAGTATGGTAAGGTCAAATGAGCACTTATTGAGTATCCCAACTGGGTGATGGTGATTGGTTAATTGACTTTCAGTGTTTGATGTATAAATATGTGGTGAACTGTGTCATTCTCCCTTTGTATCCCCCTGAGGAAGGTCCCATTCTGTAGGACCGAAACGTTGGGTTTCTGGATGTATTTTTGCTTTCACTAATACACTTTGATCTTCAACATTGAGTGCTGTCTCTTGTTTACCAATCCTTGGAACGGTAACGTATAACTACATTCTCTATATGGGACGTGCACCTGTGGCTTAACAGCACCTATTGGAGTGCCAACTGCCTTATCTGACTATTACTCTCTTATGAGTTGAGCACCCAGGACTATTATTTTTGCTCCTCTACAGCATATTGAGTAGAGCAGTTTTGGATATTTTTTGCATTTCATATCACACTCTTCCTATTGCTTTAGGGATTTACACATTGGATCATGGAGGAATTTGCTGATACTGCAGGACTCTTCTCCTCTATCTCTGACACGCTTACCTATAGCGAGCCTGAAATAGCATCCATCAGATATACTGAAAAATTTGATGAGGTACTTGGACCTGAAAAACCATCAGAAATTTATAATGATCTGGTGAAGTTAAAGAAGAGGGAAGTTGACTATTACCTGCATGGGGTGACACTCTCTCACTACCATCGAGAGGGGTTGCTACCCAGAGGGTTCAGGATTAAGAACCAACCAACCATAGGTAGGAACGATCCCGAATTCTGCAGAAAATGGATTGGGATACTCAATAAGTGCTCATTTGACCTTACCATACTGGTAATCGAACAGTCCAGTAAGGAACTGGGGAAAATTAAAAAAGAGATCGATACTATCTATTCCAAACATGGTGATACCCTCAGTGCTGATACCAACACTAACTGGACTGACAAACTGCAGACCACCATAGATGCGTACCGTGAGGGGCTGGTCAAATACAAGCGGGACAAGCTGAAACAGGTTAAGATGGACTACAAAGATCGACGTGTTTATAAGTGGCTTCTGGGGATTGGAGATAGCACACAGAGCTCCTCCAGGGGCAGACGCCACTATACACATACCAGGAAGGCAGCAGTATCTGGTGCAGCATACAATACAAGTGATACAGACTTTTCTGATTCACAAGAAGGCACGTCTGCGGATCCTTTTTTAGGAATAGGTACGACAGGACAAAAAAAAACCCCCTTACCCGACTCCGATACAGGCGGCAGACCAGGAGAGGTGGGTGGAAACCACCGATACCCACTACGGGACTCCAGAAAGGAGAGAGGAGAGAGGGGGGAGAGAGGAAGATGGAGAAGACGGTAGTCTACAACATCTCTGGTCATGCATTGACTACAACAGAAATTGATGTCCTCCAGAAAGGGTTATCGTATGTACCTACACACAAACAGGATCCGTTCCTATGGGAGGTTGATCTTTTCAAGCTCAATAGACAATTGCGTCTAAAAGATTTTTATAGCAAACCTACAGGGGATACATCAACAAGCACCCTCAGGGACCCAATTACTGGGGGCCGTTTCAAGACTAGGAGTTCATTCGATCCTGTGGTCGTGAACCATAACATCACCACATTTATGAGTCTCGTGGAGAGAGATACTAGACAACGTATCAGCCAATACAGAACTAGTTTCCGTAACATGACCAGGGAAGAACATGAAGCACTGAAGTCACTACGGGCAAATACAAATATCATCATACGCGCAGCAGACAAGGGTGGCGGAATTGTAGTCTTGGCATACTCTGACTACAAAAAGGAAATCTCCAACCAGCTTGGAGACGATACTAACTACAAGCGTCTGAAATCAGACCCAACAATGCCGTTCAAGAAGGAGATTGACTCTATCATACAGCTAGGACTCAATAATTCGTGGATTGCGGAGGAAACAGCCAAGTTCCTGATGCAAACATACCCCATTACACGGGTCATTTATATACTCCCTAAAATACACAAATCTCTGACCAAGCCTCCGGGGAGACCAATCATCTCGGCACGAGGGTCCTTGTGTCATCCATTATCACAGTTCTTGGATTTCTACCTTCAACCCATGGTGATGCGGATGGCCTCATTTGTCAAAGATACAACTGACTTCATCCACAAATTGGAAGGCATTTCGCCGGTTACTGCAGATACTATACTGGTAACCATGGACGTGGGCAGTCTATATACTAACATCCCACACCAGGAGGGCATTGAAGCGATCCGTGACCACTTCAGTAAGTTTGCAGAGCACAAGGGGCCGCCTCCAGAATACTTGTTATTGCTGCTGGAGGTGATACTCCATAAGAACTACTTCAGGTTTGAGAAAACCTTTTATCTGCAACTAACAGGCACCGCTATGGGGTCAAACATGGCACCGGCGTATGCCAACCTGTTCATGGATACCTACGAGAACACCCATTTGCTTACCGATGCCCCATTTGCGGACCGTATATCTAACTACTATCGCTACATTGATGATGTGTTCCTGGTCTGGCGAGGACTGGAAACAGAGCTTCTATCATTTACTGAGTATCTAAACAAAATTCCATGCACAATTAGGTTCACAGCTAGCTACAGTACCATTGAAGTTCCTTTTCTTGATACCATTGTTTATAAGGACAATGGAAAACTCTGCACACGTCTATTCCAGAAGCCCACAGATAGGAACACATTATTACATGCAACCAGCCATCATCCTCCACCATTAAAAGCAGGTCTCCCTTTCTCACAACTACTACGTGTCCGGAGAATTGTGAGTGACCCCAAACTAGTGGAGTGTGCACTTCTGGAGATGGCCTCTCGCTTTCTAGAGAGGGGATATGATCCCAAAGAAGTCAATAAGGCACTCATCAAAGCCAGGATCCCAGAGAGGGAGGAGCTGCTGTCACCAACAATGAGGACCACTGATTCTGATCGCTGTAAAGTGGTCAGCACTTACAGCACTGCATCTGGACATATCAAAAGGTCTATACAACAACATTGGCATATATTGGCTAATGATCGCAGGATTGGGAAAGACTTTAATGCTCCACCCCTTTTTTGTTATAAAAGAGGCAGAAATCTGGGAGATCTGCTTACACATTCTGATCCCGTTGACAAATACATGCCAGCAAAGACCTGGCTGGCGAGAAAACCGGGGTCATACAGATGCCATGGCTGTACCAACTGCCAGTTTATGCAAACAGGAAGTACTTTTGCTCACCCTCAGACTGGCAAATCTACAAAAATTAAACAATATTTAAACTGTGAGTCTAAATATGTAGTGTACTTCATCAAGTGCCCATGTGGGCTCTACTACGTTGGAAAGACGATGAGAATGTTAAAGGAACGTATCAGTATTCATCGATGTGCAATCAGGAAGGCACTTCTGGGTGCTGAAGATGACGATGATTTGAAACACCAACCGGTGGCACGACACTTCAGGAAACACAGACACAGTTTAGCAACTCTAAGATGCATGCCTATTATACAGGTTCGTGCCCCTACCAGGGGTGGCGACAGGAATAAACTACTATTACAGCTGGAAGCTAAAGCTATCTTTGATTTAAGTACAATGACCCCAAAAGGGCTTAACGAGGATTTTAAGCTAAGTTGTTTTCTTTAGGTCAGATCCTGATGATACCTATGGACATGTGCGTGTGTGGACAATCACATTAATTTCACTGATGTGTTTCATGGTATAATATCCTCTGTTGCTCTCCTTTGGTTAGAAGTCTATACATATTTATTCATCATTTGTTTACATGCAAGTTCTACTTATTGTGGTATTCCCATATGCACTTATGGTTCATATGACATAGTCTGGCTCTGCCCTCTAGTTATGTCAGTACATTCCATCATGATCCCCACCACTCCCCCACACTCCCCCACACCTATATGTCCCTGGTTTTATTATGTTTCACTTATGTATGGCACTACCTGCTTTACTTCTTTAAAAACCCTCTCCCTGCTGCCCCTGACATATCAATTAGAGCTCAGACCCATTGGTAACCATGACAATGGATGCAATACACAGCTGGGTGATTAGCAGTATGGAGGTATCTTATGTAAGCTTAATCAACACATGACATCAGAGCTGCAGGTTTCTTGTGTTATTTTAATTGAGTGATGGTGATTGGTTAATTGACTTTCAGTGTTTGATATATATGTCCCTGGTTTTATAATGTTTCACTTATGTATGGCACAACCTGCCTTAATTCTTTAGATATCCTCTCCCTATTGCCCCTGCCATATCAATCAGAGCTCACACCCATTGATAACCATGACAATGGATGATACACAGCTGAGTGATTAGCAGTATGGAGGTATCTTATGTAAGCTTAATCAACATATGACATCAGAGCTGCAGGTTTCTTGTGTTAATTTAATTGGGTGATGGTGATTGGTTAATTGACTTTCAGTGTTTGATGTATAAATATGTGGTGAACTGTGTCATTCTCCCTTTGTATCCCCCTGAGGAAGGTCCCATTCTGTAGGACCGAAACGTTGGGTTTCTGGATGTATTTTTGCTTTCACTAATACACTTTGATCTTCAACATTGAGTGCTGTCTCTTGTTTACCAATCCTTGGAACGGTAACGTATAACTATATATATATATATATATATATATATATATATATATATATACTTGCTTTCAGTTACCCTTTGACACCTCCAGCCATAAAACACATCCACACCAGGGGAAGGACCAGCACAGATAACATTCGAAGAGACACTGTTTTTAAGTTATCCTTGCTTCATTCATTGTAACATCGCCGGAAGAAGAGATCAGTGTATCTCGAAAACTCGCACAAATAAAAGCATTTCGTTAGCCACAGAACGGTATCATCTATTTATTTTTTGATTATTGAAGCTCGGCTAACACGGTACTGATACCTCTACATGTATATATATATATATATATATATATATATATATATATATATGTGCAAATATAGCTGTATGCTCATCTGCATGTCTTAGGCAGGTCTGCAACCCCGCCTTTCCCCATTATCACCCAGCATACAGCACTTCCACTGCAGCAAGGGATTCTGGGAAATGACATGCAAATTAGCACACAGTATATATATATATATATATATATATATATATATATATATATATATATATATATATATATATATATATATATATATATATATGCAAATACAACTGTATGCTCATCTGCATGTCTTAGGCAGGTCTGCAGCAGACCGGTATCGTATGGTCTGTTTTTGTGTTATGGGATAAGCACCAAACTTTGTTTACTTTCAAGTGGAGTGCCGGCTGTCTTTTGGATTCTATATATATCTACTATATATTTCTGAAAGCACTGTATGTCTGCGTCCCTAGCGGCAATCTCATTGGTCCCTTGGCCTGCCCGCCCCCTCACCTCTCATTGGCCTGAGGCAGAGTGACGGGCAAAAAAACACACACACACACACACACACACACACACCCCTACACCCCTCACACCCCCCCCCCCTCACACACACACACACACACACACACACCCCTCACACACACACACACACACCCCCCTCACACCCCCACCCCACCCTCACCCCCCCCTCACACACACACACCCCTCACACACACACACACACCCTCACTCTCCCCCGTCAGTTGGACCACAGCTCACCATCCACCCCCCCCCCTCCTCTCCCGGTGCCCCTCACTCTCTCCCCCCACCTCACCCAAATGAAAATCCCCACGCTCCGCAACATCCCCAGCCGCACCATCACCTTCACCCTCACCGTGCGCCGCGGCCCTCCTGCTCAGCAGCAAACTCCAGGCTCCTCCCCCCTCGCGGCGCGGCCAGGGCCTCCTGCTCTCCCCCTCACGTGCGCCGCTACCGGAGAGGGGAAGCGCGGGCCGGGCCTCCTGCTCTCCCCCTCACGTGCGCCGCTACCGGAGAGGGGAAGCGTGGCGCGGGACTCCCCCTCACGTGCGTCGGCTCCCGGACAGAGGGGAAGTGCGACGCGGGACTCCCCCTCACGTGCGTCGGCTCCCGGACAGAGGGGAAGTGCGGCGCAGGACTCCTGCCACTCTTGCCCCCCCCAGCTTCCCGAACTCACCTCCTGCCCCAGCCAGATGCCACGGGGTCAAGGTAAGTCACCCACCGTCTCCCACCCACGCACTGTCACCCAGTCACCCACACACCCACCCAGTCACTTTCACCCAGTCACCCACCCAGTCACCCACCCACTCACTCAGTCACCCACTCAGTCACCCACCCACTCAGTCACCCACCCAGTCACTTTCACCCAGTCACCCACCCACTCACTCAGTCACCCACCCACTCAGTCACCCACCCACTCAGTCACCCACCCACTCACCCAGTCACCCACCCACCCAGTCACCCACCCACCCAGTCACCCACCCACCCAGTCACCCACCCACCCAGTCACTTTCACCCACCCAGTCACTTTCACCCACCCACCCACTCAGTCACCCACCCACTCAGTCAACTCAGTCACCCACTCACTCACCCACCCACTCACTCACCCACCCACTCAGTCACCCACCCAGTCACTCAGTCACCCACCCAGTCACTCAGTCACCCACCCAGTCACTCAGTCACCCACCCATTCAGTCACCCATTCAGTCACCCATTCAGTCAGTCACCCACCCATTCAGTCAGTCAGTCACCCACTCACCCACCCAGTCAGTCAGTCAGTCACCCACTCACCCACCAAGTCAGTCACCCACTCACCCACCCAGTCAGTCACCCACTCACCCACCCAGTCACTCACCCACTCACCCACCCAGTCAGTCACCCACTCACCCACCCACTCAGTCACCCACTCACCCACCCAGTCAGTCACCCACTCACCCACCCAGTCAGTCACCCACTCACCCACCCAGTCAGTCACTCACCCACCCAGTCAGTCACCCACTCACCCAGTCAGTCACCCACTCACCCACCCAGTCAGTCACCCACTCATCCACCCAGTCAGTCACCCACTCACCCACCCAGTCAGTCACCCACTCACCCACCCAGTCAGTCTCCCACTCACCCACCCAGTCAGTCTCCCACTCACCCACCCAGTCAGTCTCCCACTCACCCACCCACTCACCCAGTCACCCACTCACCCACCCAGTCAGTCTCCCACCCAGTCAGTCAGTCTCCCACCCAGTCAGTCAGTCTCCCACCCAGTCAGTCAGTCTCCCACCCAGTCAGTCAGTCTCCCACCCAGTCAGTCAGTCTCCCACCCAGTCAGTCTCCCACCCAGTCAGTCAGTCTCCCACCCAGTCAGTCAGTCTCCCACCCAGTCAGTCAGTCACCCACTCACCCAGTCAGTCACCCACTCACCCACCCAGTCAGTCACCCACTCATCCACCCAGTCAGTCACCCACTCACCCACCCAGTCAGTCACCCACTCACCCACCCAGTCAGTCTCCCACTCACCCACCCAGTCAGTCTCCCACTCACCCACCCAGTCAGTCTCCCACTCACCCACCCAGTCAGTCTCCCACTCACCCACCCAGTCACCCACTCACCCACCCAGTCAGTCTCCCACCCAGTCAGTCAGTCTCCCACCCAGTCAGTCAGTCTCCCACCCAGTCAGTCAGTCTCCCACCCAGTCAGTCAGTCTCCCACCCAGTCAGTCTCCCACCCAGTCAGTCTCCCACCCACTCTCCCACTCAGTCTCACACTCAGTCTCACACTCAGTCTCACACTCACCCACCCATTCAGTCTCACACTCACCCACCCATTCAGTCTCACACTCACCCAGCCATTCAGTCTCACTCACCCACCCATTCAGTCTCACACTCACCCACCCAGTCTCACCCAAAACCACCCACCCACTCACCGACCCCACCCACCCACCCACTCACTGACCCCACCTACCCACTCACTGACCCCACCTACCCACTCACTGACCCACCCAGTCACCGACCCCAGTCACTGACCCACCCAGTCACCGACCCTGAAAAAGTCACCCAGTCACCGACCCACCCACCGACCCAAAGTCAGCCACCCACCCAAAGTCAAACCAGAGTCACCCACCCACCGACCCAAAGTCACCCACCCACCGACCCAAAGTCACCCACCCACCGACCCAAAGTCATCCACCCCCCGACCCAACTCACCCACCCACCGACCCAACTCACCCACCCAACCACCGACCCAAAGTCACCCACCCACCGACCCAAAGTCACCCACCCACCGACCCAAAGTCAAACCGACCCAAAGTCACCCACCCACCGACCCAAAGTCAAACCGACCCAAAGTCACCCACCCACCCACTGACCCAAAGTCACCCACCCACCAACCCAAAGTCACCCACCCACCGACCCAAACTCACCCACCCACCGACCCAAAGTCACCCACCCACCGACCCAAACTCACCCACCCACCGACCCAAAGTCACCCACCCACCGACCCAAACTCACCCACCCACCGACCCAAAGTCACACACCCACCGACCCAAAGTCACCCACCCACCGACCCAAAGTCACCCACTCACCGACCCAAAGTCAAACCGACCCAAAGTCACCCACCCAGTCACCGACCCAAAGTCACCCACTCAGTCACCAACCCACCCACCCACTCAGTCAAGTGTCACCCACCCACCCACACAGTCACCCACACAGTCACCCACTCAGTCACCGACCCACCCACCGACCCAAAGTCAGCCACCCACCCAAAGTCAAACCAGAGTCACCCACCCACCGACCCAAAGTCACCCACCCACCGACCCAAAGTCACCCACCCACCGACCCAAAGTCATCCACCCCCCGACCCAACTCACCCACCCACCGACCCAACTCACCCACCCAACCACCGACCCAAAGTCACCCACCCACCGACCCAAAGTCACCCACCCACCGACCCAAAGTCAAACCGACCCAAAGTCACCCACCCACCGACCCAAAGTCAAACCGACCCAAAGTCACCCACCCACCCACTGACCCAAAGTCACCCACCCACCAACCCAAAGTCACCCACCCACCGACCCAAACTCACCCACCCACCGACCCAAAGTCACCCACCCACCGACCCAAACTCACCCACCCACCGACCCAAAGTCACCCACCCACCGACCCAAACTCACCCACCCACCGACCCAAAGTCACACACCCACCGACCCAAAGTCACCCACCCACCGACCCAAAGTCACCCACTCACCGACCCAAAGTCAAACCGACCCAAAGTCACCCACCCAGTCACCGACCCAAAGTCACCCACTCAGTCACCAACCCACCCACCCACTCAGTCAAGTGTCACCCACCCACCCACACAGTCACCCACACAGTCACCCACTCAGTCAACTCAGTCACCCACCTAGCTGTCAAGGGGGGGGGAAGCCTAACCCTGTCGTACGCCCCCCCCAAAATTACATCCCGGGCAACGCCGGGTCTCTCAGCTAGTATATATATATATGTAACGGAAATAGCCGTGTTAGTCCAATTGCGAATTGAGTATTAGGTGATACCTTTTTTATTTGGACTAACAATTTATGTCATAGGACAAGCATTCGAGAGTTCTCCTCTCTTCCTCGGGTCAGCAATACTTATTTACAAAGGAATCTGTGGCTGGAACAGGGGTTAGGAAAGCAGGACAAAAAAAAGAAACAAAAAGAAAGAAAAAAAACAGAGATGTACAGTAGATAAGGTTTGCTGAGAAAGGGATGACTGAAGACATATATAGTGGCATAATCATATATAGTGCATTAATACAAATGTACTATTAAGTATGAGTGGTATTTCAGGGTATGCTCGCAATGCATTTAAAGGTAATGTGTATTAAATCAGCAATCAATGCTGTTTTTTTTTATACAGGATTGAATCAGTGCTTCTGGACCCATTCATTTCCTCTCCGGGGCCTCCTTCTTCTGGAGATACGTACCTCTGTAGTAGGTGCTGGTAGCCACCCCGGCTCACATCCAAGGTTCACATTATACTGGCTTTTCCAAGTTCCCGCGCCCTGTGGGCCAATAGGAAGCCACGATGTCACCTGGCTCGGCTTCTTATTGGCCATGTGATGTGGGAGCTTTAAACTGCAGAGAGATACCGGCACTCCCTTCGGAGATAAGTATCTCTGGAAGCAGGGTGTACCCAGAGCTGAAGTTAACGGGGTTCAGCTCTGGAGACCCCCTGCTTCAACCCTGTATTAAAAAAATGAACAACAAAAAAGGCATGGATTGCTCCTTTAATGGTGGGATAAATATAGTATAAATAAATACTCAATCTCCTGTCCTGCTACCCTGACTTGTGGAAATAGCATTGTATTAGATACATGTTCATTGCTTTTTATGCATCATTGTCATTTTCTTACTTACAAACTCAGAATACTTGTTGCTTAGCAATCACACGCAAACAATAGATTTGCTGCGGAGGTCACACTTAGGGCCTCATGCAGAGAGCATCGTTATTTCAAAACTCGCCATTTTTTGTTCAATTTCCCTCAGAAAACGGCATAAAATGGCGAGTTGCGAAAAACGCGCCATTTTTTTATTTCTATGTTTAAAACTCGCCTCGCGGCTGGCGAGAACCTCAATCGCGCCATTTTTAAAACTCTCCGAATGCAGAGAGGTGCGAACGGCAAGTAGCGGCTGTTCGCGCCAAAAAAAGGCGCGATTCTCGCATTTTTGCCGCGCCACGAAAATATGGCAAGATGGCGCTCGCCGCCTATAGTAAAGGGGAAAAAAAAGGCGCGAATTTGTTTTTACACGTTTCTGAAGCGCGCATCTCGCCAATTTAAACTCGCCACACGCATCCATGTTAAACATAGCAGAATTCGCACTTTTCTGCATATGGAGAATAAAACTCTCCAAAAAAGCTACTTTTTATGAAATTCGCCATTTTTAAAATTCTATGCTCTCTGCATGAGGCCCTAAGCAAGATATATTTAAGTTGCAAAAACTGAGAGTGTCCAACCCATTGAAGCAGTAATCTAAACACCCTGAGCTGATCCATTGTTCCCCTGACTTCTGGGGACCACGCGATTCCCAAGATATGTACAGTATTTCACCTGTGTGAGGACACAAAAAAAACCTACAAACACAGTATGGCCACGGTGGTTACCAATAGAAAGTTGCCGCGTCATCTCCCGATGACATTGTAGCTTTCTATTGGCCGGTCCAGCTAGGCTGACCCCGGCGGTTATATTGTGTCCACTCGGCAAATATTTGTGTCTGGTGATGGAGCCATCTATATCTCAGGAACAGGATGCTCCGTAGAGGTAGGAGGAGCGTCGACCGCGTTAGAGTCTACCCTACCCCCACCCCTTCCTAAACCTTCTTAAAGTCCCTCCAAAGTCACCCACCTCGCCGATCCAATCGCATCCACTGTCCGACCCATCCCCATGTCACCAACCAGACTAAATCCAGAGACCTGACCCCAACCGCTACCCCACAACCAAGCAAGCTCTCACTGCACCTAACCCATAGCCCGACCATAATGTTCCCACCCCTGCCCACCACAAAAACATATTAACAATGACTCTGTGCCCATCACATTAAATGTTCCATGTATATCCCCACCATTGTTTTACTAGTGTACAATGCCCGAGTTATGGGCGCTATATAAATGTTGTTATAAATATTTTTAAAAAAATAGAAGGGACCCCTAGTTCAGATAAGGTAACAAAAAAATGCCACCCATCTTCCCCCATACAAACAAGCAGTGCAAACTGCTGCTGTAATACCAATGTGACATGTTTTAGAATGTTTGACAAACATTTATTGGCTTTTCCAATGGATGCGTAAAAGTTATTGAGCCCGATGATTCCACTCATGCATTATCCATTCGGCAATGAAATGGTTAAAATGAGCAACATGGAGAAGGCGAAACCCCAGAAAATGTAGGAGCGTGTTAAAAAAAATAATAGTGTAAATATGTGAGGCTTTCGTCTTGTACGTTTTGAATATAAAAAGGTCGGGTATTTCTCAGGGAGACACTGGGTCGCTAAGCCAGAAATTCCAATCATTGCATATTCCAGCAAGGCTGAGTGGACGACCTTCATCATTTGTGTTCTAAAGGTCATCTGATCTGTAATTAAAACCTGTCAGGAGTTTTTCACTATGGCAGCTTGGCTGGTTTGTAATTGCTCATCAATGTTATTCAATGTATTCATTGCAGCATTACTACTAATGAGCTTGGACTTGCTTGGTTTGTTTTAAAGCTTGGGCTTACTGCATTGCACAGCTTGTACATCTAAGCCTTGGAAGTGCAGAATCAGTGGACCCACTCAGAGACATCTGTTACAGTACATCCTGTTGGGCTCATCAATGAAGTTACTTTCTTTCCGAGGCCCTTAATCAATATGCTGGGAAGAAGCTTCCCTGCGCCAGAGAAAAATCTAGTCTGGTATGTAGGGGCATGAGAGTGTAGCAATATAAATAAGAAATGCCTAACTATACTTTGTGTTTCCATTATTGTATTAGTTACATTATGGTCAACAAGAGTTTTAATAAGTTTAAAATATCAGCATAACACACCTGTTCACGTAGCACAGGAGTGGCCAACTCCAGTCCTCAACAGCCACTAACAGGACAGGTTTTCAGGATATCCCTCCTTAAGCACAGGTGGCTCAATCAGAGGCTCAGTCGAAGACTGTCTTTGACTGAGCCACTGATTTAGCCACCTGTGCTGAAGCAGGGACTGATTGAGCCAATTGTGCTGAGGCAGGGATATCCTGAAAACCTGACCTGTTGGTGGTCCTTGAGGACTGAAGTTGTCCGCCCCTGTCGTAGTGGTTATAGGGAGAGCCAAAACTATGTCGACTGACATTTTAACTAACGTTTTAAAGTAATAAAATATTTTTATGAAGAACTGCTGAAAGTGGATGCCCATGAGAAACACCAGAGGTTTGCACTATATAAAACGCCATATATACAGGATTTATAACACTTTTTCTAAGAAAATCAGGATACAAAGGAGTTTATTCTGTAAGCCGCGAGATCGCCGATGCGTGAAATCAATGGGGTTTCAGGGTCAGATCGCAAGGATCAGCGATCTTGTAGCATAGAGAATATAACCCAACGTCTCCAAACTGCAAAACTTGTGCATAAATGTATTAAAGACAAAAACAGTTTGTTAACCAGGGGCCATCAAAATAACAAATGTATTTTTACTTACTTTACTCATTAACTCTACTTATCCTTAGTAAATTCTGTTTTATTACCTCAAATAAAAATCTCACTTGTGGTGTATTTGTCTGTCTCAGACAGCTCTGCAACCCTGTCTTACCCCATTATCGCTTAGCAAACACTGCTTCCACTGCAGCCAGGGATTCTGGGTAATGACATGCAAATGAGCACAGTGTGACACTTTAATTCTTGCCCATTTTAACATTGACCCCTATAAGCTTATGCCTGCCGCATTCCACAGCTTTTCAGCACAGCTTTATTACCTGTATGGAACAAAAATATACATTGTTCTTTCAATAAACGTATTGGGGCCTGCCTGTTTAGTCTGATTTTGTTTACTTTTGGTGAGTAATTTCCCACCACATCCATGAACGATGACATGGTACATCGCTTTCACTGTTTAACTATGCACTTATACTCATGTCCCTACATAAAATATTCATGGGACCAGTTGTGGAATTTAAGTGACTGATCATCCCAAAAGAGGAAACATCGCACATGTATACTACAATGCCCTTTATAATATTGGATTACGATGCTGCAAAAAAAACATTTTTTTTACAGAGCTTCTTGTTTCGAGACCAATATAATCTGTAAAATATGACAGGAAACATTTACTAAAGGTAACCTTGTGACAACACTGAAATCATGTTCTTGTCCAGTACAACTTAGAATAATGCGTTTGACTTTAGCACTGGAGATGGATGAACCGGTCAAAATGTGTTCCCCGGGAACGGATTCAGCCTAATCTGCCGGCGGATACAAAACGGGCGGATTTTTAAGGCGGATTCTGTGCTCAGTTTCAAGATTGAATTCAAAATTTGCCCGGAGGATTAATCATCCGCGGTTTCTCTCTCTTCACCGCCCTCACCCCCGGATTTAAGACGAGTGCGAAGTTCTAACAAATCCGCCTGCGAATTAGTAATCCGCTGTGTGGATAGAATTTATTTTATTTTTATTTTGTAACAGGCGAATTTGCTTTTTTCAGACGGATCTGCGGAAATCCGTGAGCCAAAGGGACTCGCCAACCAGCGAGGCGGCCTCAAATTCGCAAAAGCAAATTACCCATCTCTATTCAGCACACTGTAAATAGGAAACTATCCTTTGCCTAGTTTCTTAAGTATCAGGTTCTCTGAGAAACATATACATGAGTTATGTATGTATGTACAGTATATCTGTATTTATATAGCACCATTCATGTGCAGTACAGAGCGCTTTAGAGCTGCATGACATAATGGGGAGAAGTGCTTCAGACATAAAAGTAACAATAGGAAAAGGGGTCCCTGCCCCGAAGAGCTTACAATGTAAGTTATCCTTATACATTATTTCTTTATTATGGTTATCATCAGAGGCTCATCACAAACTGGCTTTACCCATGAGATAGTACCGTATGGGGTCTTTCAAAATGAGTATTATTATTTATTTTTAAACAAACTACAGGGCTTCAGACACATTTTTGTGCTTGCACTTAACTAGATTTTGAAACAGGAAAGAAGGACTGAGAGTGTTTATTAAAGAGCACTGAATAATAAAAAGGCAGAGCAAGTTTTTCTTTAATGTTACATGTGTTATGCCTGAAAGATTATACAAACATTGGCATGCATTGCAAAATCTGTATTCCAAACATATCCAACAGCTGCAATATCACCGAGCAGCCAGCAATCATTCTCTGCTCAAATATATTGTTTATTACTTATTAGTGTATATCAGTCAATTAGGTGAAAATTACCTTGCCGTGTTTAAGGACTGTGAAAATACTTGTTAATGCAATTGCCACGGTGCAGTGACTGTACAAGTCTTGGAGAATAGCAAATGTGTTTTATATTTCTGGTTGGACCGGGTTTAGGTCTAGTTTTTTGAAGTCAGCCATGGGCTGAATTTGTATGAAGGTGAAATACTGATAAGGAATACATTATTTCGTCATTGTGTTTTTAATCGGCATTCAGCTGAACAGTGTTGCTCTACTGCAGGGGTTGCCAACTCAAGTCCACAATGGCTACCAACAGGTCAGGTTTTCAGGATATCCCTGCTTCAGCACAGGTGGCTCAGTCAAAGTCTGAGCCACTGATTGAGCCACCTGTGCTGAAGCAGAGATATCCTTTAAAAGACTGAGCTACTGATTGAGCCACCTTAAGGATATCCCGAAAACCTGACCTGTTTGGGGCCCCTGAGGACTGGAGTTGGCCACTCTTGGTCTACTGCCTTAAACCCCACTTGTAATTGAATGCAGTGAGAGGTTGCTTTATCTGGATATACCATGGAAGAAGAAGGTACCTGGAGTACATGGCGTGGGTTTTACCTGTTTTTCTATATATTTCCCTCATATTCCCTCTTTATTTATATCATCAGTAGTGCCAGTAAGTGACAAGATATTTGCCTGCTGAATAACTGTGCTGTGTCCCGATCTCCTTGGGTTTTATCTGAAGGTCAGCCCTGCTGCTGGTGATATGTTAGAAGCAAATCAGAAATGCGTGTAGTGTGTGGGCATTCCGGATAAAGTCCATTGTATATTTACCAACAAACAGGTATTTTTTTTTTATTTTGAAGTGTGCTTGTCCTTGGAAATCTTTTGTATATTTGATAACCGTTTAATTTATCAAAAGCCATATTCTTTACACAACAAAATCAGCTGCAGAGCTGCATCGGTCAAGAAAATGAGAAATTCGCAAGAAAGAAGAAAAGAACAGAGTGGGGCGTTCAGACAGATGTAATATATCAGGAAAGAAACATGCAATGATCTACCCAATATCTAGTACAGACCAAGGTGTTTGATTTGGTTCCACTGTGAATATACACCCCCAGTATACCACCAGTGGCACAATTATTCTCCACTGGTGCGCGTTCTATGTAAGCAGATATAAATTCAATGATTGGGATATATATACAATATATATATATATATGTATATATATATATATATTAGTGTATATATATATATATATATATATATATATATATATAGTATATCACAAAACCAAGACCAATGAGTAGCGCGAACTGAATAGTGTTAACTAATACTATGAAGTGAATGGATGATTAAATATAATTAAATGATCATATATGATGACGTGAATATTAATATATTGAATAATTATATATCAAGTGTAGAAAGTGATTTAGTGAAATGAAACCAGTCCAAAAGTAGAAGAAAATATGAAAATGCCCAGTTCCAGATTATAGTCACTGTATGGAGTAGGCTGAGCTTCTTTACTGATCCCGTCAGATCACATGATACCTAAAAAAGAAAAGAAGCGGCAACTCCAAAGCATAATACTGCATATAAAATTATTTGTTAAGAACAAGAGTTGTCGCCAGGACTTGCACTCACATCAAAATAGTTAAAAAAAACTTTCCTGGGAGACAATATGTGTGATGTTTAGAACAGCTGGAGGATGAATCAGCTAGTCAGGTGCATACTAAGGTACTATGGTGGCAGGTATCAATGAACAGGTACTCATCTGTGCAGTGAGTGTGTATATACACTCACTGCACAGATGAGTACCTGTTCATTGATACCTGCCACATAGTACCTTAGTATGCACCTGACTAGCTGATACATCCTCCAGCTGTATATATATATGTAACCCCTACAGAACGCTCCAGATAGATGCAAAGCTCTGACAAGGCTTAAGTTCCACATGCAGTGAAATAAAGCATCAAGTACCACGGATCAATGAAGCCCACCAATCTAGACCTTTTGGGCCACAGAGTGTTCTGTGCCATTTGGATGCAGGCCATACTGTTACCACAGGTACTTCTGAGTCGCACAATGTGTGAAGCATAACAAGATATGAGTTCTGTAACTATGCAGATAAGACCCATTATTTGCTGCAATTCTGGGATCCACATGATCGCCACTCACGTGATCACTACTTACCACGTGAGCGTCACTCACCACGAGATCACTACTTACCACATGATCACCACTCACCATGTAAACACTACTTACCACGTGAGTGCCACTCACCACGTGATCACTACTTACCACGTGAGCATCACTCACCACGAGATCACTACTTACCACATGATCACCACTCACCATGTGAACACTACTTACCACGTGAGCGTCACTCACCATGTGAACACTACTTACCACGTGAGTGCCACTCACCACGTGATCACTACTTACCAGGTGATTGTCACTCACCCCATGATTGCCACTCACCATTGATCGCCACTCACCACGGGATCGGCGCTCACCATTGATCACCACTTACCACGTGATCGCTACTTACCACGTGATCGCCGCTCACCATGTGATTGCCGCTCACCATGTGATTGCCGCTCACCATGACCCAGATCCACAAAAAGGGTGCTAAGCTTTCAAATGAATGGGAGGAAAGGCGTGATAAAACTTAGCACCCTTTTGTGGATCTGAGCCCAGGTAGTCCACCTAAATAGGCAGCCTTATCCTCAAACCTTTACTTACTGCTCAATAGGGGCCTTCTGTGACACACAGCACAGTCCTGAACTAACGTCCTCCCTTTCCTTAACAGCAGTGGGGCATATAATTAGAGATGGGCGGATTTTGGGGGCGGATTTGGTCTGCAGCGGATCGTCCGGTTCCTTTGGTCCACGGATTTCAGTGGGTCAATCTGAAAAAGGGCGATTTCGCTTTTTTGCAGATTTTTACCTTATTATTACCAATACACTCCATCCACGGGTTGTATCCAATGGCGTTTTTTTTGATGAATCGGCGCGGATTTGACACCGCGAAACGGGTGTTGGGGGTAACATCAGCGAAAATCCTGGAAACGGATTCAGGCGGATCCGCCCACCTCTATATATAATATCATATTGCCCAATATATGATCAATCAATCTCTACCTTCAGTCCCATCTCTATAAAATGTTAAACTGACCCTGAGACAGAAACACACATAAAACGGATTTGTGTCGTATTACTAACAGACCCAGAATTGAGTAGGTAAGAAATATTCATCAGATTGGTTATTTTTCACTTTACACAAGTTGTTTATTTTTTTTCTTTTGTGTGGAGTGTCAGTTATACCACAAGCCCTTTCTTTTATAAAACACGCCACTATCCATCGTTGGGGGAAAAGAGAACTCAGCAACACCCGTAAGAACCACACATTTTCCTAACCACAGTGTGGATTTGTTGGACGTTATGAAACTGTTTAATAGATCAATATAAACGCTCAAGATCAGCGGAGCGCAAACGGGGGGGCGCAAGTTTTTCTGGGGGAGGCGCGGCAGTTATAGAGGTTCCACGCTCTTCCCCAAAGCACTTAAATTAAATGCCGGGGGACCGCGCGAGGCCCCTATAACACGATGACCTTATCTTCCAGCGATGCGCCATCGTGGTAACCCGGCGCCAAATGATGCCGTGGGGTCACGTGATGTCACGTTACCATGGCAACGTGACATCCCATGACCTCGCACGGCATTTGACGCCGGGGTCAAGCAGGAGGGGCTGGGTGGGTGGGGGCGTGAGCCGCAGAGGAGAGCAGGCAGGAGTGCGCACGGGGGAAAAGTTTGCTCACCCCTGAGATAGACCCCTCACGAGTCATTGCTTTAGTGTAATCTAACTTAACAGTGACTTAAGATAATCTAAACAGGGGTGGACAACTCCAATCCTCAAGGGCCACCAACAGGTCAGGTTTTCAGGATATACCTGCTTCAGCACAGGTGGCTCAATCAGTCTCTGCTTCAACACAGATGGCTCAATCAGTGGCTCAGTCCTTGACTGAGCCACTGATTGAGTCACCTGTGCTGAAGCAGGGATATCCTGAAAACCTGACCTGTTGGGTGGCCCTTGAGGACTGGACTTTCCAACCCCTGATCTAAACGGTGCTGTATTTGTTTTGATGCCTAAAAGACCCAACTGACGATGTAATACAATAAGTAACAGCTATAGACTGATTGTCAACATATTGGTTAGGCGGAAAACAATGCAGTAAAAGTAATGCAAAATCTGGGCATGCAAACAGCCTTTCTCTTGGCCTTTACATTCTAATTTAGAGCTGGTGGAAAACCAGGAAACACATTGTTTATGCCACTGATATAAGCACAGCGCTACAATCAAAATCCCCGGAATATATTACTTAATCCAATAAACATGGTTTATTCATAGAGAGAAAAAAATCAGATTGTAAATATAAAACATTCTATCACTTTCTACGGGGATTTGTTTCTTCATATATATCGTGCTCCAACTGTATTACTTTTTATGTCATTTAGGTCTTGTATAACTCATGATAATAATAATACCAATAATACTACTACTAATAATAATAAATAATAATACCAATAATAATAATAATAATACTACTAATAATACTAATAAATAATAATAATAATACTAATAATAAAACTAAATAATAATAATAATTGGAGTGTTTTATGGTAGACCTGTAGAATTGGCTGGTACGATGTGATAATGTTACGTGTACAGGATATATAATACATTTTGCAAAGTGTGAAGTTACTGTTGCGTTAACCCTTCCCGCATACTGTATCTTCAAAGGCTAATAGCGTAATGTTAAATCATGTTTCTCCTGCGCAGAGCGTTCCTTATAGTGGCACGTAAAGAAAGGTATTCCCACTAACAGCGCATATCCAAAACCACCTCCAGGTTAAGTTCTTGCAACACTTCAGCTGTCTCACATTTTAATCTCGTCTGTAACTGTTAATTGTCTGTTAAATACGCCCATAACATATATTGTCCCTAACTGTCCATTCAATGTCTGTAAGTATAACGTGTGACCATTGTGTTGTCATTGTAAATCTGTGCCCAGGAGAACTCTCGGTGTATTATTTACTGGTAAAACATTTTATAAATAAATAAAAAGAAATAAAATATTCTCTACAGTCTGTTAAGGTTAGAGCACCCCTTGATGTATATACTTCCCAAAACACTCCTTGATACACCACTGGGAAATATCGGGTCATTTATATCATTTGGCTGTACTTTGCATATCAACATTAGAGTATTTCTCATGTATCCCAGGTGTCAGTGTGTGCACAGTAACTCTCCACATGGTGTACAGAGTCCCACACTAGGAGGTACGTAAATACACTGTGCCTCTTTTAGGCTGCGTCCATAGTGGAACGCGCTTGCTTCCGCGCTTCTCGGCGCAGCGCACGCTCGCCTGCAGCAGGAGATATTTCCTGTCCTGCAGGCAGAGGCGACAAGGAGGCGGGTCGCGAGTCGCGGCCATGATGTCACAGAGCTGGCTCGCCCTCATTGGGCGAACCGCTCACGTGACCCGGCCGTCGCGTGGGAAATACAAACTTGTTTGTATCGCGAAGCACCGGTCTCCCACTAGCATGTGCCCGCACCATGCGCATATGCATTGGCGTCCTAGCGTTTGTCTCAGCGTGAGCTACGTAGCTCTCGCTGTATCCTGTACTATGGATACAGCCTGTGTGGACAGCCTGGGTATAAAGGAGTATTTTGGGAGGTACAGAAGTCAGTGAATACTTTGCCACATTGGTATCTCTCTCATATAATTACCTTTGTGGATAGGAAATATGCGTGGAAAATAACACGCGTTACTGTTTTAGGTAGCGTGCCGTTTTGAGCCGCGAGGTAACAGAGCGATGTGGATCCGACATTGAATATTTAGGGACAGTATGCTGCTTCGTCTGCGTGATCCCAAAAAAGGGTCTCGAGATGCACAGAAAAAGAAAGAAATGTATACATCAAATATAAACAATTTATTCAAAGTGCAGGTGATGAAAGGTCCATGTGGGACATGAAACATTGTCTTTCCTCTGTTCTTGGCTGTCACATTAAATGGGGAATTGCTTTATGAACGTGTGAGTAGAGCTCCACTGTGTATCTCTGTCTTAGAGGAGACCTGCACTTTGAAGAAATTGTTTGTCTGTGTTGTGTTGGCTGCACAAGCCGGATTCTCCCCGCCTGAGGCTGTTACCCCGCACTGTGGCTTTGTACTGCATCAAATATAAGAAATGTAGTTTTTTTGACACAAAATAAAGGGGAAATAAACGGTGGAGGACAACGGTCATTATAATCCCCTTATTATATTTGCAGCGTTTGCCAAATTGTAAGCTGGTGCACAATGTGCTAAAAAAAAAACTAAACTACCTTAATACATTGATGCATGTCCAAGGAGCCGATTATTGTCATTTCCATAGAGTGATATTCAGCACATGAAAAAAAATCTCTGTACTCTCTCTACCTTAATCACATTGAGCCTCGCTGCACAAGCATTAGAATATCTGCTCAGCAGCTGCCCTTTCAGAGGCAGCACAGCTAAATGTAGCAGCCCGATAATCTTCCTAAACCCCCAAAGCAACAATAAAATGCCATGAAAATGAGCGCTGACATTTTCACCACTCACCTAATAATTCACCATTACGCAGAAACATTTCTGATATAGGGAAGCCACTGGGGGGAAAAGGACATGTTATCAAATAAAAAAAAAGGCAATTCTATCACAGTGCAGCATACATGCTTTAGAGAGAAGCATAGAGAATAAAGACAGTATAATGGCGTCTTTCACTTAAAGGGGGTAGCTGGACAATACTCTAAGGCGGGGGTGCGCAACCGTTTGCCCCTGCCCCCCCTGCCTCTTGTCCTTGCGCCCCCCCCCCCCCTTTGCTCTGTGTGGCGTCAAATGAGCCGCAGCGTCATTTGACGCCGTGTTGCTAAGGCAACGCGTGTGTGATGTCCCGCCGCATGACCCCGCAGCGTCATTTGACGCCGCGTTGCCATGAAGACGCTTCCAGGCGCCGGCTGAAGCAAGGTAAGTTTAGGTTCCAGAGGCCTCATGTGATCCCCTGGCATTTATTTTTAATGCCTTGGGGAAGGGGGTGGGGCCTCTGCATCCGCCTGCGCCCCCCCCCCCCCCCCCAGAAAATCTCACGCCCCCCAGTTTACGCGCCCCTGCTCTAAGGCAGTGGTTTTCAACTCCAGTCCTCAAGAACCACCACCAGGTCAGGTTTTCAGGATATCCCTGCTTCAGCACAGGTGGCTCAATCAGAGACTGAGCCACTGATTGAGCAACCTGTGCTGAAGCAGGGATATCCTGAAAACCTGACCTGTTGGGGGGTTTTGAGGACAGGAGTTAAGAAACCCTGCCCTAAGGGCTTTATTCGATATCCCCTGAAATGGCCGCTTGACCCATTTTCGGCTAAAAATCCATACTGACCTCAATGGGAATTTGCTGCCTGAAGCATAAACTGCTGCTTTGGTGGATTTAGAATTACTCCCTAAATGAGCTATGAAGAATTCAACATCATATACTGTATTCCCTATTATAAAGATGTAACGTGATTTTTTTTCCCTCCCTTAAACATGTCCCATTGCACCCACAGAAAGAAGGAAATCAATACAATGGTAGGAAAAACAGTCCAAATCTGAGGGGGGAACTCCCATACCCCTCATGTTCTAAACAGACATTACTGTGCTTTTCTAATTAGTACCGTGTAATGAGGGTACAGTCATTAAAAATATACTTGGATGCCATGAACGATCTAATTGCTTCCTTATCCTTCTGCCTTTCCAATGCGGCTTCCGCAAAATTGTCCCTGTCGTCAAATTGTTTTGGATTTCATCTTTTTTACACGAAGTTACTTTGTTTGCACACGTGGTGCTGATGCAGTATACATAAAGTAGATCATTAAAGCAGACAGTGTGTATTATCATAGGCACCTATTAGGATTAGAGGTGGACCCATTTTTGGGGCGAATTTGAATCCGCGGTGGATCGTCCGGCTCTGTTGGTCCTCGGATTTCAGTGGAACAATCTCAAAAAGTGCGATTCGCGTTTGGCGGCTTTTTTTTTATTATTATTACCAATACACTCCGTGGATTGGATGCTACAAATTCGTCAACGGATTGTACCCAATGGCGGTTTTTGATGAATCCACGCGGATTAAAAAAAACGACCAAATCCGTTGGTGGATTTTACACCGCGAAACAGATTTGGGGAGGAAAATGCGAGAGAATCCGGGAAACGGATTTGGGTGGTTTCGCCCATATCTAATTAGGATAACACGATCATTACTCACCTTTCAAAATCTCAAATTAAAATGATCACAGTTGAGTGCCCAAATAGTCAAACTGTACAAAGCCCAAACCTACACACGTTCGACCTAGAGAAGGCCCTCTGGTCATTTCGTCCATACTCCCTAAATCAGGGGTGCGCAAACTAGGGGGCACGAGATTTATGGGGGGTGGTCGCGGAGGTCACAGAGGCCCCCACTTTTCCCCAAGGCATTTAAATTAAATGCTGGGGGACCGCATGAGGCCTCTGTAACTTACTTACCGCGATTCAGCCACTTCGGGCAACGTGTCGCCATGGCAATGCGGCATCAAATGGCCCCGCGGCGTCATTTGATGCCAGCACATAGGTAAGGGGGGGCGGTAGCACTGGAGGAGAGCAGGCAGGGGGGCGCAGCACCAGAAGTTTGCGCACCCCCGCCCTAAGTAATAAGCGAAACGTTTACACTGCACAAGTCTGGTTTGCACAGATATTTGGCTATTTGGGCAGACTGGGGACTTTGTGGTTTTGTGTTGGTGGAATTTCGGCATGTATGTACGTTTAGTGAAATACAATTATTATTATTACTACCACATTCAGTAGAAAGTCTCTGACATTCTGTTATATCGTTATGCAACAAAAAACCCGAATATGACTGAACACACCAAAATATTTAAAAACAAGTGCTGGATAAGATGGTGTCTCCCGCTAAAGTGAATGCTTCCGATTCACCAACATAAATGCAAACATAAGAAAGCTGTGCAATGAGTATTATTTGATTATATCACATGCTCCGGGGGCTTAAAGCAGTCGACGTTTCAGTCCAAACAACGACCCTTCATCAGGGTGAGAAAGAAAAGCGCCACATAAGTAAAAATAAAAAATAAAAAATGATGCGGGTAATGCAGGGGGGCTCAACTCCAGTCCTCAAGACCCCCCCAACAGGTCAGGTTTTAAGGATATCCCAGCTTCACCATGGGTGGCTCAGTCTAGGACAGTCTAGAACTGAGCCACCTGTGCTGAAGCTAGGATATCCTTTGGGGGATCCTGAGGACTGGAGTTGAGAACCCCTGGGTTAATGCATAAACATTGGGTGATCCCCCAAACATGACCAGATTTTGGGAAATATTTGGACCAATGTTTGCACATCGCTGAGGGCTAAATATCTCACAGAAACTTATCAGAGCAGATGACACTTCGAGATAGATTTCGGAACATTTCCTTTCAAAACTCAAGTGTGCTCGAGTTGGATGTGTTATGTGCAACAGGTTGGGCCAGATAATTTTTGTTATTCATACACAGGTAAAAGGTTTCAGATCCGCGCGCGCCTCGCCTGTGACTCATCCTTCCTAATGTATGCACTCAAATGACCTTCTGGGTTATTTTACGTTGGCAAAACCAACAGAGGATTGAAGAAACATTTTTTCAAAACCCAAGTGGAAAATGACAAAGAGGGAGGAACCCTTGTGTTAAATTTCAGCATAATGCTTCGGCTGTACATATCAGTGGTGTTATTTGGGTCCCGACCCTTCCTCGTGGGGGTCATAGGGACTATCTACTCTTAAGATGCTTCTGGATCCATATTTTGGATACAGCGCCACCACATGGTCTTAATGTGTTTTGCCCCCACGATAAAACCTTGTTTTAATTCTACATACTGTTTTGTATTTCTTCCCTTTTAGCATCATCGCCGTCACCCCATGTAATGTGATATATTGTTCTGCATCATCGCCGCCCTCCCACGGCCCATTTCATCCATGGACAGCATACAGTATAAGTAGCACTTTAAACGTCTTTTCTGATAAGCAGTTATAAAGTGATATACAGGCATACCCCGGTTTAAGTACACTCACTTTAAGTACACTCGCGAGTAAGGACATATCACCCAATAGGCAAACGGCAGCTCGCGCATGCGCCTGTCAGCACGTCCTGAACAGCAATACCGGCTCCCTACCTGTACCGAAGCTGTGCGCAAGCGGGGAGACTATAGCCTGTTACAAATGTATTATTTACATCAGTTATGCACATATATGATGATTGCAGTACAGTACATGCATCGATAAGTGGGAAAAAGGGAGTGCTTCACTTTAAGTACATTTTCGCTTTATATACATGCTCCGGTCCCATTGCGTACGTTGATGCGGGGTATGCCTGTATTGTTCTGCATCGTTGGGCATGCTCGGTATATTGCACTTTATTTGTATACTGTTGAGATATATTATATTGTAATCTTATTTTTTACTATAGACAGGTTATATTATTGACAATATATTTATATTATTATTAATTATTAATATAATTTTAATAATTATTTATAATATAATTTAAATGTGTTTTTATACTTAGCTGGATTATTTTCTTGTGTTTTATTTGTAATATTTTTCTCTTGTACTTCTTTACGTTTAAGTTTCAGTCCTGACAGCGTTTGTGTCTATGTAGTATTTATTGGCGCTAGGAGATGTGACCGGGAGTGCCGTGCGTGGCCATGTCTATATTAGCCGCACGGTTTGGACACTTTGCGTCTACCTCTGACGTCACTTGACTTCCAGGTCACCAGGCTCTCTCCTCATTAGTAGTACGCATGGCCGGCGTGATGACGGTTCCACCGGTGCCCCTGCACAGAGCACAGAGCACCGCGCTCTTCCTCACAACAATTAAACCGATTGTCGGGGGAGAGCGCGGGGTATCTGTAGTGTATCTCTTACCTTGTCCGGCGGCGTCTACCGGCATCTCCTCCTATAGCATCCCATCATCATGGCGCTGCGACGTAAAATGGTGGTGCATTGCCATGACAATGTGACGTCATCTGGCATTGTGTTGTCTTGACAATTTGACACCTTAGAAGGAGATGCCGCATCAGACCAGGTAAGAGGCTCCCCAAAAGCCCCTTCACCTTCAAACCTACAAGCTGGCCCTGTAGCACGTGTATACATTTGTGACCGTTGTAGCTCAGTTTTCCAGCCCTGATGAAGGTCCGTTGTATGGAACAAAACGTCGGCTGCTCTTAGCCTTTGGCGCATGTGACATAATAAAAGAATACTGACAAAGTATAGTTTTTCGAGAGCACAATTATATCAAAACAGGACAAGAACTAATATGATGATGGTACAAAGGGAGCTAAAGAGGGGTCCCTATTCTCTCTATATTCTAGAATAAAACTAAACAGTCCCCAGTACTCCAATAAGACGAAAAGGCAAAAAAACATGAGACATGGATAGCAAACAAATGACATTTTTAATATTGCCTGACTAAATATAAGTAAATAACAACCACAAGTATATGCAACATGTCTCTGCAGTCATGAATGATAGAAAAATGCACCAGAAGTATATACATATGCAGATATTTATCCACCATGAAGGATGCAAGGGATCATGCAGTAAGTACAGAAACAGATCACAGAACCTCTGCACTGGGGGACAAACGAGTATCTAATATGCGGAAAATTCAATACAAATGGGAAAAAAACCAGGGTGAATAGAGGAGCTTACACAGGAGAAAAAAAGTTTAAGTAAGGGGGGCAACGTTTCGGGGTAGGTACCCCCTTCTTCAGGTCCGTTACCATGAGTAAAGTACACGTCGTATATAAACAGCAAATAAAAGGTAAGGAATATACAGAAATCCTCAGTGGACTGAAAAGTCAGCAAGGTGAGAAGACTGTTTGCATTTGGAGTGCCTGGCTTTGGTATGTATGCAGTAACATATTATGTCAACATCCAAGCCATTGGCGCTGGTCGGATCTGGAATTTTCATGTATCCAGATGTAGAATCTGCACAAAGATAAAAACGTTTGGAACAGTTGTCCATTTAAGATGATGTCATCTCACTGGATGATGTACTGAACAATAACTTGGCTTTGAACACAGTTTCCTTGACATCAAGCCCAATGCTGCATCAGTAACCTCATTCACCAAAGGATTAGAACTCATTGGGCTGTTACTTTGTGTAAGTTAAACGGATACCTTTTTTTTTCTTTTCCTCCTGTATTCTACCTGTCTCCACGTGATTAAAATTACAACAACAAAAAAAACATTCTTAGGAGTCTAATCTAAATATCTGAACTTCAAATCATTCCCGCAGCCTTCAAATTACTTGTGAAAACCTTTGAAATGCTACATTCATGCTATAGGATTCAGGGGTTGTATTATACATTTACGTAGAAAGTCATGTAATCCTTCTGTGTTATCTAAAGCAGGGGGGCTCAAGCCCCCCCCTCAAAACAGGTCAGGTTTTCAGGATATCCCAGCTTCAGCACAGGTGGCTCAATCAGAGGCTCAGTCAAAGCCTGAGCCTCTGATTGAGCCACCTGTGCTGAAGCAGGCACTGATTGAGCCACCGGTGCTGAAGCAGGGATATCCTGAAAACCGGACCTGATGGGAGGTCTTGAGGACTGGAGTTAAGCCCTCCCTGATCTAAAGTAACTGATGCTATACATCTACGGCATGTGACATACTTGAAAACGAGAGGTAACGCTCAATGTATTACTTCCTGGTAAAACATTTGATAAATAAATAGAATGATTGCCTGCTAGCAGAAATAGAAATCGTTCTGTAACAGTGATGTTGTTTTGATCTATTTCCTGCCTGCTGTGGGGAAAAGACATTTCCGTCAGAAAACAAAACAGTCTCCGTGCTTTTCCACAAAGCAAGCAGTCTATAACTCTATAAACCGTCACAGAGATGCAATTATTACAGAATTATGAGCAAACATAGTAATTTCTGCAATGACTTAGAAAATCTCATGAAGAAAAACCCCAAACACAAATGTATTTGCACAGAAAATGGGTATAGAAAGCTCAAGGTGAATTATGAAAATATTTTTTAATGCAGAAGCTGGCAGCTTATAGGGACCACATGACTCGCTTTAAAAGAGATTTAAAATAGTTTTAAGGCAGAAAAATGGTCCTTAATGGCTACAAATGTATGCTTATATGTTTAAAAAAAAATACATTTACCTTGAGCTTTCTGTATCTATTTGGTTGGCAGATACATTTATGAGGACAGAACAGTAAGGCCATATGTGAGGGTGGGTGAGTGTGTGACTGGGTGTGAGGAAGGGTGTGTGTGGGAGGGTGTATGTGGGAGGGTATATGTGGGGGGTGTATGTGGGGGTGTGTGAGTGAGAGTGTCTGTGGGAGGGTACATGTGGGGGTGTATATGTGGGGGGGTGTGAGTTTGTGACTGGGTGTGAGGAAGGATGTGTGTGGGAGGGTGTGAGTGACAGTGTATGTGGGAGGGTGTATGTGGGGGGTGTATGTAGGGGGGTGTATGTAGGGGGGTGTATGTAGGGGGGGTATATGTGGGGGGTGTATATGTGGGGGATTTATATGTGGGGGGTGTATGTGGGGGGTGTATGTGGGGGGTGTGAGTGAGAGTGTATGTAGGGGGGTGTATGTGGGGGGGTGTATATGTGGGGGGGGGGTATGTGGGGCGGGGGTATGTGGGAGGGTGATGCAGTGGGTCCATGTGTTTATATAAAGGTGACTTTGTGTCCATGTGTTTATATAAAGGTGAATTTGTGTGCCCATGTGTTTATATGAGAGCGACATAATGTATATATGTGTTTATATAAAGGTGACTGTGTTTATATGAGGGCGAATGAGTGGGTCCATGATTATATGAGGGTGACCGATGAGCATACATGTGCATATATGAGGGTGACCGATGAGCATACATGTGCATATATGAGGGTGACTGATGAGCACACATGTGCATATATGAGGGTGGTCTCCAAGCACGTGCTTTCCCTTAATGTATGTAACTCTTACCTTTGCCGGTTATGATACCTTTCATTAGACTGGTGTGAAAATGTTACCTATTTGTCAGAAATGAGGCAAAGACACAATGTTGCAGACAGCTCTGAACAGTCCTGGATCACCTTCCTATCCACTATAGGGACCCAACCGACTTCCCCACGGAGACCAGCAGCCAGCCTGTCTCTGACCTTGTTGGGTACCTGTAAAAAAAAAATTAAAAATAAAGATTTGGGAAGAAAGCCCAGACAGGCATCACGGCAAAAAACCCTTCTCTCTGACTCCCAGCCGTCCTTTCTGCCCCATCCATCAACATTTGGCAATCCACCCACTGACACTTAGCTAACAGTTTCTCTAATTCTTACCACGCAGCACCTCCACCTGCATAATCTTATTACCCCATGTCACATAAATTCTCATGATAGCAATGCAAAGTAGTGTTATTTAATAGGTTCATCCTTGCACAACCGCTTTACATTTCCTGATTAGATTCTGAAGGCTATTTCCATTTTGACCCCATTCGGTGTTACAATATGTCCTCCATGTACCCTTTCTGTTTCTGGACAGGCCCCCAAACGACTCTTGTTTGCAGATTCCGCCAGCACCAATCAGACGATGAACTTCATCTGGTTTTTTTTTGTCATCATTTCCCAAGTCTTTCTTTTTTCCCCATGGCAACCAAACCCGTTATCGTTGCCTGATAAGCGGTGTCATTTTTCAGTGGTTGAACAGAGACTTTCTCATTTCAGACATGCCTGACTGTTTTACCTGATTTCTCACAAAGATTATTCACCCCTAAATTAAAGCAGCTTACAAATATTTGTTTGCCAATATTATGTCACAAATTCATTTGTGCCAGGCTGCCGCTGCTCTCAGAGTTCAGTCTAAAGTCAGCGGCATTTTGCTTCAAGCAAATATGAAACAAAGCCTGGGGCTTGTTAACTGATTTGCCAGTACTTAGAGCAGCCAAAATCAGCATGGACTAAAAAAGCAGGTCAAAGCTACAACCCACCCCCCCCCCCTCTCTACCTCCCCTGACCCAACCCTCTACCCCCCTCTGTCTACCCCTGCTCCTCTCCCCCCCCCCTCTCCATTCCCCACCTCTCCCCCTTCCCTCCCTCTCTCCCCCTGGAACCCCCCCCCCCCTCCCTCTCTCCCTGTTCCCTCTGGCAGGGAAGGGGTTAATAATAATTTTTTTAAGACACTGCCGGTCCCCCTGGCATTGGAGCTAAGTCATTCTGACCGTAACAGCATAAAAGTGGTTCGTAGAGATCTCACCGACACACATCTGAATAGAAGTCTCATCATTTGCAGTAATAAAGCAATTTGACACTAATATTTATCCAAAGTAACAAAAGGTGGATTAGAAAATGTAAAAAAAAAAAAAGGATATATGGCAGACATATTATTATTATTATTATTATTAGGTGAATCAGTTAGAGGAACTGGGGCGTTAAAGCACATTCATCTTTAAATTCAGCTAAAAAACTTATTCCTGAATAACTACACATAATATAACTACTGTAATAGGTTTGTGATTAGACCATTACCATTATCTTTGTATACAGGGTTTTCAAGGGGTATGGAAAATAAGTTGAGTAATTAAAACTTTCTGTACATAAGTACATCAACAGAGCCGTGGTTCATCTATAATAATAATAATAATAAAAGAGAATATTAAAAGAGCGTCTGTCTGTCGGTCTGTCTGCCAGAACCATAGCTCCAAGACTATGACACCTAGAGACATGAAGCTTTTCATACATACTTAGGGCCTCATGCAGAGAGCAGCGCTATTTAAAATTGGAGAGGGGAATAAAAAGTAGGTTTAATGGAGAGTTTTATTCTCCATATGCAGAAATGGGCGAAATCCGCTATTTTTAGCATTACTGCATGTGGAGAATTGTAAATGAGGAGATGCGCGCTGCTGAAAGGGAAAGAAAAAAAATCGCGCATTATTTTTTTTTCCCTATAGCCGGCGAGCTCCTGCTTCTTGCCAACTTTAGTTGGCGGAGAAAATTGGAGAAAATCGCGCCAAAAACAGCCGCTAGATGGCGAGCGCGCCTTTCTGAATTCGGATATTTTTCAGACTGGCGAGATGTAGTTTCTCGCCAGCCGCGCGGCGAGATTTTCAAATAGAAAAAAAAATGGCGCTTTTTTCCTAACTCGCCATTTTCAGCTGTTTTAGGCCCGATTTTCTCCGGAAAATGGCGAGATTGCAAATAGCGCTGCTCTCTGCATGAGGCCCTTAGACTGCGGACATGGTGACTTCTCCCGTGCGGAGGCGTGTGCGGAGGCTGAGGGAAAGCGGGTGCTTTCCCTGGCCATACTAAACGGGCCGTGGGGGGCGTTCCTAGTGACGTCACCTCATTGGGCGAGCCGCTCACGTGACTGTCTGTCGCGTTGAGAAATCAGTTTAACTGATTTCTCACGCAACGCGCGCCCCCTCCCGCTTCCGCGCACGTGCCCGCCCCCTCTCATGGACGCAAACACTGCCTTAAGGCAGTCTGCTGCACCATGTCCGAGGCCTTAGGGGACATTAGGAGTGTGCACCCGGGGGTTACATTTGCAATATTTTTAGTTTCTATTTTACACCCTTTATTATTCAAGACAATGGTTCCTATGAAAAAAAGGCAATCTATAAGAAGTCACTTGCCAAAAATTGACTAGAAAAGACAGCGCCCAGAGCTGCAAGTGGCAAGACAGGGCAGCAATGGCTGTAGCCAGGAACCAGTTCTGGAGGGAAAAAGCGAAGTCTGCATTCTCCTACAATCCAGCCTTAGATTATGGTTCTGATCCATTCATTGCAATTGGCTCAATGTGAACTTCTTGCAGCCACTGCAATACAACTAGATGGAAAGGAAAATGTTTCACTTTCATAACCTTGTTGATTGATGAACAGCTCAGGGTTTCAGGGCTGTATCACACAAGTATATGTGTACACACACACACACACACACACACACACTTGGTGCTTATAGAAATTGAGTAGACGCTTGTTTTTTTCGAAGCAAACCAATACAGTGTTTTAAGTCTTCAATGTTCAGCAATGACCTGCTGCCCAACATATCAACAGCAGACACCTTTACAGTAAGGCCTCGGGCATGGTCAGCGCTTAGGCGCTGACCCGTGCTGAGGCGCGCTGCTGCTCGGCACTGAGCTCCTGCAGCCGCAATGAGAGCGGCTTTAGCAGGGGCTCGCGCACGCCTGCGGAAGCGTGTGTCTTAAGAAATCTTTAGTTTCTTCGCTTGCCGGAGCGCAGGGCCGGTCACGTGAGCGGTTCGCCCAGGGCCGTGACGTCACTGGCCCGCCCCCAGACACGCCCACGGACGGCGCGCGCTCTAAGGCCAGGGAAAGCACCGCTTTCCCTCAGCCTCAGCGCGCCTCTGCACGGCTTCAGTCTCTATGGACTAAGCCTTAACTGTGCTCTTTCACTGCTAGGTTATTATCTCTCCATCTTCACGTATGATGCAATGATAAATAAGCTATAGCAGGATACACTGAGAGATATGTTTCCCTGTAGCACAACTCCAATGCACGTTGCTCATTGTCTCACCTTTCAGATTAAGCACTGAGGAAGGAGGAAGTGCAGAACGCACAGTGTATTTTAACTAATGTCTTTTATTACTTCCAACTTGATCTACAGCAGCAGTTGTTACTCAATTAGCTCACCTGCTCTGAGAGCAGTTATTGACCTTCTGATGGTAGCATAGCCCTAAGCGTTATCTTGTGCCTTCCACGTCACAAACTACCACGGAATGACTACTTTGTCAGGCGGCATTGCTTAATTAATATCTCAAGAAATAGCCCTATGCAATGAATAATGCATAGACTTCACAACGGGCAGTCCTGGTAACAAGATGGGGAAACTGCAGGGTCCTCATTACCTTCTGTATCTGTTTGCACTTATTTGTCCTTATTTAGTGTGTCATTCTGTGTGTGTGTGTGTAATATACAGTACTCTGTATCCCCTCCCCCCACCTCCATTATACCGCACTACGTTGGCGTTTTACAAATAAACGATAATAATAACAATGCTGCATTGTCACAAAGAGAGAGAGAGATCTTGTGTCCAGACATTGAGCCTTTGATGGTCGCTCACTGGCACAGTTTGAAAGGTAATTGGTTGACACACTGGCAGAACTGACCTCAGGTCTGTAAGGGTCGCACACGGCGGCTATTCACTCCAGCCGCATCTTGCGAATGTGCACAGAACACACATGACTAAACGGCGCGCATGTGATCTCTGCCTGGCAGCAGGAGCTTAGAGGAATTCAACATCCTTTGTAATTCCTTCCTTACCCGAGGGGTCAGCAATGCTTCGCTTGTAGTGGGAATAGGTCTACACTACCTAGGAGAAGATAATAAGCAGCAATTAGTGGCAGTATGTCAACATTAATCAACTAACTGCTCACTGGTTAAGATTACACAGTTGTAGAGGGAGAAAATCCCCACAGGAGAAGCCAATGTTAGAGCACATTAGACCTAAAGGTGCCGTTCCACTTGGATGAAATTAAAACACATGTAACAGCTTCTCTGGCATGTGTAACACTTCTCCCATAATTTAACCTTTCCAATACTCCAGAATACACAGTGCGCGCGGATTTAGAGGCAAGGGTCCCTTAGATCAGGGGTGCGCAAAGTGGGGGGCTTTCTGGGAGGGGGGGCGCGTGCTTACAGAGACCCCACGCTCTTCCCCACAACATTTTAATGAAATGCCGGGGCAGTGAGCAAGATCTCTGTATGCCTCTTACCTTGTCTCCAGTGGCTTCTGGTGACGTGTCGCCAGGATAGCGCGGAGTCAAATGACGCCGCGAGGTCAAATGGCAACATGTTGCCACGGCAACACGCCATCAAATGATGCCACCGATGCTGGAGAAAAGGTAAGGGGGAAGGCACAAGCAGGGGGGAGAGCAGGCAGGGGGGCACAAAGAAAAAGGTTTGCGCCCCTTCCTTAGATGTAAGGATAAGCATAGTGTTACGTGTTACGTCTTACAAATGTGTATTTATTTATATAATGTTTTACCAGGAAGTAATACATTAAGCGTTACCTCTCGTTTTCCAGTATGTCCTGGGCACAGAGTTATGTGGACAATACATAGTTACAATAAATGAGCAGGATTATACATTATATACAAGACATTGCATGCACAGCTACAGATAATATATGTTATAGGCGTATGTAACTGTTACAGACATATCATGTACAGTTAGAGACAATAAGTGTCATGGGCGTATGTAACAGTTACAGACCAGATTAAAATGTGAGACAGCTTTAGTTTTGAAAGAGTTTAGACTGGTGGTGGCTGTGAGAGTCAACGGTAGGTTGTTCCAGTTTTGGGGTGCACAGTAAGAGAAGGAGGAGCGGCCGGATACTTTGTTGAACCTTGGGACCATGAACAGTCTTTTGGAGTCAGATCTCAGGTGATAAGTGCTGCGTGTGGAAGGGGTGAGGAGCTTGTTCAGATAGGCGGGTAGCTTGTCCAGAAAGTATTTGTAGGCAAGACAGGAAAGATGTGTTATTATGAAGAAGAAAAAAATCATTGGCGCATTTTACAGTAAATGAAGGGAAAAGACTAAAAAAAGAAAAGAAAAAAACTATTAGTAAAAAAACGATAAAGATTTTATTGACTGATCTTGTTAGGTTACCCCTTAAAAATGCGTATACTGCACTGCAACAGAAAACGTGCGCTCGCTGAGAACCTCTGCTGCTGTAATCTCAAATGGGGCATTACAATATATAATGGAGAGAGAGAAAAATAACATTTTTTAATGCCTTGGAAGCATCACCCAGCAGTGAATGGAAACAATTAGAGAACAATTCACAGCTTTTTATCTTACAAGTTTATTTCCCTATAAAAGCATAGATTTTGGAAACTGCGGAACACATTTCTAGGAAGATGCTATGGGGAGGCTCTGTCGATGCACATATTCAATATTACATTTTAGGAACGTGAATACATAAATATTTTTATCTTATTCCAGTACATTGTTGCAATTCCACATTCCCTGTCTTCTCATTATTGATATGTTCAGTGCGTTAGGCTTTGTACTAGTTGTGCGCACGCGCGTGACGTCACACGTGCCTGCAGCTCAGGCGATCTGTGGCATGTGGGGGCTGGACGAGGAGACATGACCCAAAGCAGCTTCCATTCCATGTTTGGGGGCGTGCCAGTGATGTCACGCGAGCGGTTCGCCCTCATTGGCTGAAAGGCTTCCGTGACCTGGCCATCACCTCTTCAGGTGATGAAAGGTCTATATGGGACCTGAAACACTGTCTTTCCACTGTTCTTGTCACATTAGCAGAGAATGGCATTATGAACATGTGAGTAGAGCTCTACTTTGTATCTGTGTCCAGAGGAGACCTGCACTTTGAAGAATTTGTTTCCCTTACCAATCCAATCCAGCTTTCAGGCCATGTATGCCAGATACACGTTTTACTGGATGGTTTGCTTTACATGAATGGGGTCATCTACCCAAGAACAATGATTGATCCCTTTGATGCCCTGAGTGTGAGCCATGTGACTCTGCTGCTGTACTTGCAGCCCTTACAGCTGGTCTGCCAAACCCTTGTCATCGGTTTAGCTTATTACTGACTGGAAGGTGCCAGTTGTCAGTATTATCCTGCTTAATATGGCTCTGCAGGGTTTGCTGTCAAATGTATTGGTGTTGAACATTTGCCTCATAAGCAAAGGCTATATCCTCATCAGAATATTAATGATAGCTACTGTATATCTATGTCCCCATATCCCTGGACAACGCTGTAATAATGAAAAAGCTACAAAAAAAAGTCAAAGTGACAACTGGTATTACATTTATTGAGGTAAGAAGATGACAATGATCGCTGGTTTGGTAAATGCCAGAAGCTAAAGCAGAGGAATAACTTCTATTAATTGGTTGTGGGTCAAAGCTTGGGGTTTGGGCTTTTAGATTACAAGTGAATCTTTACTGGAATCCCGGCAATGGGTTTTTTTTTTATGACCTATACATTCTTTACCAAATTCAACCTATTCTGTTAATACAGTAGATTGGTCAAGTCTTGTCCAATCCAATGTATCTTTTTGCAGTCTAATTGTAACAATGTACTGCATGGAGGGCTTCCCTTGAAAGTTCCTGGTGCAATGGTCCACTGGTATAAGTCAGGGTTTCAACTAATTAAACAGTGCAAAGGCTAACACTACATTGATTTAATTTTAGATTGTAACCCTAATATTTAAAGCCTCCCATGTTCTGTCCATTTCACCCCTCACAATCCTGGCAGGAGACTCTGCTCAGTTTGGTCACTCGTTTAGTTCCCACAATCAGACTGAAGAGTGCAGTTTTACTTCCAATAAAGGGGAAATCCTTCTTGATATAAGCCTTGGAATAGGGCTCTCCACGTATTCGCAGTAAAGCACGGACAGAATGTAGATGTTTTTATTAGGTATTACCGTTTCCATAGTTTATTATGATAATGCGAGATGCAACAGGAACTAGCAGTATAGAAGGTTTCTAAATAAGCAAACAAATTACAAAATGAATAGGGGGTCTTGTATTAGCTGAAAAGGTACTATCTTGAAAGAGAAGATACAGCCGCCTTTCTTATGTGGATGTGATAATGTGTCCCAGTAAGGTGACAATTTACATAAGGTACATAATTACTTTGCTCTTTGCCTAATATTGTATGTGTAGCCTTGGGGGGAACAATGTGGTTCGGGAGTAAAGATATGCGATTTTGTCAAACTCTGCTTCCGGAAGACATACGGAAGTACGAAACGCGCGTTGGGCGCACCGCGTGGCAGGGTTGCAGCCTGGTTCTGCGAATTTGTCCGTAGCAATTACTAATAGATATTAACAGACACATGGTTTTTTTTTGCAGTGGGTTTGATATCTATGCTGAGAAGACTCCTGAACTGAATGCAGAGTTCCCCTCGAACTGGCACAGACTGACTCTATTGTCGGAAACCCCCATTTTTCCTAATCCACACTAAGTATTGGCTTCATCTTGATTGTTCTGTTTATTTGGCAGCGTTTACCTATCTGTAGCTTGTACGTCTGTGGTGGTATAATAATATAGTACAGTAAGTGCATGGAAACAGTTTCAGGTGAGGAGAATCCGGCTTGTGCAGTCAACACAACATAGACAATCAATTTCTTCAAAGTGCAGGTCTCCTCTTGGACAGAGATACAAAGTAGAGCTCTACTCACAAGTTCATAATGCAATTCCCCATTTAATGTGACAGCCAAGAACAGACAATGTTTCAGGTCCCATGTGGACCTTTCCTCACCTTATGAAAGTTCCATATGGGACTTGAAACGTTGTCTTTCCACTGCTATTGGCTGTGACATTAAATGGAGAATTGCATTATGAACTTGTGAGTAGAGCTCTTCTTTGTATCTGTGACCTAGAGGAGACCTGCACTTTGAAGAAATTGTTTGGTATAATGATATATCCTTCCCGACCGGTTTATGATGGGAATAAAGGCTCGCATGCAGGCGTATCCTGCTGTATAGGTTCTCTCGGCATTAGTGTTGTTGGAATAGGTTCAGGCTGCAAAGGGAGCGGATGCTCCCTTTTCGGATTGCAAACCATTAATACACCATGTGGTTTTTTTTTTCTGTTCGTGTACTTTATTTCCTTCCTGCACTTTACATTGGGAGATTACTCCAGATCTGTGGGACTTACTGTATGTAGATAGAATTTAAGCTAACTATTACTGTATGTACTCAGCCAATACTAAATGCCTTTTTAGTCGTTTATCATGTGGGATTTTGTATTGGAGACTCTGCCATATGTGGTCATGTTTCATATGACTGTTTTATGTTAATAAATGGTATGCCAATGAGTGCACAGTCTGGGGTACTTTTTAACTTTTGTTTATCCTATACCAGGAGTCGCCAACTCCAGACCTGAAGGGTTCAGGTTTTCAGGATATCCCTGCTTCAGCACAGGTGGTTCAATCCCTGCTTCAGCGCAGGTGGCTCAATCAGAGGCTCAGTCTGAGCCTCTGATTGAACCACCTGTGCTGAAGCCGGGATAGCCTGAAAACCGGTCCTGTTGGTGGCCCTTCAGAACGGTAGTTGGCCGCCCCTCTCCTACACATATGGGTTAAGCCTGAAATGATGGCCGCCCCAGTATGAGAGATTATTGTAAGAGTGGAGAATGCTGCAGCTGTAAGAGGGGAGTGAGGAGTGGAACTGGAGACCAGCGATTGGAGGCAGGGCCTACCCCAACCCTCACAATCACAGGCCTCCCGCCTTATCATTGTCAGCTGTGCAAGACAACTTCAAGAATGATCTCAGCTGTTTCCAGCTGCAGCGTGACTTCCCAGCACTTGTGCATTACTCTTGAGCTTCTCCTAAAACGCTCGCATTGATTTTTCTTCTCTCTGCTGACTGCACGGTCTTAAAAAGAGCTGGCCTCAGAGCCAAGGTCAAGTTTGCATTTCCTGAGTAAACAAACGGGAGACAAGCCGGGGCGGAGAGTGAAATGCAAAAGGGGGAAAGGGGAGTCTATGCGAAGACAGCAGGAAGCAGCCATATTCCTACCCCGAGGCAAAGGGACCAACATGAAAACGTACAAAATAAAACACATGTTCTAATTCATGCAGATTTCACACGCATTGAAAAGCTTTGCCCCCCCCAGAAAGAAAGGTCGAAATGTAATAATAGCATTGCTCAAGGGAGCAGAAGAAAATTATTCTTTTACATTTGAATGTGTTTCAAAAGTTTCCATACTCTATATAAAACCACGGGCTGGAATATGCTGGGCTGTGAAATAACAAAGGTTAATTGTTGATGCTTTTCTCTACAGTTAACCCGTCCCTTGCAGATAAGGACATGCTGAGTGGGTAGGAACAGAGAGGCAGGGTACAGAGAGGTGGAGGCGGGGTACAGAGAGGAGGAGGCAGGGTACAGAGAGGTGGAGGCGGGGTACAGAGAGGTGGAGGCAGGGTACAGAGAGGTGGAGGCGGGGTACAGAGAGGTGGAGGCGGGGTACAGAGAGGTGGAGGCAGGGTACAGAGAGGTGGAGGCAGGGTACAGAGAGGTGGAGGCAGGGTACAGAGAGGTGGAGGCAGGGTACAGAGAGGTGGAGGCAGGGTTCAGAGAGGTGGAGGCAGGGTACAGAGAGGTGGAGGCAGGGTACAGAGAGGTGGAGGCAGGGTACAGAGAGGTGGAGGCAGGGTACAGAGAGGTGGAGGCAGGGCACAGAGAGGTGGAGGCAGTCAATGAGGAGGTTGGAAGGGGCATAGAGCGAGGAGTGGGAGAGAGATGTGGCCCAAGCAATAATGGAAACGCTCACTTAGCCACGTTTTTTAGTTTTTACTCTAAAAACTTCTCGGGTTTTGGGTTATGGGCGAATCTCAAGTAAAATAAATATATAATATGTTAAAGTATGAAATTATTTCATTCATTGTAAATATTACGTGAAGTAAAGTTTGCTTCATTATTTCTGGGACTCGTCACAGAGGTTACCCTAATAGTGCTTGTCGGTGACATACATCTCAAATCCCATCAGTAGTGTAGTGTCAGTTCCGTGTGACCTTGAGCAAGTCACCTTATCTCCCTGTACCTCAGGCACCAAAAATATAGATTGTAAGCTCATCTGGGCAGGGGCTGAGTCTGTAAGGATTCCTGTGTGCTGCGTAGCGCGCGCTGTACTGTAACTGTGAAGTGCTTAGAGTTTCATTGGGAGAAAAGCGCTATATGAAATAGTTATTATTAATAATATTATTATTAAATATACTTGTGGCATCCATGAATATATCTGTTTGTATACCGGTTGTTTGCCCCATCACAGCAGTCAGCACCTTGATACGGCAGCAGCAGGGAGAAATACAGGAAGGGACTGTGTGTGTTACTGGGAATTAACCCATAACAGAGCAGCAGCAGATAGTCGGCAACTCCCAGAAGCCCCTGCTGCTGTAATCGGAGCGTGTGACATGCTCGGACCAATGGTTGAGGGAGAGGAAGAAAAAGGTCACGGGAGCAGAAAGGAGTCAGGCAGTCGGCCTACGGAGAGCAAGGTGTGAGGACGTGACTCAAGAGAGAGAGACAAGACTTATCCCAGAGACGGAGGCAGCAACTAATCCTAACTCAGGCGCGGGGATCACCACTAGGACCATTAGACAGACAGCCGTGCATGCTACCCCTGGTGAAAGGCACAGGTTCGCCGGCGGCATGGAACAGCTTATTGGCCGCTACCCACGGAACCGGGCTGCCCTGAGCCCATAACTTGTAGGATTGCCAGGTGTCCAGTATTGAACCGGACGGTCCTGTATTTGAACACACTGTCCAGTTAAAAATTAGGGATAATAGTGGACATGTATGTGTCTGGTATTAGCTCTCTGGACATGTATGTGTCCGGTATTACCTCTCTGGACACGTATGTGTCTGGTATTACCTCTCTGGACATGTATGTGTCCGGTATTACCTCTCTGGACACGTATGTGTCTGGTATTACCTCTCTGGACATGTATGTGTCCGGTATTACCTCTCTGGGCATGTATGTGTCTGGTATTCGCTCTCTGGACATGTATGTGTCTAGTATTACCTCTCTGGGCATGTATGTGTCCGGTATTACCTCTCTGGGCATGTATGTGTCTGGTATTAGCTCTCTGGGCATGTATGTGTCTGGTATTACCTCTCTAGACATGTATGTGTCTGGTATTAGCTCTTTGGACATGTATGTGTCTGGTATTAGCTGTTTGGACATGTATGTGTCTGGTATTAGCTCTTTGGACATGTATGTGTCTGGTATTAGCTCTCTGGACATGTATGTGTCTGGTATTACCTCTCTGAACATGTATATGTCTGGTATTAGCTCTCTGGACATGTATGTGTCTGGTATTACCTCTCTGGACATGTATATGTCCGGGATTACCTCTCTGGACATAGTGACCTGACCAGCTTGGGGGCCATGGGATTTCCCCAAGCAGGGAGAGAGCTAAGGGGCTGGGCAGCTTCCTCCATCCAGATTGGCTGCTGCTGGGTAATGCAGCCTATCAGGAGCAGGTGTCAGAAGCCTGGGGGTGGGGCTCTGATTGAGCCACCTGTGCTGAAGCAGGGATATCTTGAAAACCTGACCTGGTGGGGAAGGGAGGGGGGCTTGAGGACTGGAGTTGAGCACCCCTGTTCTAGGGAATGTATACAACCCTTGGGCAACGTATACACATGTTGGGGAAGGTTTACAGATGTTGAAGAATGAAAGAGAAATATAATCTACATAATTGTGCATGGTTACAGTGGTTGAACTTACAGTACCAAACACTTGAAAGTTGAATCAAGGAAAGAAAGAAAAAGGTGTGTAAAACTCACACAGACAATGACGTGAAACAGTGGAGCGCAGTAAACAACTGGAATTAGTGAATAGAGTAACTGTATGAAGCTCCTTTCCCCCCATGTCAGGGTAACTACGGGTGGTGCTTTACCTGATAGCTCACATGAAGCCTGCACCTCCGCTGCTGGGAGCCCGGGGTGTACCTGATCCATTCCGGTGACAGCACCTCCACCTGTGAGGGATCCTAGCAGCGCTGGATAACCCCTTCACAGGACCCAATACAATAAATACACACGCAATATATATATAAAAACAGTTTACTGAACATGCAACTATAACCACACCATACATATATGTGCGTAGACCCGCAGAGTATCTCCACAGTACTTGGGTGCAGGGGCACCAGTGTCCCAGTGTCCAGCCCACAATTGTCACTCCCACCCCAAGTGTGTGAGACAGCGCTGCCCACGGTATGTCTGGCCATTGGTGTACTTTTTTGTGATGTGATACCTGCCAGGTGCACCGGCACCCGGTACCACCAACTGATGAAAGAGGCCCATCTGGTCCCACGCCATTGCCGTCAGCGATGGCATCCGCCTCTACGTGGGGTGGACTCCTGCTGGAGTGTCCCACCGTGAAGAGAGTCTCTTTGTTTTGCGGTGGTGGTCTGGTCCCAGACCACAGGGTCGCTGTGTCCCTGACACTATAGGCTCTAATTGGGGCAGTGTCCCTATCTAAGGGGCCTGTCCTTGAAGCAGCCACAAGCTGCTTGGGTCTAAGGGCCTACCTTGGGCCTAAGTGGGGGGCAAGTTAGGCCTAGTCCAGGGAAGCACAGCTCCCTGGACACTACTTCTCTGTTTCTGCTCCCTCTTCCAAATGGCGTGGCTCTCACCGTGTCAAAAGTAGCTATAATAGTCATTCGTGATCTCTGCAGCCCGATTGGCTCCCGCGCGTCACGTGATTACAGCCCTACGGGCTGCTGGGAGCTGTAGGCCCATGCGGAGCCTATGCTGTATTGGCCGCCGCTCTATATGGTGCTATTGCGCATGCGCCCCACTTCTGGAATGGCTGCACCTCAAGACACTATGCGCATGCGCAAAACGTACTGCGTATGCGCGGCTTCCAACAAGATGGCGGCGCCCTGCGAAGGGAACCAAAGGGAGGGGGAACAAGGCTACATCTATAATATTATAATAGTGCTAAACAATGACTTGTGATAACACTAATGAAAATAAGTAAATAACATGAAATCAAAAGGGATAACAAGGTAAAAACTTGTGAAAATTCTGCTGACTTCTTCAATAACGTCTCTTGTTGTCCCTTACAGTTGACAGCTCGTCCTTCATAGAGATGGGCGAATCCACGCAAATCCGTTTCCCGGATGTTCTCGCATTTCCACCCGCCCCCCCCAAAATCCGTTTGGCGGTGTAAAATCTGTGAATGGATTTCATCGGTTTAAATCCACTCGGATTCATCAAAACTGCGCCATTGGATACAATCCATGGACGGATTCTTAAGAATCTGCCGACGGATCGCTGAATCCGCAAATTGGATTCTACAAATCCGTCCACGGGTTCCAGAATCCGCGGCATGTATTGGTAATAATAATAAAAAAATCCGTTAAAACCCAAATCGGCCTTTTTGAGATTGATCCACTGACCAAAGGAACCTGGCGGATCCATATCCGCCCCAAAAATTCACCCCTTTCTACTTCCTGGCCATCCTGTGGATCTTCTTCACAACGTTCTTCAAAAAAGGCAATAACTGTAACCCTGGGAAAAAGAAAACTGGGAACGACAAATAATGACAGGGCTAATATCCCATTGCCAATACAAAAATACTCAGTTATTTCATTTAGTTACTTACATATGTATGTAACACATGTTCCCACACCCTCTAGGAGATGTCACTGCTACACGATTTCAAGCAGGTAGAGGAACTGACTAAATTTAGCAGTGCAGCTCCTTAAATACAAGGAAAGCAGGTACCAAGTCGGAGTCCCTGATTGGACACCATACACAGGCGTAGTCCCACCCCTGTGACTCACTGAAGCTGCTGTGGGTGGGGAAAACCCATGATTACTCCAGGCAGACCTGCTCTTACCAGGACTTACTGCCAGGAGGGGGCAGACTGGTAGCCATGGAAACCAGTCCTGGCTACATTTAATAAAATCATACACTTTTGTTTTAAACCCTGTTCACTAAACTGGAGGTAGGGTTATTCTAATGGAGATGCATTAGCCTATGTAAACAACAATTTGAGTGTAAAATAAAATGTAGCAGATAAAGCAGAATAATCTTTAGATTCAGTTTTATTTTGGCATTTTCTCAAGAACATCTTCCTTTAAAGACGTGAACATAAAAAGTGTCACCAACTCATTGAACCAAGGCAGGGGGGTTGAACATTTTGAAAGATCACTGTGTAAATCACTTCAGCTTGACTGCCGTAGACTAAATATTTGCAGAAAGATGCAGGGAGATTTCCCCACATAAATTCTACTATAATTAGCTCAAAAAAAATCCTAAATTCCAAATAGAGCCCAAAGTAATTTTTTTCTTCACAAATAACTCTACGAAAGGTGAATGTCTCATCAAGAGTGTTCACACTTAAGCTGCGTTTATAGTTAGGGCTACGGCGACTGCCACGTTGCACAGCGCCGTAGCAAGTACATGCAGTCCGTCGCGGGTGCCCATAGCGAGCGCGACGGCTGATGTCACGCGGTCGCGATCACTGGAAGTCATAGGATTTTGACCTCTTCAGCGATCGGCGCGTGACGTCAGTGGCACGTGAGCGGTTCAGCCAATGAGGGCGAACCGCTCACGGCCACGTCTCCGCCACGCCCCCCCGGTCGCCCTCTCTTATCTCCCGCACTATAAGCAGGAATCGCTATTGCGACGGCGATGGCTGACATCACGCGGTCGCGTCGCCGTAGCCCTTACTATAAACGTAGCCTTAGAAACAGCAAAAATAGGAGCAAAGAGACAGCACACACTCCAGATAGCAGAGTAACCCTCACTATTGTAGTTACGTGTCCAGCTCACATTGGTAGTGAAAAAATAAGTTGCCTTTATTTTAAAGGAACCGGTCACACATCAATGGAGCAACGTTTCAGGCACACATACAGCTTTTCTTTGGGTAGGTGTTCCTGCAAACGTCACTACAGCCGTTAGTGTTACTCTGCTAGTCACATTGTGTGTTGTCTCGTCTTTTTTTTCTTTCTATTTCTACTGATAATTAGAACAGAAACAATTAGAACTAAAGGTGGAAGACACCTCATAGCTTTTTCACTTGCAAGGACTATAAAGTATCCCCCAGCATTGGAAGATGTCGTATGGCTTAGCACTGCTTAGTAAATATGGGTCTGTGTTTCCGTCTTTTTGCAAGTGTATCAGTGGCAATATTTTTTCTTACTCAACTAATTGTAGCTAGATCACTGTTCATTGTGTCACATATACAGATATCATATATGATAAAGTGATTAAAACATGAAGCATCTTCTAAACCAGGGGTTCTCAACTCCAGGCCTCTAGACAGGTCAGGTTTTAAGGATAACTCAGCTTCAGCACAGGTGGTTCAATCAGTGGCTCAGTCTTCGACTCCACCTCCTGTGCTGAAGCAGGGATATCCTTAAAACCTGACCTTTGGGGGGTGGTTCTTGAGGACTGGAGTTGAGCACCCCTGTTTAAACATCACCTAACCCTGGTAGGATCAGCCTGGGCAGCAAATTTTGGATTTGAATCCAAAATACTATTGAAATAATTTTCTATGTAACGTAAATAAATGTCTTTATAATAGCCTCCCTCACATTTACACGAGTGTACACCTGCAATGCACAGTTACACGAGTGTCCACCTGCAATGCACATTTACACGAGTGTCCACCTGCAATGCACATTTACACGAGTGTCCACCTGCAATGCACAGTTACACGAGTGTCCACCTGCAATGCACATTTACACGAGTGTCCACCTGCAATGCACATTTACACGAGTGTCCACCTGCAATGCACATTTACACGAGTGTCCACCTGCAATGCACATTTACACGAGTGTCCACCTGCAATGCACATTTACACGAGTGTCCACCTGCAATGCACATTTTCACGAGTGTCCACCTGCAATGCACATTTACACGAGTGTCCACCTGCAATGCACATTTACACGAGTGTCCACCTGCAATGCACATTTACACGGGTGTCCACCTGCAATGCACATTTACACGGGTGTCCACCTGCAATGCACATTTACACGAGTGTCCACCTGCAATGCACATTTACACGAGTGTCCACCTGCAATGCACATTTACACGAGTGTCCACCTGCAATGCACATTTACACGAGTGTCCACCTGCAATGCACATTTACACGAGTGTCCACCTGCAATGCACATTTACACGGGTGTCCACCTGCAATGCACATTTACACGGGTGTCCACCTGCAATGCACATTTACACGGGTGTCCACCTGCAATGCACATTTACACGAGTGTCCACCTGCAATGCACATTTACACGAGTGTCCACCTGCAATGCACATTTACACGAGTGTCCACCTGCAATGCACATTTACACGAGTGTCCACCTGCAATGCACATTTACACGAGTGTCCACCTGCAATGCACATTTACACGAGTGTCCACCTGCAATGCACATTTACACGAGTGTCCACCTGCAATGCACATTTACACGGGTGTCCACCTGCAATGCACATTTACACGGGTGTCCACCTGCAATGCACATTTACTCGAGTGTCCACCTGCAATGCACATTTACACTAGTGTCCCCCTGCAATGCACATTTACACGAGTGTCCACCTGCAATGCACATTTACACGAGTGTCCACCTGCAATGCACATTTACACGAGTGTCCACCTGCAATGCACATTTACACGAGTGTCCACCTGCAATGCACATTTACACGAGTGTCCACCTGCAATGCACATTTACACGAGTGTCCACCTGCAATGCACATTTACACGGGTGTCCACCTGCAATGCACATTTACACGGGTGTCCACCTGCAATGCACATTTACACGAGTGTCCACCTGCAATGCACATTTACACTAGTGTCCCCCTGCAATGCACATTTACACGAGTGTCCACCTGCAATGCACATTTACACGAGTGTCCACCTGCAATGCACATTTACACGAGTGTCCACCTGCAATGCACATTTACACGAGTGTCCACCTGCAATGCACATTTACACGAGTGTCCACCTGCAATGCACAGTTACATGAGTGTCCACCTGCAATGCACATTTACACGAGTGTCCACCTGCAATGCACATTTACACGAGTGTCCACCTGCAATGCACATTTACACGAGTGTACACCTGCAATGCACATTTACACGAGTGTCCACCTGCAATGCACATTTACACGAGTGTCCACCTGCAATGCACATTTACACGAGTGTCCACCTGCAATGCACATTTACACGAGTGTCCACCTGCAATGCACATTTACACTAGTGTCCACCTGCAATGCACATTTACACGAGTGTCCACCTGCAATGCACATTTACACGAGTGTCCACCTGCAATGCACATTTTACTGGAAGGCGTTATGCAAATTGCACAGTTCACAAACTGTCGTAACTAAAAATGACAAAGACTTTGATCGTAAACAGCAACAAACGTGATTGAAAAGACCTGTATACATTAGACATATAAAGTAGTTTCATAAACAATGCTTCCCTTTAATTAACACATGAATGACACTTGAGTTATGGTAATTAGGAAATATAAAAACGATACTATATTAGGTCCTTTGAATAGATAATGGGGCTTATTCTAGTAGCTCCAAAGTGATCATTGTCAAATCGCACGGTTCGGCATGTTCACGAGAAGCGGGATGAAATGTGCGCAAAAACGCTATTCTCTATTGTAAATTATTCTTCTAATCCGCTGAAAGTGACAAACCGCCCGGTGTAACAGCTAAACCGCCCGTGTAACAGCGAAACTGCCCGGTGTAACAGCGAAACCGCCCGGTGTAACAGCGAAACCACCCGGTGTAACAGCGAAACCGCCCGGTGTAACAGCGAAACCACCCGGTGTAACAGCGAAACCGCCCGTGTAACAGCGAAACCGCCCGGTGTAACAGCGAAACTGCCCGTGTAACAGCGAAACCGCCCGTGTAGCAGCGAAACCGCCCGTGTAGCAGCGAAACCGCCCGTGTAACAGCGAAACCGCCCGTGTAGCAGCGAAACCGCCCTGTGTAACAGCGAAACCGCCCTGTGTAACAGCGAAACCGCCCGGTGTAACAGCGAAACCGCCCGTGTAACAGCGAAACCGCCCGTGTAACAGCGAAACCGCCCGTGTAACAGCGAAACCGCCCGTGTAGCAGCGAAACCGCCCTGTGTAACAGCGAAACCGCCCTGTGTAACAGCGAAACCGCCCGGTGTAACAGCGAAACCGCCCGTGTAACAGCGAAACCGCCCGTGTAACAGCGAAACCGCCCGTGTAACAGCGAAACCGCCCGTGTAACAGCGAAACAGCCCGTGTAACAGTGAAACCGCCCGGTGTAACAGCGAAACAGCCCGGTGTAACAGCGAAACCGCCCGTGTAACAGCAAACCGCCCGTGTAACAGCGAAACCGCCCGTGTAACAGCAAAACGCCCGGTGTAACAGCGAAACCGCCCTGTGTACCCGCGAAACCGCCCGTGTAACAGCAAAACGCCCAGTGTAACAGCGAAACAGCCCGGTGTAATAGCGAAACTGCCCGTGTAACAGCAAAACGCCCGTGTAACAGCGAAACCGCCCGTGTAACAGCAAAACGCCCGTGTAACAGCGAAACAGCCCGGTGTAACAGCGAAACCGCCCGTGTAACAGCGAAACCGCCCGTGTAACAGCGAAACCGCCCGTGTAACAGCAAAACGCCCAGTGTAACAGCGAAACAGCCCGGTGTAACAGCGAAACCGCCCGTGTAACAGCGAAACCGCCCGTGTAACAGCGAAACCGCCCGTGTAACAGCAAAACGCCCGTGTAACAGCGAAATCGCCCGTGTAACAGCAAAAAGCCCGTGTAACAGCGAAACCGCCCGTGTAACAGCGAAACCGCCCGTGTAACAGCAAAACGCCCGTGTAACAGCGAAACAGCCCGGTGTAACAGCGAAACAGCCCGGTGTAACAGCGAAACAGCCCGGTGTAACAGCGAAACCGCCCGTGTAACAGCGAAACCGCCCGTGTAACAGCAAAACGCCCGTGTAACAGCGAAACCGCCCGTGTAACAGCAAAACGCCCGTGTAACAGCGAAACCGCCCGTGTAACAGCGAAACCGCCCGTGTAACAGCAAAACGCCAGTGTAACAGCGAAACCGCCCGTGTAACAGCGAAACCGCCCGTGTAACAGCAAAACGCCCGTGTAACAGCGAAACCGCCCGTGTAACAGCGAAACCGCCCGTGTAACAGCGAAACCGCCCGGTGTAACAGCGAAACCGCCCGTGTAACAGCGAAACCGCCCGTGTAACAGCAAAACGCCCGTGTAACAGCGAAACCGCCCGTGTAACAGCGAAACCGCCCGTGTAACAGCGAAACCGCCCGTGTAACAGCAAACCGCCCGTGTAACAGCGAAACAGCCCGGTGTAACAGCGAAACCGCCCGTGTAACAGCGAAACCGCCCGTGTAACAGCGAAACCGCCCGGTGTAACAGCGAAACCGCCCGGTGTAACAGCGAAACCGCCCATGTAACAGCGAAACCGCCCGTGTAACAGCGAAACAGCCCGGATTGTACGCGCTTTAGAAGAGGAATGACCAGCGCGGTGCTAACTCCCTCCCCAATCTGACTTATGGGTTTCGCTCTGTGAGCAGTGGCGGATTGACAAATACGCTGCCCTTAGGCATGTACCTGGGCTGCCCTCCTTCAGCGTCATTTGATCGTGCACCATGGCAACGTCGGGCCGCACAGGCGCGATCGGTGCTTGCCAGCCGCGCATGCCGCCCACTCGATCGCGCATGCACACAAGCGGGCAGCAAGCGCCGATCTCGCATGTGCATAAGTGGCAGCGCCAATGTATGCCTCCCTAGGCACGGGCGTATCGGGCCCGATAGGAAATCCGCCGCTGTCTCTCAGCCAAACCCATATTTCAGGTTCTGGATGTAACTAGCAATACCCAATCTCGCCAGCCTTCAGGTGGTGTTAAAAAAAATGTGACTTTTTAGAAGCGGTTTGCAGAACGGAGCTACGAGAATAGCCGTTTTGGGCAAAAAAATGCGAGCTTGAGTTTTTTCTGACAAATCGATCAGATTACGTTACAAGAAAAACAGTGACAATAGCGCTCTAACAAACCCAAAATAAAATGTGATATATAACCACTAATGTGAAAATAATGAAACAATATTAATAATAACACACGTGCCCCAATAGAGTGCATATGAGTGAAAAGGACTAGAAAACAGACTACAACCTTTTACAAAAGACTGTTCCACTTGTCTTTTCTCAGATGATCATTCAAAAGGTCAGGAGAGCTTGTCTCGTAGCCATAAAAGAGAAGAAAACATTACATAGTGCAATAATGTTTAACAGTGAATGGGTGCAAACTCAGTCAAAATTGACTACTCACATTCAAGTAATCAAAATCACGCAGTCATCCAACTTAAGGGGTGGATGCGCCCTATGTGATTGCAGCAGCCACCAGCCACCAGCCACCACCTAAAAGGAAGAAAAAATGAGTGACCATAGAGTGTAGAGGGTAAAAAATTCTAATAGGGAATACACAAATGAAGGCTTACACTTAGTACAGGCGAAGAAGGCAGTAATGGATAGCGGATAACGGTTATCCCTTGGGTCGCGATCCCCTGGGTTGCTCGTTCTCCTCCGCTCCCCCGGAAACACTGGTATCCACGCCGGGGCTCCCGATGCGTCACTTCCGGTGCGCCGAGAACCACCGGATCTGATGGTAGAAGTGGGTCCTTGGTGTTTCTTCTCTTGGTTGTTGGTAGGCTGGAACACTCAATGCGTTTCGTCGTTATCTCTTACGACTTCATCAGGAGTGTCTGTTGGCTGCTCGGTCTGGTATTATATACCCTAAAGCCCTCCCTCTTACTGAAATCCTATTGGCGAATTGTAATTAACATCACAGATGTGAACAGAGTGGGCGGTATAACACATTAACTACATTTCTGCATCCTCCCTTTCCTGATATCACTGATACAATATAAAATGAAATAAAAGGGCAGGATTACATGATTTATACATAAGTTTGCCTAATGCGGCATAGAGGCAAACAAAGAATACTAGTATCACATATTAATATAAAATATAAAATATATAAAAAGGCTCAAAAAACTTTCTAACCTATATCCTAAATTAAAACAACTTTAATCACGACGATTGTGGTTTCTCGCAGAGGTAAAGAGAAAAGGAAACACAAAAAGGAAACACAATTAATATATTGATACCTGGTGCTTAATAACAGTATAACACAGCAACAAGTTTACAAATATTTAAAGGAACACCCCCAATTCGATATCCACATTGAGTCCCTTGGGAGTTAGGGTTTTCAATGTGAATATCCAATAGGTCTCTCTTTTAGTTAACTGAACATCACGATCTCCTCCTCTCCAATGAGGTAATACTTTTTCCAAAACCGTAAAAGTCAGTCCCATTGTGTTCCCTTGATGGTATTTAATAAAGTGTTCAGACAAAAGGTGTGTGGTTAATCCTCTCCTAATGTTTCCTAAATGTTCTAAGATTCTTATTCGTACATCCCTGGAAGTTTTGCCAATATATTGAAGTCCACAAGGGCATGTGATCATGTAAATTACATGATCTGTCCTACATGTGACATGTTGTTTTATATAATATTTTTCTTTTGTCACATGAGAAGTAAATGTAAATTTATCAATTGTCCTATACTTGCAGGCTTTACATATTGTGCATCCAAAAAAACCTTTAATTACAGGTAACCAATTTTTTCTCCCTTTTCTTTTATTTTAGGCAGCGAGCTTGGGGCTAATTTGTTCTTTAAATTATTGGCCTTCCTGAATATAACCATTGGGACTTCCGGGACCACATCACCTAATATTATATCGTTTCGGACAATATGCCAGTGTTTTCTTATAATTTTTACAATTTTGTTTGAATCTTTATTAAAAATTTGTTAAAAATGAAAAACTAAATTTGTCTTTATTTGTTTTATTTGATTTTTTATCAGATTCTTTACCAATATTTGTTTCTACTTTCAACAAATTTCCTCTATCTAAATTGCTTGCTTTGGTCAGGGCATTCTTTAAATTACAAGGATTATACTTTCTGTCCAAAAACCTATTCTCCAATATTCTTGATTGTTCTTCAAAGACATTAAGATCTGTACAATTACGTCTTACTCATCTAAATTGGCCATATGGCACATTGCTTAACCAGCTTGGATGGTGACAACTGGAGGGTAAGATGTAATTATTACTATCAACCTCCTCGTAGAAGGTTTTAGTGTTTTTATAACACTTGTTACAGTGTTATACTGTTATTAAGCACAATGTATCAATGTATTAATTGTGTTTCCTTTTTGTGTTTCCTTTTCTCTTTACCTCTGCGAGAAACCACAATCGCCGTGATTAAAGTTGTTTTAATTTAGGATATAGGTTAGAAAGTTTTTTGAGCCTTTTTATATATTTTATATTTTATATTAATATGTGATACTAGTATTCTTTGTTTGCCTCTATGCCACATTAGGCAAACTTATGTATAAATCATGTAATCCTGCCCTTTTATTTCATTTTATATGGTATCAGTGATATCAGGAAAGGGAGGATGCAGAAATGTAGTTAATGTGTTATACCGCCCACTCTGTTCACATCTGTGATGTTAATTACAATTCGCCAATAGGATTTCAGTAAGAGGGAGGGCTTTAGGGTATATAATACCAGACCGAGCAGCCAACAGACACTCCTGATGAAGTCGTAAGAGATAACGACGAAACGCGTTGAGTGTTCCAGCCTACCAACAACCAAGAGAAGAAACACCAAGGACCCACTTCTACCATCAGATCCGGTGGTTGTCGGCGCACCGGAAGTGACGCATCGGGAGCCCCGGCGTGGATACCAGTGTTTCCGGGGGAGCGGAGGAGAACGAGCAACCCAGTGGATCGCGACCCAAGGGATAACCGTTATCCGCTATCCATTACTGCCTTCTTCGCCTGTACTAAGTGTAAGCCTTCATTTGTGTATTCCCTATTAGAATTTGTTACCCTCTATACCAGGCCTGCACAACATACGGCCTCTCTGTGCGGCCCGCGATGAATCCGGCCGGGCGACAAATTAATTAATTAAATACATTTTTTTTTTAAATAAATAAAGTTTAAAAAAATGGCGCCGATTCCCTGCGGTCCTGGCGCACATGCGCAGGGCCCGCTCTCCCCCCCCCCCCCCTTCGCAACGTGGGATGGAGGGGAATCCTCTGCAGCCGCTCCCCCCCTGCTCCCAACGTGGGGCGGAGGGGGAAGCAACACGGAGCTCCTCTGCGGGCCTGTTCCCCCCCCCTGCTCCCCCCCCCCCCGGCTCCCCCCCTGCTCCCAACGTGGGGCAGAGGGGGAAGCAACATGCAGCTCCTCTGTGGGCCCGCTCTCCCCCCCCCCTCGCAACGTGGGATGGAGGGGAATCCTCTGCAGCCGCTCCCCCCCTGCTCCCAACGTGGGGTGGAGGGGGAAGCAACACGCAGCTCCTCTGCGGGCCTGTTCCCCCCCCTGTTCCCCCCCCCCCCCGGCTCCCCCCCCTGCTCCCAACGTGGGGCGGAGGGGGAAGCAACATGCAGCTCCTCTGTGGGCCCGCTCCCCCCCCCCTGCTCCCAACGTGGGGTCGGAGGGGGAAGTAATAATTAATAAGTAATTCAGCTCCTCCTGCGACCTGCTTCTCACCGCTTCCCTCCGCGGCCAGCTTCCCGCGTCCCCCACGAGCTCACCTCCCGTGCCCTCCTCCCCCCAGCCCGCGCCCCCAAGCCCATCTCCCGTCCCGGGCAGCTGCTGCAGGGATATCGGGGGCAGGAGGGGAAAGCGTCCGGCGGCAACCTGCACCCACCCGGTCAAGGTAAGTCACTGTCACCCAGTCACTGTCACCCTGTCACCCAGTCACTGTTTCCCACCCAGTCACTGTTAGTCACTGTCTCCCACCCACCCAGTCACTGTCTCCCACCCACCCAGTCACTGTCACCCACCCACCCAGTCACTGTCACCCACCCAGTCACTGTCACCCACCCACCCAGTCACTGTCAAAGTCACTGTCACCCACCCAACCAGTCACTGTCTCCCACCCAGTCACTGTCACCCACCCACCCAGTCACTGTCACCCAGTCACTGTCACCCACCCACCCAGTCACTGTCACCCACCCAACCAGTCACTGTCTCCCACCCAGTCACTGTCACCCACCCACCCAGTCACTGTCACCCACCCACCCAGTCACTGTCACCCACCCAACCAGTCACTGTCTCCCACCCAGTCACTGTCACCCTGTCACCCAGTCACTGTCTCCCACTCAGTCACTGTCTCCCACCCACCCAGTCACTGTCTCCCACCCAGTCACTGTCTCCCACCCAGTCACTGTCTCCCACCCAGTCACTGTCTCCCACCCAGTCACTGTCTCCCACCCACCCAGTCACTGTCTCCCACCCCCCAAGTCACTGTCTCCCACCCACCCAGTCACTGTCTCCCACCCACCCAGTCACTGTCACCCACCCACCCAGTCACTGTCACCCACCCAGTCACTGTCACCCACCCACCCAGTCACTGTCAAAGTCACTGTCACCCACCCAACCAGTCACTGTCTCCCACCCAGTCACTGTCACCCACCCACCCAGTCACTGTCACCCAGTCACTGTCACCCACCCACCCAGTCACTGTCACCCACCCAACCAGTCACTGTCTCCCACCCAGTCACTGTCACCCACCCACCCAGTCACTGTCACCCACCCACCCAGTCACTGTCACCCACCCAACCAGTCACTGTCTCCCACCCAGTCACTGTCACCCTGTCACCCAGTCACTGTCTCCCACTCAGTCACTGTCTCCCACCCACCCAGTCACTGTCTCCCACCCAGTCACTGTCTCCCACCCAGTCACTGTCTCCCACCCAGTCACTGTCTCCCACCCAGTCACTGTCTCCCACCCACCCAGTCACTGTCTCCCACCCCCCAAGTCACTGTCTCCCACCCACCCAGTCACTGTCTCCCACCCACCCAGTCACTGTTAGTCACTGTCTCCCACCCACCCAGTCACTGTTAGTCACTGTCTCCCACCCACCCAGTCACTGTCTCCCACCCACCCAGTCACTGTCTCCCACCCACCCAGTCACTGTCACCCACCCACCGTCATTCACCCAATGGGGGAGAGTGATGTGAGGTGCAAGGGGGGAGAGTGATGTGAGGTGCAAGGGGGGCGAGTGATGTGAGGTGCAAGGGGGGAGAGTGATGTGAGATGCAGGGGGGAGAGTGATGTGAGGTGCAGGGGGGAGAATGATGTGAGGTGCAAGGGGGGAGATTGATGTGAGGTGCAAAGGGGGAGAGTGATGTGAGGTGCAAGGGGGGAGAGTGATGTGAGGTGCAAGGGGGGAGAGTGATGTGAGGTGCAAGGGGGGAGAGTGATGTGAGCGGCAAGAAGGGAGAGGAATGTGAGCTGCAAGGGGGGAGAGGGATGTGAGCTGCAAGGAGGGAGAGGGATGTGAGCTGCAAGGGGGAGAGGGATGTGAGCTGCAAGGGGGAGAGGGATGTGAAGTGCAGGGGGGTGGGATGTGTGTGGTGTGCAGGGGGTATTGTGTGTTTGATGTGGAGGGGGGTATTATGTGTGTGGGTGAGGGGGAGAGATGGGGGTATGAGAGATAGATGGGGAGTATCGCAAAGGTTGATAGTGTTGGGTTCTGGGGGAGATATGATGATGATGATGATGATGATAGGTGCTGGAGGAGAGATGATGATAATGATGATGATTTTACACGTGCGGCCCAATTTTTTTTTCCTTGGAGCAGTTCGGCCCTTCGCACTTTACGAGATGTGCAGGCCTGCTCTACACTATATGGTCTCTCATTTTTTCTTCCTTGGAGGTGGTGGCTGGTGGCTGCTGCAAATCACATAGGGCGCATCCACCCCTTAAGTTGGATGACTGCGTGATTTTGATTACTTGAATGTGAGTAGTCAATTTTGACTGAGTTTGCACCCATTCACTGTTAAACATTATTGCACTACTGTATGTAATGTTTTCTTCTATTTTATGGCTACGAGACAAGCTCCCCTGACCTTTTGAAAAATCGTTCAGATTGTCAGAGCCAGATTAAAACAGCTTCTAAAAACGCTGTTTAGACGCGGTTTGCACATGCGAGAAGAGCTTACAGAATAGCAAAGCAAGTATGATGACGAGCGATACCAAAAATAATTTCGTGTAAAAGTATGTTTTTTTGTGATTCTTATTGTTTTTTTTTCTATATTGTAATATTGTAATGTTGTTGTTTAATGCATGTAAACACAATAAAAAATATTTAAAAAAAAAAGAAAGAATAGCATACAAATCCACTTCTAAAGTCACACTTTAGAAGCAATTTGTCACACTTTGGAGCTATTACTGTAGAATAGGCCCCTAGGTTTTTACTTTAGTTTGCTTTATACAGTACTCACCAATTCTCTGTAGCACCGCAGGAAATTAAACATGTGACTGTTAATGATAATATTTGAGCATATTAAGTTTGTATTGCAGATGTATCAAACGATCTGCATATTCATTTGTTTGTCATTTGTTTACAGGAACAATTTGCTTCACATCTGTAATTGAGTAAATGTGGTTGCCATGTGTGTGGGAGACCTTTTTCTCAACGCTCACAGTGTTCATCGCAATGGTTATTAAGGTCTAAAATGACATTCTATACATGTTCTTTCAGGGGAAATAAAAGCCTGCATTCTGTATATTAGTTCCCTGGGTTTTATGATTGAATAATTAACTCTCTAGCTTTTAGCAGCCATACCAAATACAGAACTATGGAATTACATTTTAAACAGGATAGAGCCTGTCTATATTTAATCGACGCTGGCCTCTATACAAATGAATGTGATTAACCTCTCCTTCAGTATAGTGATCAAGTGACAAAAGGCGCAAGCTAATACAAAGGTGTTCACTATGTATAAATAAAGTGAAAAAATCTAAATAAACTCTTGCAATGAGTGAATAAACTCAGATAACACAAAACGTGAAAATGTGATATAAATATAAAAAATACAGTATCACCCCCTGCTCAGATCCACTTGGAGGGGTAGTCTTCACTCATCCCCAATGTAGACAATAGGAGACACGAAATCCAGGGGGAGCATGGGGAAGAAACAAACAAACAAGAAACAGATCTAAGTGCAATGGGAATATGATTAGATGGATTCTTTGTGTCTTGGCTCTTGAAGAATGGCTACTTACAAGATGTAAGAATAATAAAAGCGGTGTTGACAATCAGTCAGTGGTAGAAGTGTAATTGTGGCAGTCGTCAGGGTGGTTCAGGTACTCAGGTGGATGTATCCCATCCCAAGACACTCCGTCCTCCTCCGTCGCTGCCTCCGCTCTGCTGCGTTCCCGCACGGCTCGGCGTCTGACGTCAGATCCGGTGTCGTCTGTTGCTGGGGGCTGGACCTTCCGTGACTCCTTTCCAGTGACACTCCTGACGAAGCCGACGTGAGAACCTAGCGAAACGCGTTGAGTGGGAGTCTTGTTGACGGAGCAGTCTGGAGAGGAGTCACGGAAGCCCTCTCCCACCTTAAACCTTTTTCACTGACTGCCCCACACCTCTGGAATGCCCTTCCCCTCAGTACCCGACTAGCACCCTCTCTATCCACCTTTAAGACCCACCTTAAGACACACTTGCTTAAAGAAGCATATGAATAGCACTGTGGATATTCTGAACACGATACATAAAGCTTGGCCCCCTGCAGACGCACTTACCAGAACTCCCTCCTCCTGTCTCTGTACGTTCTCCCTACCTACCAATTAGACTGTAAGCTCCTCAGGGCAGGGACTCCTCTTCCGAAATGTTACTTTTATGTCTAAAGCACTTATTCCCATGATCTGTTATTTATATTATCTGTTATTTATTTGATTACCACATGTATTACTACTGTGAAGCGCTATGTACACTAATGGCGCTATATAAATAAAGACATACAATACAATACAATTGTAAGCCCTTTGGGGCAGGAACTTAGGGCCTCATGCAGAGAGCAGCGCTATTTAAAATTGGAGAGGGGAATAAAAAGTAGGTTTAATGGAGAGTTTTATTCTCCATATGCAGAAATGGGCGAAATCCGCTATTTTTAGCATTACTGCATGTGGAGAATTGTAAATGAGGAGATGCGCGCAGCTGAAAGGGAAAAAAAAAATCGCGCATTTTTTTTTTCCCCTATAGCCGGCGAGCTCCTGCTTCTTGCCAACTTTAGTTGGCGGAGAAAATTGAAGAAAATCGCGCCAAAAACAGCCGCTAGATGGCGAGCGCGCCTTTCTGAATTCGGATATTTTTCAGACTGGCGAGATGTAGTTTTTCGCCAGCCGCGCGGCGAGATTTTCAAATAGAAAAAAAAAATGGCGCGTTTTTCCAACCTCTCCATTTTCAACTGTTTTTTGCGCGATTTTCTCCGGAAAATGGCGAGATTTTAAATAGCGCTGCTCTCTGCATGAGGCCCATAATGTCACGTTTATGTCTGAAGCGCTTCTTCCCATTATGTGTTATTTGTATTATTTGTCACTTATATTATTATGTAATAATAATAATAGCATGTTCTTGTATAGCGCTGCTAGTTTAATGTAGTGCTTTACAGAGACATTTTGCAGGCACAGGTCCCTGCCCCGTGGAGCTTACAATCTATGTTTTTGGTGCCTGAGGCACAGGGAGATAAAGTGACTTGCTCAAGGTCACAAGGAGCTGAAACCGGGAGTTGAGCCAGGCTCCCCTGCTTTACACTCTCAGTGCCAGTCTTTACTCACTGAGCCACTCCCTCTCCCCGTATGTCACGTATATTACTGCTGTGAAGAGCTATGCACAGTACATTAATGGCGCTATATAAATAAAGACACACATACATATATAATAGAGGCATACTGTATGTAGAAGATTCATCAAAAGGTTACCAACTGATTTCAATTCACTCTGTTTACTAATGAGCTGGAAAATAACACATTCATAAAAGTAAATAAAAAATTAAACTACAGGCATTGAATAGTGTTAAACAGGAGAACATTTAACATATAAATGGGAGTGCAGATTTGTTCTATCCTATGCATTCCATCACCGCATGAAATAACACCAAGGCTCAATTCCAGCAGGTCAGTTACGTGAAAGGTGCATCATATAAAAAAAAATCACACACCATATAAAAAACAATCCCTAACATGGGCGTACCTATCTATTCTTCAACTTGTCACTCAAACACACTGACAATACCCAGAAGACTGGGAAGAGAGGTTAAACTGATATAAGAATTGCACTTCTCACCGATATACAATATATATTTGTTGGAAAAGGATCCACATTAGTCATCAACGCATGAAGGGGTTCAGGCACTAACTGAAATGTCCCTGCTACAACCCTAAACCCCAGGGGTGCTCAACTCCAGAGTTCAAGATCCCCCAACAGGTCAGATTTTAAAGATATCCCTGCTTCAGAACAGGGGACTCAATCAGTGGCTCAGTCTTTGGCTGAGCCATCTGTGCTGAAGCACTGATATCCTGAAAACCTGACCTGCTGAGGGGGGTTCTGGGGGACTATTTTTGCCCTTATTACCTCTGCCCCTATTTTGCCACATGCAGTAAATGTGTGTGAGCCTGGGAAACTGCATGACCTCCATTCATTTTTAACAACCCGTCTACAATTCAGGGGATATTGGCGAATGGGCATAGGATGCTGGAAAAGGATGGCTATGAAACGGCTTCCGTGCTCGGTGCCATCTCAGGAACAGCTGGACAGCACGGATTTGCAATGTTGGTCTTTGTAACGAGATTGTTGTTGCCATGGCAAAGTTGCAGTGGCTCAGAAATACACTAATTATGTAACATAATGATTAGAGATTAGGCATTCAGTGATTCCACTTTTCAAGACATACAAATCATGTTTGCAATGCATTTCTTTTAACCCTATGATAAGGGATTAACTCCTTCTGCGCTGCAGGGCCATTCAGCATATTGCATCACCTCCAGAACGGATGGGGCTGAAGTGACATTGTCCTGTTACTGGCCACTTTCAAATAAGTGAATGAGAACGCAGCAACAGTGTGGACACCTCAACCCGCTCACCTTAAAGTCCTGCTGCTTTCCAAGGTCCTAAAATAAAAAGCAGTGCTATTCCACAAGACATCTTCTGCTGCTGGAGGCCACCATATCAGCACTTTGATGTGAATGTGTGAGAAGGTGTCTTCTGGCACCAGAAGGTGTCTTGTGGAATAGTATAGCTCAGCAAATGTGGGTCAAAGAGTGTGAACAAGTTACTTTATAGAGATGATCTAAAAGTTTTTTTTTTATTAAGGACAGTTTGCAGCCAGTGATTCTGTATTATTATGTTTTCTGGGTGGTGCCGTTTCCTGTCTATCTCGTTAGCTTTTGAACACCACTATTTTTTCCAGTGGTTCTTCCCTTCTCCGTATCATTGGTTCTCTGTCTGTCAATGTATAATTTTCCAAGCAGTTACATGTTTTGTGGTTGATCATCTTTGTCTCTCTTGTCTTAGCCCATTTTTGAAAAAGAAAAATGCTCATGTTTTCATTTATTTATTTCTTACAACATTTATATAGCGACTTATCCAGGGCGCCGTACATTAGCTAGTAAAACAAAGGTGTGGTTACATGTAGATTTGATTATAGAGTAATTGTTAAGATGTCATTGCGATGGGCAGGGGTGGGAACATTATGGTCGGGCTATGGATTGGGTGCATGGAGAATTTGCTTGGTTGGTGGGCAGGGGTGGGAACATTATGTCCAGGTTATGTGCATTGAGAGCTTGCATGGTTGGTGGGCAGCTTCGCCTTGGGCCTTCAACTCTTCCAGCCAGGGCATTATTGGCCAGTAATGCCCCGTTCTTCGGGGATTATTACTTAAACAACTTTTTGTGCTGGATAATGAAAACATTTATTGGTTTATGGGTTAGGTGCATTGAGAGCTTGCTTGGTTGGTGGGTATGGGTGGGAACATTATGGTCAGGCTATGGGGTAGGTGCATGGAGAGCTTGCTTGGTTGGTGGGTATGGGTGGGAACATTATGGTCGGGCTATGGGGTAGGTGCATGGAGAGCTTGCTTGGTTGGTGGGCAGGGGTGGAAACATTATGTCCGGGCTATGGGTTAGGTGCATTGAGAGGTTGCTTGGTTGGTGGGCAGCTTCGCCTTGGGCCTTCAACTCTTCCAGCCAGGGCATTATTGGCCAGTAATGCCCCGTTCTTCGGGGATTATTACTTAAACAACTTTTTGTGCTGGATAATGAAAACATTTATTGGTTTATGGGTTAGGTGCATTGAGAGCTTGCTTGGTTGGTGGGTATGGGTGGGAACATTATGGTCAGGCTATGGGGTAGGTGCATGGAGAGCTTGCTTGGTTGGTGGGTATGGGTGGGAACATTATGGTCGGGCTATGGGGTAGGTGCATGGAGAGCTTGCTTGGTTGGTGGGCAGGGGTGGAAACATTATGTCCGGGCTATGGGTTAGGTGCATTGAGAGGTTGCTTGGTTGGTGGGCAGGGGTTGGGGTCAGGTCTCTGGATTTAGTCTCGTCGGTGACGGGAGATGGGTATGACAGTGGGGACAGAGGAGGCAATTGGATCGGTGAGGTGTGTGACCTTGGAGTGTTTTGGAGAGACTTTAGGATGGTTTAGGAAAGGATGAGGCTGGGGGAGATCATGGGTGTTGGGGATGGTGGGGTGAGGGAGGTTATGTGATAGGAGGTTAACAGGGAATCATAGAATGTGATGGAGAAGACATGAGTTTTGTGTTTTTCTGAAGATAGTTAGGGATGGGGCAGATTGGATGTGGTGGGGGAGCTTGTTCCAGTGGAGGGGCAAATGATCGGAATTGAGAAGAGGTTCAGGAGGATGGGGGGGGGGAGGGTTGTGGCATTACCTTTCAACTTAAAGCCTCACCCTCTCCTCCCCCCAGCACCTCACATCACCCTCCCCCACTGCATCTCACATCCACCTCCCCCTCTGCATCTCACATCACCCTCCCTCGCTGCATCTCACATCCCCCTCTGCATCTCACATCACCCTCCCCCGCTGCATCTCACATCCCCCTCCCCCTCTGCATCTCACATCAAATCATCCCGCCCTACACATCGCGTGCGCACCTTCTGTACCCTGCCTTCAAGCCTACGAACTTTCGGCGCGGGGCTTACACAGGAGGCCGCCCACAACAGCAGCAGAGAGAGGTCTGCTGCAAGGGGGGGAAAGCTTGGGCCCAGTACCCATGTGCGGAGCCGCCTGCCCCAGGGCAGCTGGAGAGAGGTGTGTGTGTGTGTGTGTGTGTGTGTGTGTGTGTGTGTGTGTGTGTGTGTGTGTGTGTGTGTGTGTGTGTGTGTGTGTGTGTGTGTGTGTGTGTGTGTGTGTGTGTGTGTGTGTGTGTGTGTGTGTGTGTGTGTGTGTGTGTGTGTGTGTGTGTGTGTGTGTGTGTGTGTGTGTGTGGTTTTTTTGGTGACAATTTTCAGGTTTTTTCCCTGTCAGATTTTTTTGGGATGGCACTGCCATGAAAGAAGTTTCACTTCAATAACCAACCCCCACAATCCTACATGACCTCTACAACTACTCATGTTTACAAACTGATATTTTACAAACTCCCCTTGTGTCCAATGTAATCTTTAATTGAAATAAAGGAAACAAACCATAGTGGGGGTTTTGGTGTTTCTTTTTAAAGAAATTCCCCAAGTGAATACATGTTTATGCTTTTGTTCAGATTATTTATATAAAGAAGAGACAGGATCTATAAACAACTGGCTTTAAGTTTTTGAGATATTAATTCAAGTTTAATGTTTTCATAAATTAGCCAAAAGCAAACATTCTACAATGTAACGACCATGGGAACACACAGAGTATTTATACATCCCACCGATTCTATATATAGATTCTATATATAGATTGTTCTAGACACTTAAATTCATCACTTATGATTTTCCACATTTTATTGCCAGTGTACTATGAATAATTTTTTTTCAGTGGTTGTATCTGAGACTTCATTTAATCACATGGAAACAGGGTTCCACGATTTGGGATATACCTTTACCTACTGTTACGTTATGAAAAGGAGACACTAATATACTGATCAAGCTGCCCAGAAAATGTTTCTAGTTAGCATATTATAAGTAATAATCCCAGAAGAACAGGGCATTACTGGCCAATAATGCCCCAGCTAGGTTACAGTCACTCAGCTTCGCCTTGGGCCTTCAACTCTTCCAGCCAGGGCATTATTGGCCAGTAATGCCCCGTTCTTCGGGGATTATTACTTAAACAACTTTTTGTGCTGGATAATGAAAACATTTAGACAATGAACATGAGAACATTGGAACATTGGAACGTTTTGGAAACAGTGGATTGCAAAAATAAATGTGTTCTATTAATAAACCGACTCATTGTGACAATACATGAGCTTCTCTTCCATTCAGTCACTGTTATCCGGGGAAACAATCTACTGGTTAATTCATTATGTTTCTCTTTGTAGCAGATTTCAGACAAAGCCCATTTGTGCAGAAAGGTACAAAGAGGTGGTTTTACACTCCATTGATACCCTCAAGCTGATACCTATTCCCTTGCAGTTCATATAACCTTAACATAATATGGTTGTCCCTGTGCCTACAAATCAATGGATCATATTTGAAGTTGATCAAAGCATAAGCATAGCCCAATGGCATATGATATATTGAATCATATTAGTTTTTATACAGTGCGGTACAAAGCTTTTTCTATCACAATTTTCTCTCTGATGTTGTTCAGAGATAAACAATATATATATATATTTATTTTTTATAAAGAACATTGAAATAAATATCGTTCACACTGTGAAACTTTTTTTAATAAAGTATTTTAATTTTGTGAACCTTGCATGTTCTCTTCCAAAGAAATTCAATGCCGTTAATTAAAGCCAGTCTTAAGACATTTGTATTTGAAACATTATATAGTCAGTTCAGTTTAGAGGCAACACAATCAGGTAAAATAACCAGAGTTATGGGGCGATTTCACTCTTCTCAAAAGTACACTAATCTTAGGTTGAACTTGAAATAGTAGATTATTTTGTATTCCTGATATAAAATATTTTTTTATATACTTTTTTTTCTTCTTCAGCTTTTCAGTCAATTAAATTATTACGGATTATGACAATTTTCAGCAGCTAAAAAAATGTTGGTGAAAGAAGAATTACATTAGAAAATGTTGAGCTTGAATAAGGTCTAAATGTACCTTTAAATTTAGGACAATTTTAGAGATAGAAATTGTGTAGAAGTCTAAGACATATGTAATCAAAAACTGAATTGAATAGTAAAGAAAGTAATAAAACACCAACACTGATGTTCAAAGACAGATGACATTTGTACAAAAAATCAGTCAACAGCAAATATATGCATATGACATTATACTATTGTAATACAAAAAAAACTTTACCATCAAATAGGGTAAAAAATAAAAGGCTGAAGCGCAAGTGACTGGACATTTCGGGCTAGAAAAGGTGCCCTTTATCAAGAGTCGGTAGTGGTGGGAATAGGGCTGGTTAAGGGTATTTCGGCACCCTATGGAGCCTTCAGCCATGCACCTCCCTTCCCCCAAATAATGTTCAAATTGGGGGGGTTTTCTAACTAAAAAATTACAATGTTATACCTAATAGATTATTTTGTAACATTCATACACACTCCCCCTGCTTCATCCCTCCCTGATTCTCCATCCCTCATTCTCTCCCCCCACCATCCCTCATTCTCACACCACCCTCCATCATCTTCTCTCCCTCATCCTCCCTCTCTTATCCTCTCCCACCCCCCTCCCTCATCCCCCTTCCTCATGCTCTCAACCTCTCCCTCATTCTCTTCCCCTCTCCCTCATTCTCTCTCCCCCTTTCCCTCATTCTCTCTTCCCCCTATCCCCTCTCTCCCTGTCACATTTTCCCCCTCCCTCTCTCCGTCTCATTCCCTCTCCCCCTGACACACACAGAACAGCCACAGAAAACACACGCAGAACAGAACAAATACACGCGTACAAACACACCCTCGCCTCTCTCTGATCCATGCTGTTTCCTCCTCTGCTTGGCCCCACCCACTGGCTCCTTACACCTCCTCCTGATTGGCTTCTACTGGGTAATGCAGCCAATCATGGAGGAAACTGCCCCGCAACTGCCCTGCTCTGGGTGATCGGGGAAATCCTTGCACGAAGCAAACTAGGCGCTGCTGCCGCCTAGTTGGTCTAATGGTTAAACCGTCCCGGGTTGGAAAAAAAATAAGGCATATATACTCACAGATCATCTCTCATGTGTTAATGCTGATTACAGGTGTGAGCACTGACTTCTAGGCGCATGACGTCACTCAAAGATTGAGTGTATGTCAAAAGAACTTTATGAATGTGTGTAAAGGGTGCATTACAAATACACAATATATAACATAAGTAATAAACTAATCATACCACCCATCACAGTATTGCCACCACATACACATTCATCAATGCCTGCTGTACATTGTACACATCTATCTTTGGTACAATTGTGACCTGAATATCGAATATAAATCATTTTTGAACATCAGTGTTGAGGGTCTTATTTCTTTCTTTCTTGACTATTCAGCTTAATGTTTTCATTACATATTGACCTTTGGTGGTAATGAGAGATCCCATTTGAACAATAGCCATACTTTTATATACTTATAGTGATTCATTTTTATAGATTTAGCCCCGATATCTAACCTGTTGGGGACCTACTGATGTTCCATTTTACTTTTCTGATTGGTGATATTTGTAAGTCTAAGACATAAACATTTGGAAAAGTCTCTAGTCTTCCTCCCTCTTATCACAAAATCCGTCTTCTGCCGTATTTTATCCTTACTTCAGGAATAAGAACAGGAGCCAGACATATTGTAACTGGGAATAACACAAAGATTTGGAAAACCTTTATAATACCAAAAAATGTTGGCGCTCTGGAAATACAACAAAGATTACACACATGCCTAATAGACAAGAGATTAAAATCTATATATAGATAGCGAGAGGTGAAACCCCAAACCCCATTTTATTATGTGTTTAACGTTACTCCCTGGTTCAGGACATACAAAAATACATCTATACATAAATAATTGAGAAGCACATATTAATGTTTTCAATTAGGCACTTTGTATTGTACCCTTAGTATCCACGATTTACTAACAAGCAAAACAAGTATACCAGTACATGATTCAGTTTAAATATTCTAAAGGGATATTCAAATGGAGTACACACAGGGTAATAATATACAGAGACTGTTTGACCACCCCAAGCATATAAGACAAATGATGTCTCCTCCAGCACAAACATAGACAAAAACAAAAAGTTTCCAAAGGTTTACTGCACATAAAGGTGTACATCAGAAGGATAAATCATGATTTATTTATTTTTATTAAAAATAGGGGGGTGGGGGAGAAACAATGTTATCACAACTATAATTGAAGCAAGCCCCAGGTGCATGGAAGATGACACAAAGGGAAAAATATCACAAACACAACATTGCATGGGAATTACAGGAGTAGGTTTGTAACTCCACATATCCTCACGAGGACTCGGAGGACAAAATGAACATGGACACAGACAGGATGTAACCAGGGGATAAAGGGTGACACCATACGATAAATATAAATTAAAAAAAAAAGGTTTGATATCTTTTTAAAACCAGAGACAGAACATGAAACACAGACAGAGCTCAGTGCACATCCAGTGAAACCTATACACGGTACAGTGCCTAAATATAAATGTATAGATATCTATTAAATAAAATGGTCTTGTATGTTTTACAAATCTTGTTCAGCTGGTCTTAGCTGATTGGAAGGTGGCTCTTCCTATCTTGTTGAAGCTCACCCCTTCCCACATTTAAATAGTTAAAAGCTCACTCCATAGCATCTCCCACTCTCAGGGGAACTTGCCTGCTTGCAGTATGATTGTGACAAATCTAATACAGAGTGCTTTTCCTGGTAATGTACAGGTTAATAAAAGCTTCAATCAGACTTAGAACTATGCAACTAATTTTGACAGATTTATTATAAATCATTCTTCCTGGTAATGCACAGGTTATTAAGAATTTATATTAATGTTAGGGACCCTTAAGATGTGGTCTGCCATGTAGTGGCTCAGGGGCTTACAACACTTTGGCCAAAATGTTAAACTAAAAGACCATTTTATTTAATAGATATCTATACATATATATTTAGGCACTGTACCATGTATAGGTTTCACTGGATGTGCACTGAGCTCTGTCTGTGTTTCATGTTCTGTCTCTGGTTTTAAATATATATTGCTATGCTCAGTAGCACTCCTCTGTGACACCTATATGCTTATATATATATTGTGGTTATTTTGGGGGTTCAATATGAGCTTGCAGGTGTCCTGTATGTTTGATATCTTTTTAGAAAGGAAAGGTATACAGGGATATACCAAATAAGTATACATGGGAAGGATGTTGATCCAGGGAGAAATCCAATATTTGGAGTCAGGAAGGAATTTATTTTTCCCCTTATGAGATATCATTAGATGATATGTCACTGGGGTTTTTTGTTTGCCTTCCTCTGGATCAATATACTGTAAATACAAATACAGGATAAGTATTTATTGTCTAAATTTAGCATATGTTGAACTTGATGGACGTACGTCTTTTTTCAATCTCATCTACTATGTAACTATGTAACATCACACCGACAGGAGGGCAATAGATCCATGGAAAAGCCAAGCAACGGATATAAGGACATGAAGTACCAAAGTGTCAACCAAATAAGAAAGGCCCCTTCTAAACAAGGTCATAGTTGAGGTCACTGACAGTAGGGGGTTCCTTTGGGGGTAATGGGTCCTTGTCTCCCAGTGGATGTAAATATATATATACCCTCCCAAGAAACAACACAAGTTCAGGTCTTCATTCATACCATATGTCACCATGTATTCAGTTGTCTGATCCAGAAGGCCTCTCTGGAGTAATGACCCAAGACTGTCACCACCTCTGCGTGGTTTGTATATACCCTCAACAACCTGGAATCATAGCTGGCTTACATTAGGCCCTGCTTATGGGAAGTGGGGAGTGAGACACTGGTGTATCCTTGTCGTGTCTACGAATGGCTACCGTATGTTGTCTTATCCTGTTCTTTACCATACAGTATGTGTTGTCTCTCCTATGTATATGTGTTGTCTCTCCTATGTAACCGAGCCCATGAGCGCCTTTGATTAAGTATACAACGTACTGGGAGAGACAGGCATAATAACCTTTAATCTCCTACAGATCTGAGGATGTGTGAAGCAGTCACCCGTTTGGATACTTCAATCCATAAACTTGAAGACCTGTAACACATGTCCTACTGTCACAGGTCATGCCAAAGATACTAGGAACGATGCCCGATTCTTAACTCTGGGCTTTTCCTTCACTGCAATTTACAGACCTGTGGCAATCTCGGACGACATCTCTAATAGCCATTCAGCTCCCATCGCAAGATGTTCTCATGATTTCATTTAGCATTGAAAAGAATATGAAATCCTTAACTTCTCATCATGATACGGGGCCCTCTGAGAATGAGCAGTAAGATAAAATTCTGTTTTCAGAGTAAGATTTTGTCTGCTTGTTATATTGTCTTTCTTGCCACCACACACCAGGGACACGAATGAAAATCAATAAGATAAAAGGTATATTTTAAAAACTAGGCGCTGAGGCCATTGGCGGGTATTTTATCTCACGGTTTCTACTTCATTTTCTCTGTAAACAGTGAATACAGTATAGTTATACAGAAACAGTCATTATTCACTATTACTCTCCACATTAGATGCAGTTGTAATTCATATGATGAGCTTCAGCACTTCACAAATCCTCGTAATCAGCTAATAGAGAAAATAGACTTTCAGTGGTTCAGAGATTAGAAAATATGGAAAGAAGGAAAAATGGAAATCTTTACAAAATTCAGAACCTAAATGTTGAATGTATTATTATCTAGTTCTTTGCATTTACCCCCATTGTAGTTGTAATAAGGGCTAATATTTCAGCATTCAATGTTTTTATAAGATATTGATTTTTTTTATTTACCCCTATCAGAACCAAAGGGGTGGACCGAGGCTCTTCCATATCTAAAGATGTTTTGTGTTGTCGGTGTTGAAATACAAATACAAATAATGCTGCCGGACTACAAACATGACCGCGGGAGGGTGATAGCCGTGACTACATCTCCTAATCAAACCCTGACCCACAACCATTTTTTTATCCAACGGGTACATATTCTGTCCAGTGCAGACAGGGCCCTTTTATACATTAGGCCGACTAGGCACAGTGCCTCGGGCCTACGAACCTGTTAGGGCCTACAATATTTCACTTGAAAAAATACCTAAACAAAAAAAAAATCACAAAATAAGAGAAAACAGTCCATTTTAATTTCAAATGCCTTTGAAGTATTGATACCTTTAAATATCGAAACAAAAGTATCGATGCCAAATATCGCTGGTATCGAAAGAAACAAGCAAACGATGAAATTAGCATAAACATGAGTAAAAATATCGGACACACAGGCCTCTAGAAATAAAAGTACCCAGGGCCTACGAAGGTCTTAAACCGGCCCTGGCTATGCTGATCAAGGGATACAAAAATCATTGAAACAAAAACGTGTCGTGTGGAATGAGCCATGGGGGTCACCCAGAGATCATCCATGGTCTCCCCATGTCTGTTTTTTTATGCTATGGCCTTGGAGCAGCGTGGAATTCTGCTTTAATATACAGTACAGTTATACAGAGTATTTTATTTTTAATCAGAATAGTAATTTGCAGCAGACTCAGAATCTAACATGCATTTGCCGATATTTTTATAGGTTATTTGAAAGATGCCTTTCTGGGAGAGGTCACGGTCTTATATAGAAATGATCGAGTCTCAGCACTTAAAGATGACAATAAGCAGGTATTTTATCATTCATCATTTTTGTGTAGTGGGCTCCACGCAAAGATAAAAAAGAATATTTGTCAAGGACCGCTGGTAGAACATGAGAATATTGTCACTTTAACTGAGAGATAATAAAGGTAATCCACTATAAACTAACTGTCGGTCAGGTTTATCCGGAGTAATAGGCCCCTATGCAGAGAATCAATGGTCTATACCAGGGCTGGCCAACTCCAGTCCTCAAGGGCAGGTGTTTAAGATATCCCTGCTGCAGCACAGGTGGCTCAATTTGTGGCTCAGTCACCTGTGCTGAAGCAGGGATATCCTTAAAACCTGCTTTAAAAACTTCCCATAAAGCCAGAGGATCACAAGCAGGCTCTTTCTCTGAAAGACAATAGACGGCTTAAATCCAGCCTCCAGCTAACAGGTTCCTGGTCTGCTGCAGTGTGTTCCTGATCCTGGCTGTGTTACAATAGCATGTCTATCTGGTAAGGGTTGGGCTGGTGGAGATACAGCAAGGTACCTGGCACCCGGTTGACACATACCCTAGTGTAGGTTCGGGAACCCAACGTTACACCAGGATCACTAATGAAGGGCCATTTGGAATTCAAACTGGGGCCTGTCACATCAAAGCAACCTATGTTATCATAATCCATTATTATCACTTGAATTATCAAAATAGGGGCCAGTGCACCCTGTGGGAGAAACTGTGGACACATGGACATGTTGTATCACATAGTTTGGACATCTCCACTAATTATTCCTTTCTGGGTGAAATGAAAGGACAGTTCCACCCAACACTAAGAATTGACATCTCGTTGGATACTGTGATAATGATCCTGGGTAAACCAGTCCCAGATATCCCTCCCTCTACTAATAAATTAATTGCACATCTGCTTAAGGAAGCAAATGAGTAGCTCCATGGCTGATAATTAACCTTTGCCCCTTGCAGACACACTTAACAGAACGCCCTCCTACTGTCTCTGTACGTTCTTCCTACCAACAAATTTGATTGTAAGCTCTTCGGAGCAGGGACTCCTTTTCCTAAATGTTACTTTTATGTCTGAAGCACTTCTCCCCTTCATATGTTATTTATATTGTTATTTATATTGTTATTTATATGATTGGCACGTATATTACTGCTGTGAATAAATAAAGACATACATACTAATACTAATTGATTGACCTATTTTGTATATTCAAATGTAATTACCATCCTCCCCCCCCCTTTATTATTATTCCCTACCCCCTCCTCTTTTTCTTATTTCTGTACCCCATCCCATATAACACAACTTAATAATAAATAAAAATGTTCGGTGGAAAAAAAGCAAAAAAAACATAATTCCAGTGTTATAGTTTTATGCGCAATACTGTGAAACATTACATAAGAAGCAACCTCGTTTTAAGTAGAAGCTTTCGCCCAATGTTCCGTTTCTATATCTTAACCATAACATGTCACGGTGTCTAGAAAATCTTTTCTGGTTCTGTATCTGCAATCAACTAATTAGATACCTCTGCCTGAGCTGGAAATGGGAAGCGTACACTAAAGCGATTGCCCTACTTATGCATTTACTCTTAGGAATGCTAAAATGGATTAAAATTCATAGCAGAAGGCGTTTGACCCCAGGAGACAGGAGGACCTGAAATAACCTTAATATCCTGTCAGCTTGTATTACTCGCCCCAGCATTTCCTGGTCTCTGTGTTCAGAAAACACTACTGATAGCCAAATGGTATTCATTTTTAAGAAGTAAGAAGCAAGATCATAGTGAGAAGCTCCATACTGTTCCTTCTCTTTTGCCGACGGTGTCCACCAGGGGCAGATGGTATATCGCTGTCGATCCGGGCGATTCCGTGAAGAGCGGCCCTCCTCCTGTATCGTGGCATGATCGTGACGTTGCGGCGTAATGTGACGCCGTGTTGTCACAGCAACACTTCGCCATGTAGTATCGTGTTGTCATGGCAGCTCGTCGCCATGTGACATCGGGTCGCCATGACAATGCAACGCTACAGGAGGAAGGCCGCTTCCAGAGAAGGTAAGACACGCCCCCTGTCACTCACTCCAATACACACACCTCCAGCTCCCTCCTCCGGTCAGGCGGAAATTGGACGGCACTTACCTGCAGGCGAGGAAGACCGCGGCGACATCTGCGAGCAGCAGCAGACGTCCTGGTGGCGGTGGCAGCAACAGTAGTCTGTGTTCAGCCGACGGTAGCAGCAGGAATTCAGCACACAGCTGATACCAGTGTGAGCCGGGAAACCATGTGACCGGAGCAGGAGCGTTCGTTCCTATTGGGCAGCCGGCTCCTCCCCGGCTGCTGCTGCTCCCTGGTGTCGCCGCGGTCTTCCTCACCGGTCTTCCTCACCTTCCGTCGCCGGCTGCAGGTAAGTGATGATGTATTTTCAGCTACTCTGACATTACCCGGCGCTGGTTCCTTGCCAGTGCCGGGCCCAGCCCCTTGCTGCCGGGTAATGACCGGGTAGCTGAAAAAGCGCCGGGTACCGGGTAATTACCCGGTGCTCGGTACATCACTAAAAGGAGAGTATTGCAGGAGATCAGGGGAATGGGTAACCGCAGCACCGATCACTCAATAGGGCAACCCACCCAGGTTTTCCATAAAATTCTGTCTTTATCTGAGCCACTGATTGAACCACCTGTGCCGAAGCAGGTATATCCCGAAAACCTGACCTGTTGGTGGCCCTTGAGGCCTGGAGTTGGCCACCCCTGCTCTAAGCTCTGGACCTATTGGTAGGCGCAGCAAAAAGGTTTCTTTGTTGAGGTCCCGCTTGAGATATATCAAACGGCATCCATTGTATCCCTTCACTGAAAAATATGGACTGTCAGAATTCCGGAGCTTTCCGGCAGCAAAGGACAATGGGGCTTTAGTCACAAGAAAGGAAGAGCAGAGGCTCCACGGATTTTAGAAATGCAATAATTTATTTGCATTTATTTCTTTATAAATGATTGCATTTATCAAATCCGTAAAGCCCGTACTATACCTGCCTTGCGTATCCTGTACTTGGGTTGCAGCGGGCCTTCCCTCATTGAGTTGGAGAGCTCCAGTATTAGTATCTCAGATTTATTTGACATTTTCCCACAATACTTTGCTTTACTCATGGCTTTCATACCTACACATACTAAAGGTCGATAAATGAAAACCTCTGCATTATCACTAACACCAGTTGTACTTATTCAGCTTTTCACGAAAGCCAGCAAAGTAATGATAAGGGGTTTTTTTACCACTGAAATAAGTCAGCGCTGTTTTTATTGCAATGTGGGTGCAAATGAGTAATTAATACCAAATTAAAGCAGCAATACTACTTTCCCACCTATTTTTATATTTAAAGCATGTGGCAGTGTATAATTCTACCTTCTTACCTAAACTGTCAATCGTTTGGTACTCCTGTTATAAATCTGTAAAAATCCTGATTTTTTTTTCGCCTACCATAATGGCCACCTTTAGTTTTTAATCAATCCTTTAGGCAATGTGACTCAGCAGCTACAATGTATCCTTATATTACTATACTAAGGTAACATTATTGTTAGTTTGCAGCTTAAACTGCTGGAAATATTGGCAACAAATTATCCCAAATAGCACAGTGTTGCAAAGATTTTTCACTGCTTGGGAGGTGGGCTAAAGCCGGTTTTAGGCTGCACTTATAGTGCGCGCGACGGCGACACGATGAAGGACGTCACCCGTCGCCATCGCCACCCATGAAAGTTATAATTTAACTTTCAGCGACGTCGCTGGTGACCTGGCCATTGATTGGTTCAGAGGCTGTCACATGTGGCAACAGCCTCTGAAAAATCAAATTTTACCGGCTTCCAAATTTTTGGTCGCTACCGTCGCGCCGCGCTTACTATAAGCGCTTGCGACGGCGGCAATGCTTTTGTTTTCGGCCGACGTCGCGTCGCCGGCACTATAAGCGCAGACTTAGACATCAAAACATGCTTTAAAACCCATTAGAAATGGCATTAAGAGTTGAATAAAAATAAAATAAAAAAACAGTCACTATTATCTAATACTACAGAACTGTTTATATATATATATTTTAAAAACATAAGGATTTCACTGCTGCTTTAAATACGCACACAGTATTCACTAAATACCTGTCAAATCAAGCTACCCCCAAAAAACATCGCCAATGTTTATCATCAACAGGTGTTAGGCCTAACATTTATGATGTAGAGGTATCTGTACCCTGTTAGCCGAGCTTAATAATAATAATAATAATTATTATTATATATATATATATATATATATATATATATATATAATGGCCACTATGTACATAAGCAAAATAAGACTATACAACCTAGAATAAAGTGATACATATTATTCACACTATAAGATACATGAATATATTAACCCTTCAGTAACACAAGTGGCCATCTACTCATGGTCAACCCCTGACTAGCTGGTCACTTGTGCTCAACTCCAGTCCTCAGGCCCCCCGACACCCCTGCCGACAGGTTAGGTTTTCAGGATATCCCTGCTTCAGCACAGGTGGCTCAAGCAGTCGCTGCTTCAGCACTGGTGGCTCAATCAGTCCCTATTTCGACTGAGCCTCTGATTGAGCCACCTGTGCTGAAGCTGGGATATCCTGAAAACCTGACCTGTTGTTGGGGGGGGGCTTACAAACTGAAGTAGAGCACCCCTGATCTAGTGAATCTAGCCCTATGTGTTTGGGAGTGTGCTGCTAATAACAGAGGAGACACTGAGGGTGTGATGCAGTCGGGAATTCTTTATGAAAAAGAGGCACAAATAGTGTTATGTGCATCTTATGTCCGAGTGTCACTGTGTTTGCTCCATGCTTACCTGCTTACCTGCTTAACACTTACTGTGTCCACGGGACAGATCTGGTAAGTGCCAGCATGCCAGGGTCCCTGGTGGTGTACCAGGTATGCCACTACTATTTTATTCGTTCTCTTGGGGGGGTTGCGCTCACCGCTCAGCACTCACCGCTCAGCGCTCCACCGGACGTCTGAACACGGTCAAACAGAAATGGAGGTCACTCCTCTTCTGTTCTCGGTCGCAATTCCAGAATTCTGGTAGCAGTCGGACCTCCAGTAACGTAAAGGGTCATTGAGAAGGTCATTGAGAAGGTCATTGAGTGCACCAGTCATTGTTCTACTTGTATTACCATCACATATATTCGCCAGGTCCTAGGCCCCTTATCAGTGTAACAATCTGAATGAAATGTAGCAAACTCTCTTACATTGGAATAAAGACATGCAAAATGCTGTTTTATCCAAACAAACCATTTGGTGCTTTCTTTACATTTAAACTTAACCCTTTAGTGTTTTGTTGATGGTGTTTGCATGTTGTGGCTGGTAAGTGTTCATGGGATCCGCCTTACAATAAATGCTATGTTATTATATTGTACATTACGTTTTTCAGACAAATTTGGTCCATTCTTCTGATTTGACGAATGTCTTTTTATGTGTATAATATGTTTTGGAAACTGATAAATGAAATAGTAATGTGTATCTATGGCACTTTGTAACTGAATCAAGTTTCCACAGCTACAGCAGTCTCATTTCATGAAAATAAGGTAGTGCAGCAGTTCTCAACTACAGTCTTCAAGACTGGTTGTAAGGATATCCCTTCTTCAGCACAGGTGGCTCAGTCGTAGACTGAGCCATCTGTGCTGAAGCAGGGATATCCTGAAAACCTGACCTGTTGGGGGTGGGGTTGTTTTAAGGACTGGAGTTGAGAACGTGACATTAAATAGACATTAATAGCCCTAGATCTAGAAGTGCTTACCTTTATGTTCTCTTATAAATGTTGATTATGTGTTTGTAGTTACTCCTTGGCTGGCAGAAAATAACATTATTGCTCTTTTATCCCAACACCATCGTTTTATTCCTCTCAGTTTTCAGTCACATTTACTAAAAAAAAAATTAAAAAAATCATAACTGTTAAAATAGAGGGAAAATGTGCCAGCGATGGAAAGACTTTTTATTCCAAAGAGTTGCTTTAATAAAAACTGGCCTCTGTATCTCTTAGAATTAGTTTGTCCTTCTGACCCTCAGACACTAACTCCAATCTTATTAGTTGGTTAGATTATTTTAAATCTTGAACTTCTTCTTGTGGGCTAATTAAAGTGACATGTAGGCTTCTTAATTGCTTTCATTGGAGAAAGCTTTCACTGACAAAAGTCCTAATTAATTCATTGGTCTCATCACTGGAAATGTGAGGTGTTGTTTTTTTTACCCAACTTCATCCCTCACTAGCTGACCTCTTCCCAAAGCTTTGCATTGAATAACGCTCATTTAGACTGTGATCACCGCGTTTGTAAACATGGCATGGAAGCGCAGTTATTTATTCTGAAAATAGGTCAGGTGACACCATTATAACTACCAGAAACCGGCTACTACCTAAATTCTCCAAGAAGAGATATTCGCCGGGTTGTATTAGGCTGCGGCCATGCTGCCGCTGAGCGCGCTCATGCTTGAGAGCAGTGACATCACCAACTCTCCAAGCATGAGCGCCGGGTGACCTGCAAAATTTTGCAAGCGAGAGCGGGGGGGGGCATGGATTGGGGCTATTTCTGTGTGTAATGTGTGTGTTTGTGTGTGTGTGTTCTGTGTGCATTGAATGCTGCTGAGCACGCTTGAAAGTCAATTTTGTTTGTCTCCCCAAGCGCCGAGATTGTACGTACGTGCCTGCGCACAAGCACGCACGCAGTGTGAGCGTGGCCATACCAATTGATTTTAATTGCAGTGAGCGCGCCAAAATCAGCCTTAAGCTCCAGTCGCAATAAATATGGAGAAACGTCGCTTAACTCCCACAATATTGGGGTGTGCTGCCTGGGAGATGAGGGAGGTGCCAAAGATGTACTAGCGGCTTCATAGAAAAAGAAATCCCACTGATGGTATACTCCACCGAACAAATTGTAGAGACATACTGGTAGATAATAAAACCTAGCTTTTACTATTACTCAAGTAGCAAACCTAGGTCTACTTTAAAATAGATACGGTGCTCCTACAGTAAATTGCAGTGAAGTTGGGAAGCTGTTCACCCCCCGAGGAGTGATAAGAACTGAGCTGATGAGCAGGTTATGGTAAGCAAGTTGTACACATAGAGTGTATCAGGATGAATCAGACTTGAATTAGAGCGCCTATTACAATGCTCAGTATGTGGAAAATAGCAAAAAGATAGAGGTCTCAGTGTAGTTTGGATCTCAGCAAAGTAAATATACATATCACAAGAGCAAAAAGGTGTTGATTAGTTATTTATATATATATAAATAACTGTAAATAGCAACACTATAGATACACACTTTAAAGAGCTGGAGTTCGATAACTATGTTGTGTTTTGTTCAGTAAAGCTGTTCATCTTTCCTATGATCAGTGGCTCTACCTCAGGGATGATATACCGTCCCCTCCCATTGGTTATAGATTAAATATGAAGCACTGTATATAAGACTTGCCGTTATCCTTCAGTTCACTTCTGTACTGGGAGACTGCTCCCCGTTCCACCACACTGCCCACAATGTTACGTCCTGATCAAAACACAACATCGTTATCAAACCGCGAGCAGCGTCATCGGAGCGTGGTGAATCTGCTCCATGCCATGCTATCTCTGCATGGCAGGAGAATCAGGGACTCCATTTTCTCTGCTACACTGCATTCCACCTTATTCTCACGGTAAAGTATCCTAAATGGATTACATATGGCTCTATAAACAGAAAGATAACGATGACAACATTGTAACCAAGACTGTTTAACGCAGCAAAACATGTAGCACTGCGGGTTTTTGTTGTTTTTTATTTTTCATTACAGTATTGAAGCAGGGGGTCTCTGGAACTGAACCCCATTAATTTCAGCTGCAGGGACCCCCTGCTTCCAGAGATAATTACCTCCGTATTGTGTGTCTGTGGAGTGTAAATGTTCAGGTCACGTGGGCCAATAGGAAGCTGCAAGGGATGGTGTGCCGGCGTCCTATTGGCTCACATGACGCGGGACATTTAATCCCCGCCATTTCATTAGGTACACCATTCCCTGGCTGCTACTACCGGCACCCCCTATTGAGGTGAGTATCTCTGGAAGCAGGGGGTTCCCGGAGCTGAAGCTAATGCAGTTCAGCGCCGGAGACCCCCTGCTTCAAACCTTTAGTTTATATATATTTTTTAATGTAAATTGAGCAGTTCTTCATGTTCTTCTGTTTTAAGCACCCTAACCACTTGCTTAGCGCACTTATAGCAGCACTACTGCTGCACACAATTAATGCAAGTGTTACTCAAACTTTAAACAGCGATCCACCAATGGATCTTCTATCCCCAAATTAACAAGCAATGAACCAACAATGGAGTGGCCTTACACAGATATATTATTGGGAGTATTTTAGTGGTAAGAACACTGCCTTTGATGCTGGTGATCCTGGTTAAGTCCCGGTGCCAGTTCTTAATTATTCTCGTGACCCTTATCTCCCATGCCTCAAGTGCCAACATTAGAGTGTTAGCTCTTTGAGTCAGGGAATCATTGTTCCTGCAAAATATTTTCATAGAGCACTGTGTACATCCTGAGCGCACTAAAATAAAAAGCAAGCTTATTAAATTACTGTATAGCACATATTCTGCGTCATTTTTGTTGTGTGTTTGGGGTCTGAACGTCTGACCCGAATTAGAATTAGATATATAACAAATCTTACCAAGCAAATATTAATCTGCAATGCACTTCTTGGGCAACCAAGGAGTTAAATATGGTAGAATATCTAAGTGCTTGCTTAGACTATTAATAAAAATGTACCTCTTTACAATGTTTTAGCGGTTTGCGCTCCCTTTAAGCATGACTAAATTTACTGGAAAGATTTGGAAAGCATTTTGCCTGGCGGTTTCTCAATATCATCTTCCATAACACGGAGACATCTGGTATAATTTCCCTCCACGTTTGCATAATTGGCTTCACCCCAGATATATTGTAACGACTGTTAGTATTAGGAAATAGGTTAATTTGAAAACGTTACGTGCATAAATTAAAATGAATTAAATTGAACCGTACCAAACAGTTTGTTTTTTTAAATTTAAAATCTGTCAAAGTAAATTTAAAAACAAACATGGTCACAGACCACGTGAGCCCGTATATGTTGATATGTAAAATATTTAGTTATGCATATTCGACCACATTTAAATGTTTGAAACAATGCACTAAAATACTGTACTTGAATAAATATACAGAGAAAAACATTTTATACACAACACTGTCCAAAACACTCGTTGGATTAAATAAAGAAACAAAGAGACAATAAAGATCAAATAAAGTTGAAACTCAGGCATCTGAAAAGTTAAAACTTCCAACAGTGTTTTTGGTCTCTAACTCAGTTATCTTTAACAGTAAAGAGCAATCCAAGCGGCACTTTTAACAAATATATATATATATATTTTGTTTTAATTTATGCAGCCTTGATTACCTTTATTGAAAACGAATTACCTAAGCTGCCGATTGATTAATTCTCCTGTGATCGATCAGCAAAGATCCTGCTTCTGAGGGTTCACTAAATGGCTGCCTTCCCGTTTCAAATCAATCCTTCAGTGGGTGTAACTCAGAAGCTACAATGTATCCTGATATTACTAAGGTAACATTATCTACTGTTACAGTTTGCAGCTCAAACTGCTGGGAATATTAGCAACATATTATCACAAACCGGAGAGTGCTGCAAAGATCTTGCACTGCTGGGGAGGTGGGATAAAACCTACTCCAGAAATCAAAGGGATGCTCAGTATATTAAAACTCATTAAAAATAGCAGGAAGATTGGAATTAAAAAAATGTAGCAAGTATTTTCTAATACTACAGAACAGATATATATATTTTTTAAAACAAACAAAAACCACATGTAGGATATTGCATGGATTGCTCCTGTAAGTGGGGTTAATACAGTCTGCTAGATCTGTAATTATATATGTTGCTGAGACAGGCTCAGCACTGGACTTGTATAGCTATTTGTCATCCGAGTTTTCCAAGATCTTTATAGTTTATTTAGAATTTCTACGTTGCCATTTTCAGTGGAAAATTCCCCTTGGAAACGCCGAAAGCGATTGTCAGCGGAACAGCCACTTCAGACCATATAGAATTACCCTCTTCATAATAAAGAAAAGCCCTAAACGGTAATAGGACAACCCCCAATGTTTTCTTGACACGAGGGTTCCTGGGAATATATACCAGCTTAGGAAATGTCAGGTTGAAAGATTTTGTCTGCAACTGACATATATCGATTGGAAAAATGAACTAAGAAGGTTGATGATTGAGAACTCCTAAGTGTTGTGACACCAATCGCCCAGATTCCCTAAACTTCGTTACACTCAACAACACAAAAGGAAGGCACATTTTTATCTCAGAAACACCTCGTTACTCTTCAATATTTCTACCTTTCTGAAATCCACGTGATCCAAAAATTAATTGATTAATGTTTGACTTAAATTTGAGTTAAAGCAGCCGGCCGGGCTGATTGCCATTTTTTGGGGGCAATTCTGTAGATCTATTCTCGCCCTTTCCAAATCACTTTTTATTTTTGAAATCTTCAGCTTTGTTCAGGAGAGATAAGTGTTTAAAACACGAAGTGTCCGGAAGGTTAAAATGAGCTTTCCTCAGAGTGCATGGCTGTGTAAGGCCGTGTTAATACCGGCGGCGCGCGTGCACGCGATTCCGCGCGACGGCGGAACAGATGAATGTACTCCAATGCAGCTGCACATAGTTTGCGTGTGGCGCGAGCGCTGCAGAGCGACCGCGCAAGCTTTTCCCAAGGAGATTTTCCATTTTGAATTTGGCACGTGGCGGCCGCGTCATGTGAGTGGTTCAGCCAATGAGGGCGAAGCGCTCATGGCCACGCATCTGCCACGCCTCCCGATGCCTCCTGCCTGCAGTGCAGGTTTCGGGCGTGCGCGTCGCCCTAGTGACATCACGACGGATCGCTCGCGCACTGCTGGACCTAGTATAATCAAGGCCTAAAAGTTACCATGGTAACCACAGAAGGAAGAGATTTTTTTTTTTTTTTTTTAAAGAGCCGGACAAGCTCAATGTTCAGTGGCAAGATACTAACTCATTATACTCATGTAGCCTGCGTCCATTGTGCAGGATACAAACACTAGAACGCCAATGCATATGCGCATAGTGCGTGAGCATGCGCTACGGGGAGACCGGCGCTTCGCGCTACAAACAGGTTTGTATTTCCCGCGCGACGTCTGGGTCACGTGAGCGGTTCGAACCAGCTCCATGATGTCACGGCCGCGCCCCCCCGACACGCCACTCTGCAGCCAAGGCTAAGATTGTACTACTTACTTGCCCGCGTGCGACGGGCCGCATAGACACGCGCGCACGCCTGTTGCCCGAGCGATGCGTGAACTGAGCTGCAGCCGATTGGGGAGGCGTGGCGGACGCATCACAAAGCTGGTTCGGCCTCATTGGCTAAACCGCTCACGTGACGCGGACGTCACGCGGCCGTGCTAGAAAAGACAAAAAAAATTGTCTTTTCAAAATGTGGTCGCGCCATTGCGCTCCGTTGTGCGTGCATTAGGGGCGGCCTCATAGGGATTATGAAATTTGTGCATCTCGCCGGATATAATCTCAGCCTAAAACTCAAAAAGCATCAATATTGCATGTGCAAATATTACCACATAGGAAGCCACGTTGCCAGCCAATTATGGCTTGACCATGACTAACTGACCACCTGGGATGCTAAGGGGTTAATATACTAAGGTGTTATATTGGTAATATTATGTATCTATTCTAGGTTGTCTAATCTTATCTTGCCTATTATATAATAGTGGCGATTATATACCCAGGGAAGATGGGCCTAACGCCAGCCTGGGGTAGGTGTTATAAACGTGCAATAGTTGACGTACCAGGTATTCCATGAGGTAAAGAAAACAGAAAGTAAACTGCACTCATACAATTGTGAATAAAGTGCTTAATGGTGAATATTAAGTAAATAATGTAAACCTGTTACTTTAAAGAGAGGTTTGTGCTGCTGCGCTCGTGGAATGGCTCCACAAACCAAGAACTAAGAGAAAAACAAAAAGAGAAACAGCGCAAAAAACCTCATGGTGTAGTATATAAAATTATATTGTGATCAAAAACAGGGGAGTTTTGCACGTACATCAAGATAAATATTTACTAGCAGGACATGTATTTGGACATGTTACCAATCTGTGGACTGCAACAAACGGTGGGTCCTCCTGCATTTCCCATAAGCGGTCTTGGTGAAGCTCCACTCTTTCAGGCAGATGCCTGCTGCTGTAAGGCGTGGGCACGGTAACTGCTGCAGGAAGGTAGGCTCTCCCTCTGGTTCCTTGACGTCCGATCAGCATGCACGGCATCCACAACGTGCGCGCGCCGATGACGTCATCAGATGGCTATGGCGGATGTCTCGCGCGGCCAGCAACCAGCCAGGGTAAACCGGAGATTGTCCCGTATGAAAGGGATAGCAGATTTGATAAAACCACAAAGGGTAATATTAGGAATGTGCCCTCTTCATCCAACGCGTTTCGTACACAAAATGTACTTTGTCAGGGATATCGGAGGTCTCTGATTGGGCGCTTGATATACCTATACCCCTCCTGTGATTGGCTGTTGATTTTGAGTCCAGCCCCTCACTGAGGGAAGGCATAATATATGTGAAAGCTAGTACTTACACCTTATTGAAACATAAAAACAATCAAATTTTATTAGTAAACCGCTAAGAATAAAAATGAAACTCCATATGGAATAACACTAAAAAATAAAGAGACATAGATTAATATAAAAATAAAAAACGGCATGATAATATTACCTAATAATGTTAAGCAATGATAAGTGACTGATAGAAGAGGAAAGGACAGAAATAGACCTTTCCCAGGAACACAAAAGAACAAAAACACATACTATATTTTAACTTGTTAGAGATCCAAATCATAGTAGGAAATATAACAAGAACTAAAAGACAATTAAAAGATTCTTGTTAATTAATCTAGAAAAGGTAAAAATTAAAACAAAGACCAGACATCAATTTCCTCATTTAATCCTAATGGAGACAATGTTTGCATCTTATAGATCCATAAGCTTTCCTGTTTAGAAAGCATCTTGTCTCTATCACCACCACATCGCCCTGCAGGAACAATCTGGACACCAATATATTTAAGAAGACTAGAATCACTATTATGTCTTTTAGTTCTTGTTATATTTCCTAATATGATTTGGATCTTTAACAAGTTAAAATATAGTATGTGTTTTTGTTCTTTTGTGTTCCTGGGAAAGGTCTATTTCTGTCCTTTCCTCTTCTATCAGTCACTTATCATTGCTTAACATTATTAGGTAATATTATCATGCCGTTTTTTATTTTTATATTAATCTATGTCTCTTTATTTTTTAGTGTTATTCCATATGGAGTTTCATTTTTATTCTTAGCGGTTTACTAATAAAATTTGATTGTTTTTATGTTTCAATAAGGTGTAAGTACTAGCTTTCACATATATTATGCCTTCCCTCAGTGAGGGGCTGGACTCAAAATCAACAGCCAATCACAGGAGGGGTATAGGTATATCAAGCGCCCAATCAGAGACCTCCGATATCCCTGACAAAGTACATTTTGTGTACGAAACGCGTTGGATGAAGAGGGCACATTCCTAATATTACCCTTTGTGGTTTTATCAAATCTGCTATCCCTTTCATACGGAACAATCTCCGGTTTACCCTGGCTGGTTGCTGGCCGCGCGAGACATCCGCCATAGCCATCTGATGACGTCATCGGCGCGCACACGTTGTGGATGCCGTGCATGCTGATTGGACGCCAAGGAACCAGAGGGAGAGCCTACCTTCCTGCAGCAGTTACCGTGCCCACGCCTTACAGCAGCAGGCATCTGCCTGAAAGAGTGGAGCTTCACCAAGACCGCTTATGGGAAATGCAGGAGGAGAACTAACCCGGTGATCGTTGTCAACCCACCGTTTGTTGCAGTCCACAGATTGGTAACATGTCCAAATACATGTCCTGCTAGTAAATATTTATCTTGATGTACGTGCAATACTCCCCTGTTTTTGATCACAATATAATTTTATATACTACACCATGAGGTTTTTTGCGCTGTTTCTCTTTTTGTTTTTCTCTTAATACCATGAGGTAATCCTCAATTTCCTGGGGAAGATCGCACCAACGGAGTGGTCAGACCCCTCCACTTCCATCAGTCAGGGTGGTTGCGGTTACATGATCACTACTGAAGGTCACTGGTCACTGGTTCTCTGGCAACCGCGGGTGCCCCAGCGCCGGAGGATTATCGCTGTGGGGGGTCCGACATGAAAACATGCGCC